>NC_133531.1:104181658-104500889 GCF_048544455.1 Silene latifolia
TTATTAGGAATTACCATATTATTATTATACTTATTATTTTATTATTAAATCCCGCTTCAAATCCCGACTACTACTCATACTAATCCTAATATAATCAGCCCATATATCTATTTCACACGGCCCAAGGCTTAATTACTAGCTAAGCCCAATTCCCGACTTGTCTACTTACTTTATTATTTAATTAACGTCTTATTTGCAATTATTATTAAAAATACCATTAATTAATTATTTAAATTACATAAATTATTCTCATAAATTATTATTAAATTACGGGTATTACATCCTTTAATTCGTACCATGGCCCTCTCAGTTTTGAACTGGGAACCCTGAGAGAATACTTGAGAGTGTGGGGTAATTTAAAAGGAAAATTTTTTATTTTGTCTTGAAAGTTTTGTTACCTTGTTTGAATGTTGTTTCATTAATGATTGCGGTTACGTGGACGTAACTTTGCTTTTACGGTGAAGGAATGTGATATGATTTTCTTTTAAGTATTGTTATAAGTATGTTGATATGGGGAAGGTATGTTGGCATGTATGTGAGAGGTGAGGGTATGATTAACATTTGAAGTATTAAGGAAATTGTGTGGAATTGTGAAGAATGTGATTTTGGTTTATTTCTCGTAATTTTACCCTTGATTGTTTTGGCTGCCATTTACTGCCTATTTAAAATCCTTGTACGATAATTTTATGAGTAATAGCCTTGAGTTAGGTTTCATATGCCACTGGTCTCATGTTCAAATAATATACGGTTTAGCAGAAATAAATATTTTAATGGACAGTGGTCGGAATGTTCCTGTACAGTTGTGTTTTCGTTCACTGTTTTTGTAAAATTTGCCATTTAAAAACTACTTATCGATTTGGTGTAATTCCAACTCCACTATTTAAAAGACTCGTATATGTTTCTAAATAGATAAGCCACGTTGTATAAAAATATTTTGACAATTTATGGTGATTTTTACAAGTTGACCTAAGTTTCTGACAAGTTGCTGTGAAATTTCTGTTTCGACCAAATAATTTGTAAAATTCATTATAAATTGACCTTATGAGTTTTTGACTTAATTCTTTTTCTCATGGTTTAATAACTCTCTTTATTTTCTGAAAATATAAGTTCTCAAGAAGTAATTGTGTTATTATTTATTTATGAATTTTAGAAGTTATAACATGTTTTCCTAGCCTTGAAAAAGTATAAGTTTTGTTTCTTACCTCTTGCACATTGATATTTTGATGTTGTGAATTCTGTGAAGTAGGATGACATGTCTAGTGATATGCGGAATGTGTTTCCCTAAACATATACATATGTTCACATTAAATGCATCCATGTCTTAGTTAGATATCATTATGAAGAAAAGATTAAACTAAACAATTGTGCGTATTTTGTTATAGATTATTATTTAGTCTGGCAATGTATTCATCGATAGCTAAAGTAATAAGTTGAGGTTTAAATAAAAATTAGTTCGAATATCTTATATGATTAGTTTTGCTATTTAGAAGTAAATCAAAGAATTTTTTATTCATTACTTGGAGTTGTGCTGGAAAATAATAGTTGACTTGTGTTACGATGTGTGTTCTTTACTTTGTGGCATTACAACAATGATTTGGTTGTTCTTATTGTTTGTTATCTCGAACTTCGAGGATGAAGTTTATTTTTAGGGGGAAGGAATGTAATACTACGAATGTTTTGAGTTATTGTTGTGTTACCTTGTGATAAAATTGGCGTGATTGATAATCGTAAAATGCTTAATTGTGTAGGATGGTGCTTAGTTATGAGGATGCTATAAGTGTTGTGGTAGTAGTTGTCGGCGAACTTCGGGACGAAGTTCATTTCAAGGGGGTAAGACTGTAATACCCCGTATTTTGATAATAATTTATGAGAATAATTTATGTAATTTAATAATTAGTTAAAGGCATTTCTAATAATAATTACGAGTAAGACGTTAATTAAATAATAAATTAATAATTCAAGTCGGGAATTGGGCTTAGCTAATAGTACAGTATTAGGCCGTGTGATATAATTGGGGGACGGGTTTTATAGGCTTAATAATTAAGTAATCGAATTTTGTATCGGGAATTAATAATAAATAATATGGAAATAATAATTATATCAATAATTATCATAATAATAATAATAATAATAATAATAATAATAATAATAATAATAATAATAATAATAATAATAATAATAATAATAATAATAATAATAATAATAATAATAATAATAATAATAATAATAATAATGTTATGTCAATAATAAGATAATTGGTGGAAATTCTAATTATGGTAAGACTAGTAATATATGATAATAATAATAATAATAATAATAATAATAATAATAATAATAATAATAATAATAATAATAATAATAATAATAATAATAATAATAATAATAATAATAATAATAATAATAATAATAATAATAATAATAATAATAATATAATTTATAATGGTAATTCCTATAATAATTAGAATAAGGTAATTATAATAAGTTTCCTAATTGACCTCACATACTCTTTAATCTTACACTATAAATACCATAATAAATCTGAAAATAATTCATAAAAGAAGAAGGAAGAGATCTAAAAGAAAGAAGAGAAGAATTAAGGAAGAGAAAAGCAAAGGAATTAATTTTATTATCGCCTCAAGGTGACGGTTGTGAAGAATTATAATCGGATCGGATTGCTTTATTTATTGGATTTCTTGAGCTGCTTAATTGGAATCGCTTATCAGGTAGGGATAAATCCTACTCAACTCTTACTCGATAATATTTGGTTTATCGGATGGCTTATATTAAAATGAATTGATCATATGAGAATTGTGTTGGTTGATATCATTGAAATTGTTGGAAGGGAGAATTATATTGTATATTTTGGCTATATTGTGGTGTAGTATTGTTGTAGTATTAACAGATTTATTCTGGCAGACATTACTTATAGTAATGTGGAGTGGTTGAACAGATTTATTCTGGCAGACGATATTTATCGTGTTTACTCGAGGCGGCCCAGTTGGTGCACGCAGGCCATCCGTGGATATTACTCAACTATATGTTGATTCAGACATTATCTTTTGGTAATGTAGTGTGTGTTTACTCACCTTCGGGTTGAGGCTGCCCCGGCAAGGGATTGGCTGGATGATTAGTGTAACGAGTAGAACTTGGCTTAAGTGTGCTAAGTAAAAGGGAGGAGCACGTTGTCAAGGGGTTGTGCAATGCAAAAAGGAAATTGGATTGTTATCGTATGTTTTCGTTGTTAGTATTTATTCCTACTTAACCTCGCGGTTGACTGTGTATTCGTGAACACCTGCGGTGAACCGTTTTATGGGGAGCAGATTTGACAGGTACTAAAGATTAGCTGACTTGGGAGCTTATGGGAATGCGTGAGGACCTGGCCAATGTACCTAGAAGTCTAGACCACATAGATTACGAGATCACTTTACTTATTTCCGCTGCGAGTTGTAATTATTTTATATTAAGTTTTAGTTGGTAAATTTGTAATAAACATGAAATCATTAAGTTTTAATTTAAAGTACTTTGGTGAGTTGGACTTTGTTATTCACTACCTCGGGAAACCGAGATGGTAACAGTTCTATTTATTTGGGAAAGTCTAGCTAAAGGCTCCTAGATAAATGGGGGTGTTACAGAGGTTGTAAGTTGTTCGAAAGAGCTCAAGGTCGAACAAGCGGCGTTCTACCTTGGAGGCCAAGCAGGAGGATGGTGGTACAAGGAAAGGGAAGAAATAATGGAATACAACAAGGAACAAGAAAAAGATATTATTCCATGGACAAACTTCAAGGCGGAAATGAGAGATGAGTTCATCCTAGAGCATGTTCGAAGAAAACTCCGAGCGGAGTTTGATAGCTTTGTGATGGCCGAGGGGATGACGGTGCAAGAGTACTATATGAGTTTTAATGAGCTCTTGACCTATGTTAAGGACCTACACCTTAGTCCTCAATTTCTAGCTCTCAAGTTTGAGAAGGGCTAGTTCTCATGATCCTCAAAAAGCTTGCAGCGGGGGTGTTGGTGGACGTGAAAGACGTGTATGCTAGGGCCGAAAACGCCGAGAGGTTGGTCAATATGACCAAGGAGGCTATAGAGAGGGCCGTAGATGAAAGGAAGGCCGAGAGTGAGGGAGGCGGAGCTAATCAAAAGAAGTTCAACTACAATCAAGCTACGTCACATTCGGGTGAAGGTGGTTATGCAAGGTCAACCGGACAAGGAGGAAGAGCCATGAGTAAAGGCGGAGGGGAGAGATGCTTCAATTGTGGTGGCATTGGCCACAAAAGGAACGCGTGAACAAGCGTCAGGCGGGGGTCCAATAGAAAGTTTGGGCAAGGGAGTTCCTACCAAGCTCCTTCTCAAAGCATGGTAAGCAACCGCAACTCCGCATCATGGAGCAACCAAAGGAACCTAAATTCCAACTTCAATGGCGGTTATGGAAGAAGAAGCTTCAACCGAAGAACACCATCTCAAAGGCCGAGCTACAATGGGAGTCAAGCTACAGAGGCTAGGCCGAATACTTCGGCAAGCACCGTACAAGGGGCTGTAACACCCCCATGCACCAAGGTGTCTTACCAAGACCAGCTAATACATGAAAGTGCTACCATCTCGATTACCCGAGGCAATGTGACACCCCCATACTCCAAGTGCCTTACCAGGACCACTTAAGGTATGGAAACGTCACCATCTCGGTTACCCGAGGCAATGATAATCATAAGACAATAAAGAAACCTACTTGAAAGTAAATACGGTTTAAGTGATTACATGTCAAAACCAAAACTGTTAAACTGAACTACAATATTCTCAAAAAGGTCTACTGATAAAACTGTCACAACTACAAAACATCGTCTGACACAGCGCAAGACTCTTCTAACTGCCACGTGATGACTCATCCTAGCTATCCCATATGCATCACATCATACCTGCTCATTAACTGCTCACCATCCCCGAATGGATCACCACAGTTTTCAAAACAAACAATGGGGTCAGTACTAATTACACAATACAAGTCACAATGAAACAAATGCCAAACAGCTCAACCAATCACAACAATTCTCCAGTATCCATAACCAAACTCCACACAACTGACTACACACTAAAGTGTGTAGTCCTGCCAGAGTACCCATCGCAACAAGTACTCCACACCGCCAGTGGGGGACCGCGGTCGTACCCACCAAATCCCCGCTCATCAACCACTGAGCGATAAACCCAAGTTTCCTTAATGTGCACATCCCCTCCTATGGCGGGTTCCACAGAGGGGAAACCAAGGGCGTGAAGCCACTCCCGCAAGTGACTCCAGTCAGCCAGGAACGCGCCCCGAAGATCATAGACAAATATAAACAAAACAACAATATGAAACCAACAACCGTCAAGATCACCAACAATATAATTAATCAATAACCACAACACAATCACCACACACATCATGTAACTAAAACTGAGTAAGGAAAACCCTACCTGGAAAGCAACACGAAATCAGACGATCAAACAACTGTCCCAAAATCTCTCCTCAACGAACCCTCCTCTTATACATACATACATATTATTACTACCATAACACATCATCACCAAAAACCCCAAAATCCACAAATTAGGGTTTAACCAAACTTAACGAAATGATATAAAAATTATATGTAAAACTTACCCACGACGCAAGGATCACAAAGGTATAAAGAACGATGAAAACCGACACTTCTAGCTCCGGGATTTGCTAATAAGCGAACGGAATAGGCAATGTAACTTGAAACTTCTCCTTGATTGTGATTTAGGTTTTGTAAAAGTGTTTTATGAAAAGATGACGAAGTATATATATTAATCCGCATTATTAACAAACCTGTCGCAAATCACCCGTAACCCGACTTACTCGATCGAGTAAGTCACTTACTCGATCGAGTGACCCTTACTCAATCGAGTGCCAAGCTTACTCAATCGAGTACCCTACAGGCAGACTACTATTTTATATAAAATCAAAATTACTCGACAGAGTAAGCCCCACTCGATAGAGTACCCCAAGACACATAAAACCGTAGTATTACAGTCTTCCCTCTTTAAAAAGAACTTCGTCCCCGAAGTTCAAATCACAACCAAAACAAAAGCACACTAACATCCTCCCGGCACACCAACATAAACAAAACCCAACATAAAACTCCAAACCATACTTCGCAAACCAACTCAACCCGACTCAAAACAACTACTAACTATATCAAAACCAACATAAAACATGTAAAAACTCTATGCGACCATCTCCTACCCCCCTAAAAGAAACAAGGTTACGTCCCCGTAACCATACATACCTGATAAAAAAGAGACGAGTATCGCTCCCTCATAGCCTCTTCCGCCTCCCATGTAGCCTCCTCAACCTCATGGTTAGACCAAAGAACCTTAAGCAAAACGGTCTCACCATGTCTAGTTTTCCTAACCTTTCGATCAAGAATCTGTTTAGGCACCTCAAGATAAGACAAGGACTCATCCAACTCTATGTTCTCTACCTCTAACACATGTGACGGATCACTGACATACTTTCGCAGCTGAGATACATGAAACGCATTATGCACTCAATCCAAAGCAGACAGTAAAGCCAACCGATAAGCAACCTCACCCACACGATCGAAGATCTCATACGGTCCAAAAAACTTCTGGCTCAGCTTCCCTTTCTTACTAAATCTCATGACCCCACGCATAGGAGACACTTTCAAAAGAACCTTGTCCCCAACCTGAAACTCTATATCCCGTCGATGTAGATCTGCATAACTCTTTTGTCGATCCTGGGCCGCTCTCATCCTCTATATGATCAGCTTAATCTGTTCCACCATCTCATGCACCATCTCTGGTCCCAAAACCACTGCCTCTGCACTATCGTCCCAACAAATTGGACTCCTACACTTCCTCCCATATAAAGCCTCAAATGGCGCCATGCCAATACTGGTGTGATAACTGTTGTTGTAGGGAAACTCAATCAAATCTAATCTCTGCTCCTAACTACCACCAAAATCCATAACACAAGCTCGCAACATATCCTCTAGAGTCTTGATGGTCCTCTCAGTCTGGCCATCTGTCGCAGGATGAAATGTTGTACTCATCTTTAAGGTAGTTCCCAAAGACTTCTGAAACTCTTTCCAAAACCGTGAGATGAATCTCGAATCTCTATCAGATACCATGTCCTTAGGCACCCCATGCATTCGAACCACGTTTTTCCGATAAGCCATAGCTAACTGTGTCTTAGTCCCTGTATCTTTCATTGGTTCAAAATGAGCTGACTTGGTCATTCGATCCACTATAACCCATATCATGACGTTACCCTGTTGACTCTTCGGTAAACCCACGATAAAATCCATAGAAATGGACTCCCACTTCCACTCAGGTACCTCAAGAGACTGAATCTTACCTTCTGGTCGTCGCTGCTCCCCTTTCACTCTCTGACAAGTCAAACAACGAGCCACGAACTCAGCTGTTTCTTTCTTCATCCCAGGCCACCAGAAAGTCTTCTTCAAATCTTTGTATAGCTTGTCACCGCCTGGATGTACCGAGTATGGTGTGCAATGAGCCTCTGTCATGATTATCTTTTTCAACTCCTCATCATTAGGAACACACCACCTCCCATCAAATCTCACACTACCATCTGTATGAATAGAGAATCTAGACACTGTCCCTTTCTCTACTCCACCTCTCCACTCCTCAATCTTCGGATCCAACGCCTGTTTACTGCGAATATCATCATAAAGGTCTGGCTCCAGTGTCAAATCTCCCATAGCATCCCTTTTCTGGATCTCTGCCACATTCTTTGGAGCTTCCCACTTGGTAACTGCTTCAATCTTTGCAGGATCCACAGCAACCCCTTTCTTTGAAATCACATGCCCCAGAAAAGCAACCTCCTCCAACCAGAACTCACACTTGGATAACTTTGCATACAACTGATGTTCCCTCAAGGTCTGCAACACAATCCTCAAATGCTCCTCATGCTCCTCTTTAGTCTTAAAAAATACTAAAATATCATCTATAAAAAGCACCACAAACCGATCCAAGAACTGACTGAAGACCCGATTCATCAAATCCATAAACACGGCAGGTGCATTAGACAACCCAAACGGCATCACCACATACTCATAATGACCATACCTTGATGTAAAAGCTGTCTTTGGTATGTCCTCCTCCCTAATCTTCACCTGATGGTAACCCGACCTCAAATCAATCTTAGAAAAGACTGCTGCACCGCTCAACTGATCAAACAGATCATCTATCCTTGGCAAAGGATACCTGTTCTTTACCGTCACTCTGTTCAGCTCCTTATAGTCGATGCACATCCTCAGACTCCCATCTTTCTTCTTCACAAACAAAACTGGTGCTCCCTATAGTGATACACTAGGTCTAATGTATCCCCTCTCAATAAGATCATCCAACTGCTTCCTTAGCTCTTCCAATTCCTTAGGACGCATACGGTACGGTGCCTTAGAGATTGGCCCCGTCCCCGGTTTTAGCTCAACACTGAAATCTATCTCCCTCTTCGGTGGCAACCCCGGAATCTCCTCTGGAAAGACATCTGGAAACTCTCCCACCACTGGTATATTCTCAACTATCGGACTCTCCACTCTATGATCCCTCACATGGCACAAGATCAACGGGCACCCCTTCCTCGGATAGAACTTCAAGGTCACTGCTGCAATCAACTTAACTTTGGGTTTGACAATGATGTGAACATTAGTTGCGCACATTTAGTCCCCTAATTGAACCTATTTTGCATACTTTTATAACATTACGTGACCATTTTATCCGTCAAAAGCTTTCTATTTTGCTTTCCTAGCGCATTTCATATGTTCTGTAGAAAAGGAGATAATAAGGCGGAAATTCCCGTCTTTCGTGCATATTTGGAAGCTTATTGATGATATTAGATGGACTAGTTTGAAGAGGAGGCAATAATGATGGCCAAGTATGTAGGAATAAAGTGTATATAGAAGGATCAAAGGGTTAAAAGCAAGGATGACGAGAAGGAAGGCATTGCATGAAGAAATCGCTTGAAAACCAAACCAAGGGTTGCTCCTTTGTATCTAAAATTATGTTAGATGAAACGGTGTCGAAAAATCAAGTGATCTAGGCTTTTGAATCACTCCAATAGGAGTCCGGATGAGGAAATAACGTCCGTTTTACAATCCGAGCTCAAGATACAGCTCAACCCGCTCGGGTCAAATTCAACCCGCTCGGGTTGAAGCCCAGGACGCCCATATTTCGCTCGGGACGAGCGTATTCCTGGACAGGGAGTCTTCCCTTGCTACGTGAACCATAATCCGTGCGTCTTTCTTTTGAGACCAGCGTTTCCCTGCTTAAAACTCAAATGTGTAATTATTATTTTACCCTTGCTTAACCTAATGATGCTCTACTATATATACCCCATTTGTAATAATCAAATCATCAAGTTTTCATTAGGTTAATTCAATCCTTCTTTAGATTAGATTAGGAGTAGATTAGAATAGATTACTCTTTAATCTTTCCACAAATTACACATTAATCTTTCCTTAATTATTGTTCAAGTTTATTATTGAGTAATTCAAGTTTATTATTAGGTAATTAGAAAATTATTGGGTTTATTGGGAGATTGACAACCTTCCATCAATCATCAAGTTCTTCTATTATTCTTTGCATTATTATTTTGGAATCTCCATAGGTATAATTCTCTTAATCCTTGTTTTAATTATTGTTAATCTTTCTTACTTGTTCATCATGTTTGGCTTTGTTAGTATGATTGACAACCTTATTAACATGTTAAACTTGATCATGAGTGAGTAGTTAGTTAGCTAGGATTAATGGGTAATTAGGGGAAATAAACATGGAGAATGATTCATGCTTAATCTAATATGCTTCCATAATTAATTTGCTTGCTTGTTATGATTTCAACTTATGCACATGTTATGTTTGATGAAATGCTAAGCCTATGAATCCTTGCATTTACAACCATCACTTATCTTTTCAATGAGACTTGTAAGACATAAACCAACTCGAGTCTCATTAGACCATGCATATAGTTGGATAGGGAGGATTAAGTCGACTTGTAGGTGTTGTACAATCTAATCGATTCGGCTCCGGGACCCAAACCTTCCTAGGATTGTAAGATATAAACCAACTCGATCCATCATAACAATAATTGCTTGCATCTAGTAGGAAACATGTTTGTATGATCAACTCCCATGAATCCCTTATGAACCCATGATATCCTAGCATTTTTAATCAATTGTTTACATCTTTCCTTTTGTTGCTTGTTTATTGCTTTTATTAGATTAGAATCATCAACCCATTGTAATTGTGACAACCCCAAGCACAACCTTAATTAGATTGAATGAATTGAGTAACCACCGTCCCATGGATCGACCTCGACTTACCACTAACTAGTTGTATGTTGAGTATTATAAATGTGTTTGATTGGATGTGACCCGACGACATCGCTCCATCAAAATGGCGCCGTTGCCGGGGACGGTGTTGTTTATTTGAATTGTTCTTTTGTCTAGTTTTAGTTGTGCTTATTTTTCTTGAGTTTTATTGTACTTGTTCTATTTCCCATGCTCAACATGTCTACATTCAATTTTTGGCAATATGAAAATGAGTCATTTGATGAATATGTTGCAAGATTTGAAGATTATATGACTCATGCTTGGCATCATGGTTTTACTATTTCAAATTATGAAGCATGTTGTGTTGTTTATAATGGCATGAACCTTGAAACCCACAACTTGGCATTTCACTTGAGTGGTGGTAGGATATGTGAGATGAGCTGTGAGGAATTTTGGGAATTTGTTGAGTTCATGACCACCCATTGTCTTAAGCAAACTATACATGACATATTTGAGAATGCCAAGGAAGGTATGGAAGTGATAAAAGCCACATTTCAAAAATTCATTGAGGAAAACTATGATGAAAATGAGATTTGTAAGGATGAGAAACCTTCCTATAACCTTGAGTCAACCCACTTTGTCCACAAAACTACCCCACTTTGGGAAGATGGAGTGCTAGATGAGGAGAGTGATGATGAGGAGGAGTACATTCTTGATTGTGAAACTAATGCTTGGATGCCGTCATCCTACTCTTCTTGTGTTTCAATGAAATCAACCTCCATGGAATTTGATGTTAATGGGCAAAGTGAGAATGATATGGATGTGAACTTGAGTGAAAACTCACCCTTTGAGGATGGCATATTTGAGGGAGACAATTGTGTTGAACTTGGTGAGCCTTGTTACGACAACCCCTTTGATAATGGACCTTGTTGGGATGAGGAATATGATGAGGACATTTGGGAACCCCAAATAGACACCCTTAAAATCACCTTGGATGATAATGAGAGTACTTGCGTTGAATGTGGTGATTTAGACTATTTGGAGGATGAGTTGAGTGAATTGCCAACCAACTACCCATTTTATGTTCCATCCATCCATCATTTCTCTTATGATTTTTGTCATAATGTTCTTGACATGCTTGTTCGGTCCCTTACTTGGGAATTATTTCATTGCATAATTTTGTGTTGTTATCCATGCCTATTCATGTCCCACTCCCAAGAATTTGACCGACTTCTACGTGCTTTGAGTGCTAGTGATAATCTTCTATAAAGTTGTTAATTTTCAATCTTTGGTTTGATGGAGTTCCTTAATAACCATTAATTTGTATATATGCATTTTATGTAGTTTTGCATGCATGTAATAAATTGCATGAGAGATGAAAGGGAGGGATCTCATATTTTAATTGAGCTTTTGAAGGAAATTAATGAAAATGAGAAGATGGAAAATGTAAAGAAATGAAGAAAAAGGAAAATTTGGGGTTATGAGTAAGTGTGTTATCAAGAGAAAGGTGTTGGGCCAAAATCTCAAAAAAGACGCCCATCCCGAGATAAATCCGGGCGGGTTGAAGGCCAAGAAAAGAAGAAAAGTTCCCTGCCCAAGAATCTGAGCGGATTTTAAGAAAAACGCCCGTCTTCGCTGTCAACCCGAGCGGGTTCATTTCATCTGGAGCGGGTTCACTGTCAACCCGAGCGGGTTGATTTTATCTGGAGCGGGTTGACCCTGGAATTCCTCATTTTCTCTCATTTGGCTCGTGTCATGGCTATAAATGCTTCCTATCTATCATCTTCATCCCCTACAATGATTGTAAGAACCCTTTTCTTTCCTTATCTCTCATGTATAGTTGTATTTATGTAGTTGCCTCATGATTAAACCCCTTTCTTCCTACATTAGCAATAGTGTTTAAAATCGGTTTGGGGAGGTTAAACCATGAAGCAACATACATATATCATATAGTTTAGGCTTGCACTTATATTATATTTCATATTGCATTTGCATTAGTTAGTTCATATAGTATAGTTTGCATTGTAATATATCTCACATGATTCATGTAGATAGTTGCAATAAGACTAGAATTCATGCATAATCACTAATGACCAATCCTATTCTTTTCTACACTAGAAATAGTGTTTAAATCGGTTTGGGGAGGTTTGATCATAGGTGACCATAGGTTAATAGAAATCATGCATCATATAGTTTAGATTGCATTCATTTGTTATATGTGTCATATAGAATCGCATTTAGTTAAAGCATGCATTCATTCATATCATATCATTGCATTTGTACTTCATTTCAAAAAAATCAAAAATCCAAAAACATGTATTTCCTCTTTATTCCTACTCCTACATGTACATTGAGGACAATGTCCAAAATAAAGTGGGTGATGGGAATTTATATTCCAAAAATGCATAAAAATTGAAAAATTTCGAAAAATCACAAAAATATGTCTTTTAATTTCATTAAAACAAAAACCATAAAAATTTGAAAAATTCAAAAATTCAAAAACATGTTCATTTCCTTTGTAGTGTAGTCTTGTATATATTGTGTTTGTTCATCCTTGTTCACATTGATTGACTACGCCACATCCGAGACATGAGGATATTGAAGACCGCATGGTATGATCTTTCCAATCTCCTTTTTCCTCTTTATGTTAATGACTATGTGGCTTTATTTTGATTGATGCGGTATAACAATGTGAATTTAGGACTTGCATTTAGTTTATTTGGCATATTAGTTGGTAGAATCATTTGCATTAGGATGTATAAATGTTAGTTGCATCATGGCATGTAGTTTGCATGGTTAGAAAAATTTTGTGAAACCGTCTATTTGGGAAGCTTGACAAGTGTATATAGGCCCTAGTAGATGCTTTTTCTTCTTAAGACTTTGCTTGTTAGAATACTTGTAAAACACCCTAGGATGTGTCATGCTAGTATCCTTTGACCCATGGATTAAGGCCTAGTCAAGAGTATCTTGTGGTGTGATAACTCCTTGGCTACCGTTTATTCCAAGGTGACCCTTGAAACCATGCATGCATCCATCCATCATCCATGTTCTACCACATTTTTTTGTCATCAAAGGGAATGGGCACAAAAAGAAATTGATTTGAGTTCAAAGAAATGAAAAGTGAAAGAAAAGTTTGCAAAAATGCATCAAATGAAAAGAGGAGCAAAAATAGAACTCCTAAAACTTCAAATATAAGCCACCCTCACTACATATGGGGTGACTTTGAAAATGTTCAAAGAGAAATGCAAAGAAAAGTTGAAAGTTGTCAAGTGTTGAAATGCCAAAAATCAAAAAGAAATGGCAAGAAAGTGTTCTCAAATGTTATATGCCACAAGAAATTGGGGGGAAAAACAACAAATGAAAGCAAACTCCCAAAGTGAAACTCAAATTCTATCGATCCCTTTATCCATCGTATCCATTTTTATGCATGGTAGAGAGGGGACGACCCTTCTTCTTGTCTAGGCAAGAGGGGGAATTCCGCGATCCTCCAGTGTTTCTAACACCATAGGGAGTCTACTCTTGACAAAAGCATTTAACGATTGAGGACAAAGGTACTCTAGCTTGACACAATTTGGAGGTGATTTATTGGTATCCTTCTAGGCTTAGTAGTTTGAAGAAATTGCATCTATGAAGGAGTGTGTACCCTTGAATTGCTTCCCTTGTAGATAATTTCCGCCACTTAAATGAGGAAAGTGGCTATTCTTTTGTAGATGCATCCATTATTTGATTTTGTGTGCTTAATGTTTGGATGTGTCGCCATTTTGGCAAGACCCACCTTGCCTTGCAAGAAGGCATCCTACCTCATGGTTGTCTTGTTGTGAGTTGAAGGGGCGGAGTGAGACCCGCTAATTGTCTCATATCGGCTATATTAGTAGGATAGTTTAAATAAAGGTCTAGTTTTTGTCACCTCTTTACTCGGGACGAGTAAAGGTTCGGTTTGGGGATATTTGATGTTAACATTATTTGCGCACATTTAGTCCCCTAATTGAACCTATTTTGCATACTTTTATAACATTTCGTGACCATTTTATCCGTCAAAAGCTTTCTATTTTGCTTTCCTAGCGCATTTCATATGTTTTGTAGAAAAGGAGATAATAAGGCGGAAATTCCCGTCTTTCGTGCATATTTGGAAGCTTATTGATGATATTAGATGGACTAGTTTGAAGAGGAGGCAAGAATGATGGCCAAGTATGTAGGAATAAAGTGTATATAGAAGGATCAAAGGGTTAAAAGCAAGGATGACGAGAAGGAAGGCATTGCATGAAGAAATCGCTCGAAAACCAAACCAAAGGTTGCCCCTTTGTATCTAAAAGTATGCTAGATGAAACGGCGTCAAAAAATCAAGTGATCTAGGCTTTTGAATCACTCCAATAGGACTCCGGATGAGGAAATAACGTCCGTTTTACAATCCGAGCTCAAGATACAGCTCAACCCGCTCGGGTCAAATTCAACCCGCTCGGGTTGAAGCCCAGGACGCCCATATTTCGCTCGGGACGAGCGTATTCCTGGACAGGGAGTCTTCCCTTGCTACGTGAACCATAATCCGTGCGTCTTTCTTTTGAGACCAGCGTTTCCCTGCTTAAAACTCAAATGTGTAATTATTATTTTACCCTTGCTTAACCTAATGATGCTCTACTATATATACCCCATTTGTAATAATCAAATCATCAAGTTTTCATTAGGTTAATTCAATCCTTCTTTAGATTAGATTAGGAGTAGATTAGAATAGATTACTCTTTAATGTTTCCACAAATTACACATTAATCTTTCCTTAATTATTGTTCAAGTTTATTATTGAGTAATTCAAGTTTATTATTAGGTAATTAGAAGATTATTGGGTTTATTGGGAGATTGACAACCTTCCATCAATCATCAAGTTCTTCTATTATTCTTTGCATTATTATTTTGGAATCTCCATAGGTATAATTCTCTTAATCCTTGTTTTAATTATTGTTAATCTTTCTTACTTGTTCATCATGTTTGGCTTTGTTAGTATGATTGACAACCTTATTAACATGTTAAACTTGATCATGAGTGAGTAGTTAGTTAGCTAGGATTAATGGGTAATTAGGGGAAATAAACATGGAGAATGATTCATGCTTAATCTAATATGCTTCCATAATTAATTTGCTTGCTTGTTATGATTTCAACTTATGCACATGTTATGTTTGATGAAATGCTAAGCCTATGAATCCTTGCATTTACAACCATCACTTATCTTTTCAATGAGACTTGTAAGACATAAACCAACTCGAGTCTCATTAGACCATGCATATAGTTGGATAGGGAGGATTAAGTCGACTTGTAGGTGTTGTACAATCTAATCGATTCGGCTCCGGGACCCAAACCTTTCTAGGATTGTAAGATATAAACCAACTCGATCCATCATAACAATAATTGCTTGCATCTAGTAGGAAACATGTTTGTATGATCAACTCCCATGAATCCCTTATGAACCCATGATATCCTAGCATTTTTAATCAATTGTTTACATCTTTCCTTTTGTTGCTTGTTTATTGCTTTTATTAGATTAGAATCATCAACCCATTGTAATTGTGACAACCCCAAGCACAACCTTAATTAGATTGAATGAATTGAGTAACCACCGTCCCATGGATCGACCTCGACTTACCACTAACTAGTTGTATGTTGAGTATTATAAATGTGTTTGATTGGATGTGACCCGACGACATCGCTCCATCAGACAACAAACCCACGATAAGACACACTAATTCCCTTAGGACCTCTCAAAGAAACTCTCTTTTGATGGCAATCTATCTTAGCCTTGTACTTTCCCAACCAATCCATCCCAACTATCATCTCAAAACCATCTAAAGGGAACTCCAACAAGTCTACAGGTAGATCAACTTGCCCAACTATCATGGACACACCTCTATACAACCTCCCACAAGATACAGACTCCCCCCGAAGGTATAAAAACTTCCTCTCTTACAAACTCATACTCACTCAAACCCAACCGTTTAACATGACTCGATGATACAAACGACTGTGACGCTCCCGAATCAAACAAAACAAAGGTAAAAACTCCATTAACAAGAAATGTACCGGTGATAACGTGAGCATCATCCTCAGCTGCTTTCTTCTCCATCATAAACAGCTTGCCACTGGTCTTCTGACCACCTCCTTGTATAGTACTAGCTGAGGTAGTCGGTTTAGCACCCGACCCCTGGTTGTTGGTGGTGGTGTTTGTAGCCGGTTTTTGATAAGAATTACCGCAATTGCGGTTAGCCCCACCGTTGTTGCTCTGACCTCCCCTGTTGTTCCATAACCCAGCCGGCCTGTTACTAGCATAACTCTGTGTAGGACCCTGTGAGAAACTCTCATGTGACGGCCTCTTGAAACCCCAACTCATCGCACTGGTGCACTCATGTCTCTTGTGGCACACACCGCCACAGTTATAACAGATCATACCCCAACTACCACCACCGTTACCACGACCACGCCCGTATGAAGCCCCAGCACTAAACCCCGAGCCCGATGAATATGCTCTCACCTAATTATGGTTAATCTTCTTGTAGTTGGACTGACCACCACCCTCGCTCTCAGCTTTTCTCTTCTCAGCACCCCTCTCCTTGGTCATCTCAACCAACCTCTCAACCCTCCCAGCTCACTCATAGACCTCCTTCACATCTGTAAGAACTCCTATCGGTAGCTTCTCCATAATCTTGGGGGGTTAACCGCTTCTCAAATATCAGTGCCAAGTTCTCTTCACTCAGGCCCATGTCCTCAGCATATCTGGACTTCTCATTAAACTTGCGGTAGTACTCAGCTACCGTCATCTCAGATGTCATCTTAAAATCATCAAATTCTTCTCTCAACTTACTCCTCACATGTTCCGGCACAAACTCACGCCTCATAGCTTTCCTGAACTCATCCCAAGGTATTAAAGGTAGCCCCTGCTTCATATATATCTTCCTAGCACCCACCTTAACCTTATCCAACCACTCACCGGCCGCTTCCCTCAAGTAGAACGCAGCTTGTTCCACTTTCAACTCCTCCGGGCAATGAACTAACTCGAGGATATTCTCATTCTCCCTGTGCCAATTATCTAGCAGAATAGGTGCCCCAGTCCCCTTATATTCCTTAGGGTTGAACCTAGCTATGTGAATGCTGATTTTGGAGTGATCAACATCCTTATCCTTTCCCACTCTTTTCAAAGCTTCTATAAGAGCATCTTGGTGCTCCAACTTCTTTACTATATCATCCACGGACATACTCTCTGCTCTAGCATACAAAGCGGTCCTCTTTGGCGGCATCTTGTAACTATATAAGAGAAAGGTAAACATAAACACTCATACCATATCCCAAAACACGCATACGACCTGTATAGAACCTACTCGATCGAGCCCCTACACCTACTTGATCGAGTTGAGGTCACTCGATCGAGTTGCCCTACCTACTCGATCGAGTACCTCGACTCTACAACCTGATCAGAAAACTCCAAAAAACACACTCGATCGAGCTGACTAACCACTCGATCGAGCTGACCCCACTCGATCGAGTGCCTCTACCTGCTCGATCGAGCGCCCAAAAACCTGCTTCTGCCCAGAAAACATAAAACTATCTACTCGATCGAGTCAGACCCACTCGATCGAGCCTGTCACCTACTCGATCGAGTGCCCCCCACTCGATCGAGTCATGAAGACTCGTATAACTACCCGCATGTTCATCTTTCTTTCCCAACTATCTATACCACCACCATAACGACAACATCAACACACACAAACACACACACACACACACACACACACACACACACACACACACACACACACACACACACACACACACACACACACATATATATATATATATATATATATATACAAAACAGCTTTATTCCATATTTCTAACATGCCACATTATAAAACAAACATCATGCCTTCATTCATCTAACATAAAACTATATATATATATATATATATATATATATATATATATATATATATATATATATATATAGATAGATATATATAACTCTTTATATGTTCAACAAAACAGCTTTATTCCATATTTCTAACATGCCACATTATAAAACAAACATCATGCCTTCATTCATCTAACATACAACTCACATATTCATCACCTTTTTATTCCATACCCTTATCCTCCACATTCATGCATCCACTGATTCACACTACATGTTATTATATAGATATACAAACAAGAAAATAACACATAACGATCCCGACACGTACGCCATGTAACCGGATCAAAATTGTAAGGCGAGTTCGCAACTTTAAGACGTCTCCCAAGCCTTTGCATTACCTCCTACAACTTCTACCCCGGGTTCATTTTAGGTTGACTCCCTATGTTCATTAGGTTCATTGGTTACAGGTTTCAGGATCGTCTCTCTGATACCACTTTGTAACACCCCAATACTCCAAGTGCCTTACCAGGACCACTTAAGGTATGAAAACGTCACCATCTCGGTTACCCGAGGCAATGATAATCATAGGACAATAAAGAAACATACTTAAAAGTAAATACGGTTTAAGTGATTAAATGTCAAAACCTAAACTGTTAAACTGAAATACAATGTTCTAAAAAAGGTCTACTAATAAAACTATCACAACTACAAAACATCGTCTGACACAACGGAAGACTCTTCTAACTGCCACGTGATGACTCATCCCAGCTATCCCATATGCATCACATCATACCTGCTCATTAACTGCTCACCATCTCCGAATGGATCACCATAGTTTTTAAAATAAACATCGGGGTCAGTACTAATTACATAATACAAGTCACAATGAAACAAATGCCAAACAGCTCAACCAATCACAACAATTCTCTAGCCTCCATAACCAAACTCCATACAACTGACTACACACTAAAGTGTGTATTCCTACCAGAGTACCCATCGCAACAAGTACTCCACACCGCCAGTGGGGGACCGCAGCCGTACCCACCAAATCCCCGCTCATCAACCATTGAGCGATAAACCCATGTTTCCTTAATGTGCACATCCCCTCCTGTGGCGGGTTCCACAGAGGGCAAACTAAGGGCATGAAGCCACTCCCGCAACTGAGTCCACTCAGCCAAGGACGCGTCCCGAAGATCACAGACAGATATAAACCAAACAACAATATGAAACCAACAACCATAACACATCATCACCAAAACCCCCCAAATCCCCAAATTAGGGTTTAACCAAACTTAACGAAATGATAAGAAAATTATATGTATAACTTACCTACGACGCAAGGATCACAAAGGTATAAAGAATGATGAAAACCGACATTTCTAGCTCCGGGATTTGCTAATAATGCGAAGGGAATAGGCAACGTAACTTGAAACTTCTCCTTGATTGTGATTTAGGTTTTGTAAAAGTATTTTATGAAAAGATGACGAAAGTATATATATTAATCCGTATTATTAACAAACCCATCGCAAATCACCCGTAACCCGACTTACTCGATCGAGTGACCCTTACTCGATCGAGTGCCAAGCTTACTCGATTGAGTACCCTACAGGCAGACTACTGTTTTATATCAAATCAAACTTACTCGACAGAGTAAGCCCCACTAGATAGAATACCCCAAGACACATAAAACCGTAGTATTACAGGCAATGTATATCAAATTGACCATAAAAGAACGTACTTTAATAGATAAGTTTAAAGCGATACATTGCAAAACCCAAAACTGTCAAAAGAGATACAACTGTTCCAAATCCAAAACCAACTAAATCAAATGTAAAGTAAATAAATGTTTGGTAACATAGCGGAAGACTCTAAAAGACTCGTGATAACTCAACCCCAGCTATCCCTCGCGCACCCATATCATACCTGCTCAATAACTGCTCACCATCCCCGAATGGATCACCACAGTTTTTTAAAAAATTAAACGGGGTCAGTTACTGATTACACAATATAAGATAAGGAATAACAACAATAGATACAATCCTCCAACAGCGTCACATCACCAATCATCTGACTAGCCTGAAGGTCTAGTCCTTCCAAATTACGGTCGTACCCAGTAATCCACACCACCAGTGGGGGGCCGTAGTCGTTCCCACCTAAGCCCCGCTTATCAATACTGAGCGCAAACCCATGTTCCTTAATGTGCACATCCCCTCTTGTGGCAGATTCCATAAGGGGCGAATCAAGGGTGTGAAGCCACTCCTACAAGTGACTCCAGCAGCTGAGGGCGCATCTCGCAAACCACATACAAGAAACAACAACCAACCACAACATCAACAATACCAATTCAATACAATATAGATAAATGACATCAACCAACCATCAACAACCAATCATCTAATATACATGTAACCATAATTGAGTAGGAAATCCTACCTGGAAATGCAATCACCATTATCGTCACAACAACGAATCAGAAACGTTCCTCTACGAAATCACCTCTTATCAATCATACAATCACCATATAATAACAAAATACTCACAAAACCCCCAAATTACCCAATTAGGGTTTCAACTAAAATCAACGAAATAATACAAAAACTATACTAAGATCTTAACCACAACGCGACGGTCTCAACAGCGTAAAGAATTTTGGATTCCGACGACACAAGCCTTAGGATTCGATAGCAATGCAAAAGAGAAAAGAAACGTTACTTTGTTTTATCTTTGTGAACTTTACAATAGGGTAAAAGTGAAAAGAAACTGACGAAAACTGTTTTTATATCCTTCTCGCGTTGCTATTAAAATCTGGCAAATAACCCGTAAAAACAAACTTACTCGATCGAGTAAGTGACTTACTCGATCAAGTGGCCCCTACTTGATCGAGTATGTAACACCTTCATACTCCAAGTGTCTTACCAGGACCACTTAAGGCATGAGAATGCTACCATATCGGTTACCCGACGCAATGTATATCAAATAGACAATAAAGAAACGTACTTAAATAAATAAGTTTAAAGTGTAAAAAGTCCCAAAAACCAAACTGGTAAAACAAATACAATTGTTCCTCAAAACTGTCAAACCAACTAAATAAAAGGAATTAATGACATAGCGAAAGACTCTAGTGACTCATGTGATGACTTCATCCCAGCTATCCCTTGTTCCAGCCAACTCATACCTGCTTAATAACTGCTTACCATCCCCGAATGGATCACCACGGTTTTTAAAACAATTAAACGGGGTCAGTACTGATTACACAAAACAACACAGCTGAAACAATATACAATCCAAGCCAATCAACCAATCTCCACAACAACTGCACACACCTGACTACACATTAAAGTGTATAGTCCTGCCAGAATACTCATCGCAACAAGTATTCCACACCGCCAGTGGGGGACCGTAGCTGTTCCCACCTAAGCCCCGCTCATCTCATCTGAGCGATAACCCAAGTTCCTAAATGTGCACATCCCTTATGTGGCGGGTTCCACAGAAGGGGAATTAAGGGCGTGAAGCGACTCCCGCAAGTGACTCCACTCAGCCGAGGACGCACCTCGCAAACCACAGACAATTATACAATAACCACATAATACAATCAACAATCACCAATTCCAAATCCGATATGATATAAACCAACAACGATTAATCATCAACAAAGCCATGTAAATAATACTGAGTAGGGAAACCCTACCTGGAATAGCAATCACAAGATCGTCACAACAGCTAATCAATACCGTTCCTCTATGAATTCTCCTCCTATAACACATATGCATACAATTATCACCTAAACAGTACAATCCTCCTAAAACCCCCAAATCTACCTAATTAGGGTTTTAAAAAAACTTATCAAAACATTATAAAAGTTATACAAGAAGCTTACCCTTGACACGACGATCTCAACGGCGTAAAGAACAAGACAAACCGATGATCCTAGCCTTGGGAGTTGTTAATAACACGATGAATGCGAACTACATAACTTCTTTTCTTTTCTCTTGAAAGGTTTTAGAAAGTAGAAGTGATTAAAACTGATGACGGAAATCTTTTATACTAATCACGCGTTATTAACAAAACCCGGCTAAAATAACCCGTAAGACTCACTTACTCGATCAAGTAAGTGACGTACTCGATCGAGTGCCCCTTACTCGATCGAGTGTCACACGTACTTGATCGAGTACCCATCAGGTCAGCTACCATTTCGTATAAAAACATACTTACTCGACAGAGTAAGCCGCACTCGATAGAGTACCCATAGAAATAGAAAACCGTAGTATTAAAGAGTACCCATCAGACGGAACACTGTTTCTTACGCAAAAGTCACTTACTCGACAGAGTAAGCCTTACTCGATAGAGTACCAATAGCACATAAAATCGTAGTATTACAGTCTTCCCTCCTTAAAAACGAACTTCGTCCCCGAAGTTTAAACCCAACCTATAAAACATGAACTCCTACCACTTACTCCACCAACTATGCCTACCTCCACAACATGGCTCACGATATCATATCAACTACATTATAGCCTCTCGACACTAACTCCATACACTATCGAATACCATCCACAAATGCCGCTAGATCCGTCTCACTAACTTATTATCCACTAGAAAATCCAATATCAAGAAAATCCACCAAGCAAGATCAACCACCAAACGGAATGTTACATTCTACAACTCTTAAAAGAAACTTCATCCTCGAAGTTTACTCACACTCAGAAACATCATCACCAAACTGTCAACACTATCGAAGTAATCTTACACTCATAAACGACATAGTACTACAAGCACTACCATTACCTTTAATAGTATCAACCACAACATAAATCCATCCATTATTCTACACCAAGGCTTAAACTTCCAAATATACCGCAACATGTACAACCATCAAACTCTCTTCATCGCATCCTACTCCTATTAAGATAAATGTTTTGTCCTCGTAACTCACTAATACTAGATCCTTAGCTATATCTTCTCATTATCCTCATCACCACCGTATGTCAACGATAACCACCTATAACCTCAACACCTACAACCATTCCTATATCCAGGGTTCTCTTTCTTTAACAGTTCTCATACCTCAAATTATACGGCATACCACCTAACCTATGCCACAAAATCCTTAGCATAACTAATACTTCAACTCTTCCACAGTACCGCAAAATGAAATACTCCTCTATACATGCACCTATCTCAATAATCATAACTCATGATCCACAATTGTTAGACACACTCACACTAGATCCTTAAGTTCTTTTCTTTTATTACCGCAAAACTCATCCATAACTTAACATGATACTAAGTCCCAACACTCCGTACCAACTATCCTGATAAAAGTTATAAACCACCTGTAGTTCCAATTCAATACAAGACATGTTCCACAAATCACATGCCACTACTATGTCAACCGATGCCTCCTCTAAAAAAAAAGCAGAAGTACTCCAACAACCTCTCACAATTATGTCCCATTAACACAATATCACTATACCAGGACAACAACGACCACATGCGCAACTCTCTTCCATATCATACTCTACCCTTACTCCCAAGTCGAAACTGGTAAGAAACATCAATAAACAAACAACAGTTTATATGTCCAAACCAAATCTCATAGGAAATAGCAAAAAACAAAACAACAATCTATATAACTGGTATACATTTTCCAAAACCCGTCTCATAAGTATCCCGTCTACTCCATCACAACCGATGATGACATCGCAACACCGCCATCAACAGCCGCACCACAGCGCAAAAATACTCGTATCACAACACGAAGTACCGTGCCCAGATCGCCACCCGAGGCACAACAACCACATCGATAGTCATCGCAACTTATACAATCTCATAAACACTGACTTAGTATAACTTCCTGACAAGAAAACTTCCTTAAAACCGCTTTACTAGATCACAACACAACATATCATACGAAATAATCAAATAATAACCTTACGAATGTCATCCATACTATTACTCATGAGGTCGGAACATCACACTATCACTTACATATATTATAAATACACATACAAGTATAACTAGCCATGCCAGATCACCCAAATTAATTACCACTTTTTGAATATCATCTTATTAGGTTACCGTACACAACATATGACGCGGAACACTCATGTAACGACTTTACAACGATCACACCATACCACTACTCGTGAGGTCAGAGCCTCACACAAACATTTACACACATCATAGACCCGTAATCACATCTAACTAGTCAATCCTGATCACGTAAGTTACCACTAGATAAAGGTTATCTCTCGCCCGAGCTTTAGTCGTATGCCCTTCATAGCACATTCTCCCATTCGCATAACTATCACCTCCTGACAAAAGTACTCATATCATTAATACCCAAGTACTAGCAACCACCTCCTATAATCACATCTTATACTCCCTCATAACCATACATATGAATTCGGCCTCTACAAAATCAACCTCTTTAAAATGGCTACCTTTCCTATTAATCATCACCCTTAACCACTAGTGACAACACCTTAACACCACCATTGTTCGTATAACAAATCTCTTACACTCATCTCTAAATATAACAGTTCCTTTCCTATATTCGGTTAACATTCCAACTAACGAGCATCAAATCCATCAATAAAAGTTACCTCAGCATTCATTCCAATTCTATCCTTAATTGTATCTTCACCTAACTCACCACCAAAATCTCATATCGTGCAAATACTTTACCAACTTTTTACTTCCCTTAATTCCTCGAAACTCATGACTAACATGTCGTCCTGAAATTCCTATATAACCATTAACTCACATCCTCATGATAGTATCCTACATCTCGACGATTCTTTACTTCCATATCACATAACTCCAGTCAACATTCTCTTAGTTTACTCCCCTCAACCTTTTTCTTTTTCACTCGACAAAATTAATTAACAATTCAACTTCTTATTCCCTCTACCTAACTCTTTAGTGCTTCGGTTACCTTCTCATTGCGCCAAAACTCAAATCCCATTATTTCATATCAGTATCATCTCACTCCTTCTTACCATGGATCTTCTCTCATTATGCTATCACTCACACTTGTCACCAATCAGTCCACACAATCAGCGTTTACTCTTCAACTAATTGCCCTTTTTTGTGTTCGCCTCTAGAAACCAAAACTCATTTCATACCGTTAATTGCCCAGGGAAATCACACACTAGTTTCACCTCTTGATGATACAAATTCCTAAACTCGGCCACTACCTACACGTCGCGGCATAACTCGATCTCACTATACACCATTTGTTTCCATCCCTCTATAATGACCTTACATCACATATATCTTTAACGAACACAATTCTAACCATTTCCCTCTATAAATCCCTACACATCCCAATTTGCCACTATTCGCATCCCTCATCTCAACCTTTTTATTCTCACGTTCCTTACACTTACATCACCCCTTGCCCATATACAGTTACCTTACATTACTCAAACTCACAATTATATCACTCACCACGTCTCACAAAAAATACTCCATACCTCAATAAGCTCATCAACCTCCCTTTTTTTTCCACTATCCATTACAACCACATATAACTCATGTCCTCCCCACCGAACTCATACCCACCATAAGGTGACACTCCCTTCATCACAATATTAGGTAACTTACGCATCAGGACCAACACATATTTAAAACAATTCATAAATAAGCAAAAAAAACACCTTTGAATTAAACATGAAATGCGACGAAGTCAAAAGATAAGCATATGACCCAAAACAGGAGTTACTAGATCGAGTACAGCCTACTCGATTGAGTAGGTGAAGGTCAGAAACATGTATAATAAATTACCAGGGCTACTCGATCGAGTAAAGGGTACTCGATAAGTAACAAGAGTTGTACTCGATCGAGTAAGGGTTACTCGATCGAGTACCATACGCAGTTCTCAGCACTGTCCAATTTTCGTAAAACGGTCATATCTCACTCATTTCTTGGTCATTTTGGACGTGTGATCTATCGTTAGAATCGTAAAAGAACAAGATATCACCTCTAAGTGGAATCACATCAATATCATATATTAATCTCAAGTTATAACAGTTTAAAGACAGCTCTTCTATAATCGAAAAACATAACTATTGATTTTCACTTCCAAACAACAACAAAGCAAACAAAACCAACCTGATACTTGTAAAACCAGTATCCCTAACCACATGTTACTATCTACAAAAGCCAAACAATAACATCCATCATGATCATATATTATTCAACTTACCAATCATGTACTACCCACATACTTTTATTTTATAACTTTACGTAAAAACAATAACATAATATACGACATCAAATCCCCTATTAACATGTTACTAACATAACAACATTATAAAATCACTTCCATCATACAACGACATGCTTAACCATAAATCATATTATCATGCAACGATTATTCATCTTTTCCACCAATTCATCCGTCATACCACATATTCATCCGTCATACCAACCTATTCATCCAACATTTTCATCCAACCTATTCATCCAACATATTCTTCCAACATTTTCATCCAACCTATTCATCCAACATGCGCTCAATCCCTTCAGGCGTCGTGGGTGACTGAGACTTGCTCAACTGCATCCCAGTCGTCATTGGAAGGTTCCTCTTCTTGGAGTTAGTCATGCTGAACTTCTCAAAAATCTTATCCAAATAAGACTCCTGACTAAGTGATAACGTCCGTCGTGATTTATCTCGGTAGATACGGATTCCCAAAATGCGCTGTGCCGCACCCCGATCTTTCATCTGGAAATGGTTCTCAACCATCCTTTAACCGAAGATAGGAGAGGAATGTCATTCCCAATCAGGAGTATGTCATCGACATACAATATCAAGAATACAATATTGCTCCCACTCGACTTGATATATAAGCATGGTTCTTCGACCGATCGAGTAAAACCATACTCTTTTATCACCTGGTCGAAACGACGATTCCAACTCCGAGAAGCTTGCTTAAGTCCATAAATGGAACGCTTAAGCTTGCATACTTTCTTAGGATGTTCAGGATCTATGAAACCTTCGGGTTGCACCATGTATAACTCTTCCTCCAAATAACCGTTTAAGAAGGCGGTTTTCACATCCATTTGCCAAATTTCATAATCATGAAAAGCGGCAATCGCTAAGATTATCTGAATGGAACGTAGCATGATTACAGGTGCAAAGATATCATCATAATGCAATTCGTGCACTTGAGTGAAACCTTTTGCCACAAGTCGTGCCTTATAGGTATCTGGTTGCGCGTCTACAGAACGCTTTATTTTGTAAAGCCATTTGCACTGTAGAGGTTTTACCTTATTAGGTAAATCAACTAGATCCCATACGTCATTCTCAAACATGGAGTCCATCTCGGATTGCATGGCTTCGAGCCATAGCTTTGAGTTGGAACAGGTCATAGCACCTTTATAGGTAGCGGGTTCATTACTCTCTAGGAGTAAAACGTCATTCTCCTCGACCATACCAATGTATCTGTTCGTAGGATGAGAGACTCTACCTGACCTCCTAGGTTCCTCAGGAATATTAACCGTATGAACAGTTGGAGGAACAACTTCCTCCACCTGTTCTTCGGTTGTTGGTTCTAGAATCTCCAACAGCTCGAAGGTTCTATTACTCATCTTGTTCTCGAGAAATTCTTTCTCTAAGAACGTCACACTAGCCGCAACAAAAACTCAATGTTCAGTAGGCGAATAGAAGTAATGACCAAATGTTCCTTTTGGATAACCTATAAAGTATGTCTTGACCGATCGCGGGCCGAGCTTATCCTCGTGTCTCCACTTGACATAAGCCTCGCAGCCCCAAACCCGAATAAAGGACAAGTTAGGGACCGTTCCCTTCCACATTTCATATGGAGTCTTGTCGACAGCTTTAGTCGGACTTCGGTTAAGTATAAGAGCAGCTGACAAAAGAGCAAAACCCCATAATGAATCAGGCACTACCGTGTGACTCATCATGGATCGAACCATATCAAGCAAGGTTCGATTTCTCCGTTCGGACACACCATTTAATTGAGGTGTTCCAGGTGGAGTTAACTGTAGAACTATTCCACAGTCTTTAAGGTGTTGATCAAACTCATTTGAAAGATATTCGCCACCCCGATCTGAACGGAGTGCTTTAACCTTTCTACCCAGTTGGTTCTCAACCCTGTTCTGGTATTCCTTGAATTTCTCAAAGGACTCACTTTTATGCTTCATTAAGTAGACATATCCGTATCTATTCAAATCGTCCGTAAAAGTGATAAAATATCAATAGCCATCTCTAGCGGTAATTGACATAGGTCCACAAAAATCAGTATGTATGAGTCCTAATAGGTCACTAGCGCGCATTCCAACACCTTTGAAGGAAATTCGAGTCATCTTGCCAAAGAGACATGATTCACACGTACCATATGTAGAAAAATCGAATGCGGGAATAGTCCCATTATCGACGAGTTTCTTCACGCGTTTCTCATTTATGTGTCCCATTCGACAATGCCATAGATAGGTTTGATCTTTGTCACCAACCTTTATTTTCTTATTATTCACGTGTAATACTTCCGTGGTTTGGTCTAAGATGTAAATTCCATTCATGGAAACTGCTTTGCCATAAATCATTTCATTGAAAGAGAAAATACAGCTATTATCCTTTATTGAAAATGCAAAACCGTCTTCAGCAAGTACGGAAACTGAAATAATGTTCTTAGACAAATTGGGTACAAAGTAAAAATTATTTAAAAATAACTCAAAACCACTAGGGAGTTGGATTACATATGTTCCCTTCGAGACAGCAGCAACTCATGCTCCATTCCCGACTCGCAGGTCCACATCACCTTTTTCGAGAGGTATGATGTTCTTTAGGCCCTGCAAATGATTACACAGATGAGAACCACAACCAGTATCAAGTACCCAAGTTCCGAAACTTGCATGGTTAATCTCAATCATATGAATATAAGATGACATACCAACAGGAACAACGCAGCCTTCTTTGATGTCCTCACGGTAGACGGGACAGTTCCTCCTCCAATATCCAGTCTTGTGACTATGGTGGCACTCTATGTCACCGCCCTTGCTCTTTGCCTTGCCCTGTGAGCCAGTAGTATCACCAGGCGCACTCTTACCGTTTCCTGGCTTCTTAAACTTTGGCTTACCTACAGCTAAGTCGTCATGAGCCTTGCCCTTACCTTTACCCTTGTTGGAAATCGTGAGAACATCCTGCTTCATGCTCCCACTCAATTTCATATCCTTATCGGTCTGTACGAGAAGGGAGTGTAGCTTATGAGGACTCTTTTTCAAGTCATTCATGTAGTAGTTCGCCCTGAAAAGGGCAAAACCATCATGAAGAGAATGAAGCATTCGGTCAATGACAATGCTCTCACTGATTTTGCAATCAAGAGCCTCCAGCTTCTCGACATTCTCAATCATGTGAAGAATGTGTGGGCTAACCGGTTGGCCCTTCTGGAGTTTCGCATCAAAGAAGCGACAGGTATGCTCATATGTAACGATTCTCGGTGCTTTTGAGAACTCGTTAGTGAGCGTGGTGAAAATCATGTTCGCACCTTGGGCAATGAAGCGTCTCTGCAAATTGGTTTCCATTGCAAAGATGAGTACGTTCTTTATCGCACCCGCTTCCATAACAAAGTCACTATAAGCGAGTGACTCGTTGACTCCTGTATTGGGGCCTGGGTTGACCGGTATTGGCTCAATTAAGTACTTTAGCTTACCGTCAGCAATGGCAGCATTTCGTAGTGCCGCCTCCCAGTCCGCAAAGTTGGACCCGTCGTTTTTCAGACGTGTGAACTGATTCATCTGGTCCATGAATATTTTCAGCCAGGACTCGTGTCCAAGTGTGGCACTAGGCATTTGGATTGCGTTATTTCCATACATTTTGTTGTAACAGTATTATCAAAAATAAACGTGTTCTACACTGCAAGAAGAAGAATAAAAATAATAAGCATGTGCATCGTTTATATTTTTAAGTCTAATGAACTACTGTCATAACGCGAAGACTCGAAACATTTATACAATTGACCTCCCTCAAGAATTATATAAATGATCCCAAGACTCAATTCTCTGTAAATTGATAAGCTACCCTTTTAGCTAATTCTACCGTTATAATTCTTGGTCGATAAATTTCTGTAAATTCTATCTTTAGTCCATCATAATCACGAGAAACTCTTCGGACTATGATGTTAAGGTAAACTAAGTCAACACAACTACTTACCCAACGTAGAAGGGGTCATATTATGCCTACCGACGAAGAAGGGATTCATAGTTGTTTGCCCTTATAAAGACTAATCTCAATTTCCGTTTTAGAGGAAGATCCCATCAACTTTTTAATTCATTTTAAGTGAACTAATATCTAGCATGCGAGAATGAAAACTAAGGTGATGGCTTAATAAGTCTGTGACATCTGTATGTCCATGAAAACTAACATACAACCTATATGAGTCAATTTTCATGCATTTTAGTAGTAGGTGGTTTGGTTTTAGGCGGAATATGATGCATAAACTATCATGTGAATGAGAAGCAATATGAATGAAAACGTAAAACAATAAAAGTCCTAGTGTGGCCTATCCTATCAAAATGAACATTAAATACAAGTTTGGAATCCATCCTTGGACCCGAGAAGCTTGTCTTGATGTTCCATCTTGATCCATGTAGTGGGAGTGAGCTCCAATCTCCATCTTTAGTCTTCTTCGAAAATTACAATAAATAAAATTTACATAATAAACCTATTTATTACATTCTAATTTCAAAACCCAAAAACTAAAGAAAAAAGGATATTCGAGATCTCATAATTACATAAAAAATCATGTTTCCTTCATTACGAAAACATAATTTGACTAAGGCCACACTAAGTATTACAAATTACAACCGATTGCAAAAAAAATACGTAAATAAAATTCATTCAATGATTCATTCAACAAAATTAAAATGCATCACCTAAAAATAAATTAAACATACATAACACAATTCCTTAATTATGTTGATTAATTTATCCAAACCACCTATTTAAATTAAATTAAGTGACAATTCCTCAATTAATCACATTAATTTCAATCTTAATTCATATTAAACTTGTAATATGAATTTAATCCATCAATATTTTAAACTGCTTTAAAATAATTAGGTATCTATTAATTATGAACCGCTTCACAATAATCAATTGGCCAAAATCAAAACAAAATTAAAAACCCTTTTTTTTTCTTTTTGGGTCTCGGCAAAAAGAAAAAAAAAACAGGATTTTTTTTTTTTTTTTTTAAACTCAGCTCACGGCCAAAAAAAAATAACAGCCCTTCCATTTTTTTTTTCTCGGCAAAATAGGAAAAACAAAAAAAACAGAATCTTTTTTTTTTTTGGCTCGGCATTTCAGGAAAAATGCAACAAAAAAAACAGAATTTTTTTTTTCTTGAGCTCACGGCAAACCCTAAAAAGAAGCCATCATTTTTTTTCTTTTGCGGCAAAAAGCCCTAAAACAAAAATTCGATGAAGAAAATGTTTACAGTTGCTATTAGAACATGATTTAGCAAATGAATTAATAAAACATGATTAATCGTATATGCTAAAACTATATAGCAAAAACAAATTTTTATATCATCGACATGACGATTCAATTTGCATTTTAACTTAATCTACATTAAATCAAAATCTACCAATTCTTCATATGATAATTTTAACTGATTAAAACAATGATATGAAAAATGAAATTGGAAATAAATCATCAAACAAAAGAAAAAAAAAACGAAAAACAGACCGAAAAAAAAAACATCTCTCGGCAAAAAAAAAAATTCAGCCGAAATTCCCCTTTTTTTTCTTCGAAATTCCATATATTGTTTACATACAATTTTATGAAAATCATCAAAATTAAAATTCGTTGCCTTGGCTCTAATACCACTTGTGGGATTTATCTGTATGCATCCCTTTATATTCAAGGATTATAACGAATTTTATGAAGATGATCACTAGTCATAAAATAAAATTACATAAACAAAAGTAAAGGATTAAGAAATAACCTTCGGTCTTAGCAAATACGGCCTATGAACAATATCGCAATGATATTCTCCTATCATTTGCACCCAAGATGATATGAGATATGCCCTTTGATTGTGCTAGAATCGATCCAAATTTTCTGTAAAATTTAGGTTTTTGTGTTTTTCTGATGAGAGAGGAGGCTCGAATGGCTTAGGAAAAATTAGGTTAAAAAAAAATTCTATCCTTCATCACCCTATACAACCGAGTATATAGATGATTAGGGTAGATTTTCTTGTTTTATTTTTCGGCCCATATGCTAACCGAAATAAGAGAGATACATTTCTCTTTTTTTTCGGTTTTTACAAAAATGTATAAAATGTGTTTCTAGTGAGGATCGAACCCATAACCTCTTGGTTTGAGTACCCTTACTATTACCACTATGACACATTCAACTTGTTGATTAAATATAACCGATTACATTTAAGTACGAATTAACAGATTAATTCGTCCAAGCTAACATTACATACATTTAATTAAATATAACTTATTATATTCAATTTACGAATTGACAGTTAATTCGTCTCAACTAATATTATTTAATCTTCATTAAATAATTGTCCCATCAACACATTGACTAACTGTTTAGTCATATAAGGCATCAATGTGATTATATTTCCATAACCACATCTCTCAAACACATCCTATAGGTGTGACCTTTAGGGACCAGTTGATCATCGCCATCTGTATGATAATAACGTCAAACTTTCTAGCAAGCCAACCGTTATTAGGTAATCGTTAATCAACTGATTAAAATACAAAGTATACCCTTGTGAACCTGTAAGAGATTTACAAATGTTATCACACTAATTTGTGGAGGACACAAGCTCCAATAAATCGTACCTGGAAATGTAATCACCACTATAGTCACAACAGCGAATCATAAATGTTCCTATATGAAATCACCTCCTACCAATCATACAATGATACAATCACCATCTAATAACAAAATACTCCCAAAACCCCCAAATTACCCAATTAGGGTTTCAACTAAAATCAATGAAACAATATAAAAATTGTACTAGGATCTTACCCACAATGCGACGGTCTCAACGACGTAAAGAATTCTTAGTTCCGACGACACAAGCCTTAAGATTCGATAGCAATGCGAAAGAGAAAAGCAACGTAACTTTGTTTTATCTTTGTGAAGTTTAGAATAGAGTAAAAGTGAAAACAAACTAACGAAAAGTGTTTTTATATCCTTCTCGCGTTGCTATCAAAACCCGGAAAATAACGCGTAAAAACCAACTTACTCGATCGAGTAAGTGACTTACTCGATCGAGTGGCCCCTACTCGATCGAGTACCCATTAGACAGAACACTGTTTCTTACGCAAAACTCACTTACTCGACAGAGTAAGCCTTACTCGATAGAGTACCCAATAGCACATAAAACCGTAGTATTACAGGGGCGACTAAGACTAGTGGCAAGCTCTTTGCCATGGAGAAGAAAAGCACCGAGGAGGATGCTCATGTTGTCTCTAATACATTTCTTTTAATTCTCATCCTTGTTTTGTTTTGTTTGACTAGGGGGCTACACATACTTTTTTCATTTTGTGTCTAAGAGTCATGGGTGAGTTAGTAAATGACGATGTATCGTTACCTCCGAGGGAGTCTACTGTGTGTACAAAAGTGTATAAAGGGGTGTCGGTTTTGGTGCATGAAACAATTTAAAATTTCTGGTCATTCTTTTTGAATTTCCTTTGGAGGGGTTTGAATTAATTATGGGGATGGATTGGCTAAGTAAGTACAAGGCCAATATAGATTGTCATCAAAAGAAAATAGTTTTGAAAGGACCTAAGGGTGCTAGAGTGTCATACAAAGGTTACTTGGTTAAACCCAAGGTGAAACTCATTACGGTGATGACTTTAAAGTCATGTTTGAAGAAGGGTTGTCTTATCCTTTTGTGTCATATGTGGGACACTAGCATGGAAAGACCACAAGCTCAAGATATACCGGTAGTGGGATAATTTGCGGATGTATTTTCGGAGGAGTTACCCAAATTACTTCCACCTAGAGAAGTATAGTTTATTGTGGACTTGAAACTGGAAGCAAGACCAATCTCTAAGGCTCCGTACCGGATGGGTCCAAAGGAGTTAGAGAAATTGAAGAAGAAACTGTGTGAATTGGCGAATAAGGCATACATTAGGACTACTGTTTCGCCAAGGGCAGCACCAGTTCTATTTGTGAAGACGAAAGACGGTATTACTATGAGGTTGTGTATCGACAACCGAAAGTTAAATAACGTCACCATCAAGAACATGTATCTGTTGCCAAGAATTGATGACCTATTTGATCAACTTACTAGGGCCGGCGTGTTTTCCAAGATCGACTTGAGATCGGGCTACCATCAATTGAAAATCAAGGACGTGTACATTCGAAAAACCGCATTTCGGTCAAGGTAAAGGCATTATGAGTTTGTAATAATGTCGTTTGGGTTGACAAATTCCCCGGCCGTGTTCATGGACCTCATGAATAGGGTGTTTTGTCCAAAGTTGGACAGGTTTGTGGTGTTGTTTATTGATGACATCTTGGTCTACACTAAGACCAAAGAAGAGCATGAGGAGTATTTGAGGATCGTGTTGCAAACATTAAGGGACCATCAAATCTATGCGAAGCTTAGTAAATGTGAATTTTGGTTAGAGAAGGTGGCTTTCTTAGGACATGTGGTGTCCAAAGAGGGAGTGGTCATGGACCCATGCAACATTGAAGCCGTGTCAAAGTGGGAAGCACCAAAGAATGTTGTGGAGATAAGGCGTTTTCTTGGTCTAGGCGGCTACTACCGAAGATCTGTGAAAGATTTGTCAAAGATTGCTAGGTCATTGACATCATTGCTGAAGAAAGAAAACTGTTTCAAGTGGGACGATAGTTGTGAGACGTCTTTCTTGACCCTAAAAGAGCGCCTAACCAGGGCTTTGGTGCTAGCCTTGTCGGGGGGAAGTGAGAATTTTGAAATTTATAACGATGCTTCAAAGAATGGTCTGGGATGTGTGCTCATGCAAAATGGTAAAATTATTTTTTATGCGTCACGAGAATTAAAGCCATATGAGGAGAATTATCCAACACATGACCTAGAGTTGGGAGCCGTTGTTTTTGCTTTGAAGATATGAAGGCGTTACCTTTATGGAGCAACATTTAAGGTGTTTTCCGATCATAAGAGTTTGAAGTACATCTACACCCAAAAGGATTTTAACATGAAGTAAAGAAGATGGATTGAACTCATTGGGGATTATGATATACCATGAAGGGAATGCTAATCTGCTAGCCGATACTTTGACTATGAAGTCAGTTCACTCTTTATATACTGCTTTATCTATGCTAAGTCTAAAGGAAGAAGTGAAGAAGATGGTTATTCATATGATCCGAAAAGGGGAGGCAATTGGTGACTTGACTTTAGAACCCGAATTGTACGATGAAATATGGGAGAAGCAAGTAAGTGATACCAAGATCCGAGGGTGGAAGGGATCATTGGAAATGGGTGAAACTTCAAAATTTTAGTTGCATAGAGACGGAAGTCTTAGGTTCAAAGGGAGATGGTGCATACCAAGTGTTGAGGATCTTAAGAAGAATATTATGGATGAAGCACATCATACACGTTACTCGGCGCATCCGGGTGGTGATAAGTTGTACAAGGACCTTAAGAAGACGTTTTGGTGGTCAAACATGAAGAGGGAAGTGGCGGAATTTGTGGCAAGATGTTTAACTTGTCAAAGGGTAAAAGGGGAGCACAAGAGACCGCAAGGAAAAGTCCAACCTCTAGATGTGCCGGAATAGAAGTGGGAATCAATATCAATGGACTTCATTGTGGGATTACCTAAGACTCAAAAAGGGAACAACATGATTTGAGTTATTATGGATAGGCTTACCAAATCGACTCATTTCGTACCAATGAAGGATACTTGGAGCGAGGTGGAACTAGCTAATGCCTACCGAAGGAATATGGTCAAGTTACATGGGATACCAAAGGACATCGTGTCAGATCCTGACTCTATATTCATCTATAGATTTTGGCATGAATTTCAAAGTTCCTTAGGTACTCAATTCAAGATGAGTATGGCATTTCATCCAGCGACGAATGGGTAAAGGGAGAGCACTATGAAAATTCTTGAATATCTGTTGAGGGCTTGTGTAATGGAATTTGGGGACACTTGAGAGGAAAGTCTAGATTTGATTGAATTTTCCTACAATAATAGCTATCATGCACACATTGGGATGGCTCCATTTAAAGCTTTGTATGGGAGGAAATATAGAATCCCAATATGTTGGGATGATTGTATCAAAGCCGTATTGTTGGGACCTCAAATGATCCAAGACATGATAGACCAAGTGCGTGTAATCAAAGAAAAGATGATAGCGGAACAAGATAGGCAAAAGAGTTTTGCCGATTTGAGAACAAGAGACATTAAATTCGCGGTGAGAAACAGGGTTCTACTCAAGGTTTGTCCAATGAGGAGTATGACGAGATTCGGGAAGAGAGAAAAGTTAAGTCAAAAGTTCATAGGGCCTTATGAGATATTGGATAGAGTCGGGGAAGTGGCCTACCGCCGTTTAACACTTTCCCCCGTACTTGATCGTATTCACAATGTATTCCACGTGTCTCAATTATGGAAGTATGTAAGTGATCCTTCTTACGTCCTAAAAGAGGAGACAATTGAATTAGATGACGCCTTAACCTATGTCGAGACTCCTAAGGAAATCTTGGACCAGAAAGTAAGGAAGACAAGGCATGGGGAAATGGTGTTCGTGATGATTTTGTGGTCTAATCACCAAGTAGAAGAGGCTACATAGAAAGCCGAGGAAGCAATGAAAGAATGGTATCCTCACCTTTTTTTAGCAGGTAATGAGTTCGGTTACATGTTCGTAACCTTGTTTTTAGAGGGGTGGAGTGTATTATGCAAAATGCAAGTTCTTCTTTTACTAGTTAGTTTACTCCACCTTCATAGCTATGTTACTCCGACACTTCACGTAACTGCCGTGTCGCGTGGCAGACACGTTTTGGTGTCCGACACGACACGACACTTCGACACTTCAATTTAGACCACAAAACATGAAAATTCACCCCAAATAGCCGTGTCCGACACGCCGACACGTGTCGGACACCGACACGTGTCGGCGTGTCTGAGTAACGCAGCTTCATAGTTGTTGTAGTCATTAGTTATCTCGGCCTATGTGAGTGTATAAGTATCTTGGGTAGTAAAGACCTTTGATGCTTAGTCGAGTCATTGGTAGTGGTATTAGAAGTTCTCGTTTAAGTCGGGTGTGAATTTCGGGGACGAAGTTCGTTTTAAGGGGGGAGATTGTAATATCCCATAAATTCTAAGGCTGCACTCGGCCGAGTACATTGAGTAATCGACCGAGTGGAATATCACTCGACCTAGTGAGGGACCGAGTGGTGGCTAGTCTTTTACACCAGCTCCTATTTTAAGTCACTCGGCCGAGTGGTTGGTGCACTCGACCGAGTGCCACTGAGTCCTCGATCGAGTTCCCTGTCGCTGTCCAACTTTAACACGTGAAGAGTGTTAGGTGAGCTTTATCTCTTTTAAACTCTTTTTCAAATTTTATCCCCCTATTTTCCTCACCAAGGGTTATCCTAACATCTCTCAAAATCTCGTAAAATACTCCCAAATCATATCCTCAAGATTTCCACCATACTTGTGAAGGTTTTCTCCCTAACTCTTGTTCTTATTCATTTGTTACATTTGTATGTACATTCTTACTCTTTTCTTCCATTCTTAATTAGTAAACTCTAATTTAATTAGTATGTTGTCTTATGGGATTTAATTAGGGTTTTGACTAATTAAGTAGGTTAATTAAGGAGTTTATTAGTATTATTGTTATTGAAGCATGTTGTTATGATAGTTATTAGTTAGTTATAATATGTGTAGGAGGAGACTTCATTGAGAAGTCGTTCTAGTTTGCTTGCTTGAAGTGCTTGGAGATTAGAAAGAGGTAGGGTTTCCCTACTTAGCTTTGATGATATGAGTGTTTATCTGTACATGAATTATCATGAATTACATAATTCATGTGGTAGTTGCATGATAACATGAGTAGTTGGTAATTAGGATTTATGGCATACTAATGTGGGGTGTATTCATGTATTGTGGTTGGGTAAGTGGATTTGGTATCATGGTATCATCTTATTGCATTATAAATTGAATTGGGAGGCTTTTTAATTCATTAGTTGGCTTATTGGTAAACATGTGAAGTTCTTGTCATGAGATGGTTCATTCTTATGTGGTAAGTCTTATTTGGTTTATGCATACTTGTTTATTACGGATGTTGGAGGTGGTGAATGGAGGACGTTGGATTATGATATGTGGTTGTTGAGACGTAAGACGATTGGGAGACCGTTTTACGCTTGGGTCGCCTCTTGGAGCTTTCCTCTCCAAGAGGAAGGTGCACGTTAATGATTCAAGTTTGGAGGGACTCGTGTGGTTGAGGTACGACATTTGGCAAGGATTCCGGTTAGCGCCCGGGTCCGGTACCACGGATGAGTCCCGAGTACCTTGATTACGGACTGCAGTCCGAAGGTTTGGTGGCGATGTTGTGATGTCGTCACCGGGTTTGTTGTGGTGGAATTGAGTAACTTGATAAATTGCATTGTACGTCATCATTCCATTGTATAATCATTTTAGTCTTTTGCATTCACATGTTAGTAATGAACATTTGTATTATTGGAGCTAACCAAAGTGTTTTCAAAAATCTGTGGTGAACTATATGATGATTTCCACTCATATGAGGAGCAGTGGCTTGGCAGGTTAGAATGTGCATATTGCCTTGGAGGCTTGGGAGCGGTCTTCGCCGTAGTGGTCGCCACTTTTGTTGTCTAGCTTTTTTACTCTTTTTTAGTCCCCACTTTTATTCAATTTGGTTGTATTATTGGGATCGTTTTTGAATCCCTTAACTCGTAACCTAATTATTTAACTATAACTTATCTATGCTAAACCGCTTTATTTCGTTTGTTCGCACTATAAATGGTCAGACTAAATCTTTTCGGTAACTTGTCGTTAGGAGCACCTAGACCAAAACACAATTTATAGCTTCACAAACAACTCTACAATTAGTAAAGAGGCAAGTAAAGGTCGGATCCCAAGGGACGGGAATTGAGATGAGATTTCTATTGCAACTAGTGGTGTCTTAGGGGTGTCACAATTGGGTTGATGTAGAAGGTCACTAAACTAAATAACAATGAAGGTAAACAAGCAAGATGAATTAAAAGGGGTTGTAAACAATTGATAAAAAGCACTAGGGTGTCATGGGGTCATAGGGGATTCATGGGAATTGATCATACAAACATGTTCTCAAATTATAAGCAAGCAATTATTGTTGTGATGGATTGAGTTAGTTTATATCTTACAATCCTAGGAAAGTTTGGGTCCCGGAGCCAAATCGATTAGATTGTACAACACCTACAAGTCGACTTAATCTTCCCTACTCAACAACATGCATGGTCTAATGAGACTCGAGTTGGTTTATGTCTTACAAATCTCATTGAAAAGATAAGTGATTGGTAAAAAATGCAAGGATTCATAGGCTCGCATTTCATCAAACATAACATGTGCATGAGTTGAGATCATAACAAGCAAGCAAATAAACCATGAAAGCATATTAATTTAAGCATGAATCATTCCCCATGTTGGTTTTCCCTAATTACCCATTAACCCTAGCTAAATGACTACTCACTCATTATCATGTTGAACATGCTAGCAAGGTTGTCAATCATACCAACAAAGTGAAACATGATGAACAAATGAAAGTAATTAACAATAATTAAAAAGGGATTAAGAGAATTATACCTACTAATGATTCCAATAATAAAGCAAAGAATAAAAGAAGTACTTGATGCTTGATTGAGAGGTTGTCAATCTCCCAATAATAACCCAAATAATCTTCAATAACCCAAAATAAAGGATGAACAAAAGAGAGATTAAGGAAATAAAACTTGTATGAAAACTTGATTAATTGTTGATTACAAAATTAAAGAGAGATTTGATTGATATTAACTACACTAAAAATTGCTAAGAAGAACATGCTCTTCTAATTAGACTAATGGGGTATTTATAGTGGGGATTAGGTGTAGGAATTAAAGTTAACTAAGGGCTTAAATGACGATTAAGTCCCTACTTAAGGAAACGCCGGTATTTTTGGAAGGATGGGCATCTTTCTTTGAAGCTTGAAGAAGACGAAGTTGTGCTGCCTTGGAATCCGTGCGTCTTAGGCACGGGACGGCCGGATTCGAGGGTCTCTGCCCGGGCGTCTTTGGGAGAAGACGGGCGTCTTCTGAAGTTGCTGCCCGGGCGTCTTGGGGAGAAGACGCTCAGATTGTGGTGGTGGAGGACGGGCGTCTTCAGGGCAATCCGCACGGATTGCTGGACAGTCTCATTTCTTCTTCTTTTCTTCCTTTTTCTTCATAAAATCCTTGGGGATTTCCTCGAGGATGCAAGGATCTTTTCTCATCATTGCCCATCTACTATAGTATGTACAAAGGCCTTCTAATCTTGTCTCTCCTTGATGCTTGGTCATTGAATTCAATCAATTTAGTCTCATTTTGCCATGAAAATGCAAGGTTTGCACTCCTTTCCTACCAAGGGATCAAAACCTCAAAGAATATGCAAAACAAAGAACTAAAGACAATAAATGACCAAAATATGCACTAAAAAGCATGGGAACAAGGCTAATTCGGGGACTAAATATGCTCTAGTTATGGTCACATCAACTATCCCCAAACCGAACCTTTGCTCGTCCCGAGTAAAGAGGTGACAAAGACTAGGACCATTATTTAAACTAACCTAATAACATAGCCGATATGAGACACTTAGCGGGTCTCACTCCGCCCCTTCAACTCACAACAAGACAACCATGAGGTAGGATGCCTTCTTGCAAGGCAAGGTGGGTCTTGCCTGTTAGAAATCTAGATCTCTTTACTGAACATATTCATATATTTTTATTTTAATTTAGTCATAAAATTAAATAGTGATCTTATGCATGCAAACAATAAACAAAATAAGGAAGAAATCTTCATTCTTACATTGATTTTCGGATCAAAGGGCACAATAGAGTTTTCCTACTCTCTTGTTCTTGAGCTCTCCTTAAATGGATGAACAAAGGATCCAAGTATAGAATCCCTCCCAAGGAATAATACCCAAGATATACTCTTAATAAAATTAATACTATTATTACTAGAACAATATTAATTTTGTATAAAAATTGACCCAAAAATATTTTGGTCTCTCTATGAAAACCGGTTAAGAGAGGGAGGAGAAGGAAGAAATATTTTATCTCTCTAAAATATTTTTTGATGAATGAATGAATGAATGTGCACTAGTGAAAATACATAGTGTATATTTTGGTAAAAATAAGAAGAAAAACCAAGGTGGTTTTCTTCTCAAAACCGGGTGGAAGAGGGGGGAAAAGAAGGAGTCAATGCATGCATAAGGTTGCCTTCACAAGAACAAGTAGGCTTGCATGGCTAGTATTAGGCAACCATGATCATGTTTTCCACTAACTCAATTAACATAATATATTGCTAATACTACCCCATTATTTCGGTCCAAATAGATAAAATGGACTCCATTTTATTTTTGTCAATTTTGTCAATTTGTCACATGTCATATGTCACATAAAATTGTTATGTATTTTTAACATATTAAAAATCAACGTATTAATAAAAATACGACATATACAAAATTGACTTAGTAATTCATAATTACTTGTACCAAAATATTTTACCAATTATAAATCACAACATCTTGTATTTATAATAATTTATTCATTCAATTGCAATTGTTTCCTTAAACAATAATTTCATCCAAGTAATAAAACAATTCGATCACTTAGACCGTATCTTATTTAACCAGATTATAATGAGATAAGTAAATTTTACTTCCAAAAATCGTCCGTCAATTTTCAAGTAATTTAATTAACTCGTAACGTTATACGATTAATTAAATGATCAATTAAGAGTATTATCCTTTAGGTATGACCTAGGGGATCAACTGATCACCACCGTCGCACGACAGTAATGTCAAACTCTAGTCAGCCAATCATTACCGATATGTGTGGACCAGTTAACAGTAAAAATACTTCCCAAATGTATTCTTTAAAATGAGAGTCAAACATGTGACCATCATGATCAACAGTTGTGATCGCATTATTGTCGGAGGACACATATTCCAACAATCTCCCACTTGTCATCGACAAGTGTGCGTCACCAATTCTCTTGTCCTATTACTATCTCCCACTCAATGCAAGGTGTCTTTCAGGTCGTACTTGCAAGTGATCATATCGAGAGTGGTTTCCTCGATCTGGAGAATAACTGATTGACCGGATTTATCCACCATGGATACATTCCGAGCGTGGCCACGCATTTACAGTTCATTACTCCTCGAGTGGCCCTGAGATATTGTTATAACCCTGACCAGGGATGGACAATTCCTATTGCACTCATTCCCTTCGACTAGCCACAGCCATCATAACCCAAAATATGCCCATTTGACCCCATTTACGAAGGTCGTAGTAACACAAATCAAAGTTAATCTGAAACTGTGCCATCTTAGGCGAATAGTCTTTAGTCAAAAGAATCGACTCATTCGAATACTATAGTAGCTCTCGCCATGACCAGACTATATAAATTTGCCAGAACTCTATAAGCGGTCATAAGGCCCGACAAAATGTTCCTAACAGTCTGCCTATGTAATCGACTAGTCATCTCACATGACTCGACGACACTTGAACTTGCCATCAATCGCATCACACTCTAGTCACTTTGAGATGTCACCTCATACAAGTAACTATGGGCAAATACAATGTTAATCCGTGTTCACTTTAACGGGGTTCAATTGTCTCCACAACCCGTTTGGATGTAACAACGTATAAAGAAAAGATAAAAGACAAATTCAATTATGAACATGAACAAAAACAACACTTTTATTTCATTTCAAAATCTAACATAAACTTGGTACACGTTTAAGTCCCATGGACGCAACATGTCCATCATGCTTGGCCTGCGATAAAGGCTTGGTAAGCGGATCGGCTATGTTGTCATCCGTCCCAACCTTACAAATCGCAATTTCCTTTCTTTCAATGAAATCTCTTATTACATGATATTTTCTAAGTACATGTCTAGATCTATTACTAGACTTTGGCGGCTCCTTAGCTTGGAAGATCGTCCCACTATTATCACAATAGAGAGTGATGGGATCACTGGCGGTAGGTACTACTCTTAGACCTTCCGTGAATTGCCTGATCCACACAGCTTCCTTGCGACTTCGATGCCGCAATGTACTCACCTCCGTTGTTGAATCCGCGGTTACTGACTTCCTTGAAGCTTCTCCATTCTAACGCACCACCATTGAGCATGAAAACGAAACCAACTTGTGATTTCATGTCATCTCTATCTGTTTGAAAACTCGAGTCCGTGTATCCATTAACACGTAGCTCAGTGTCTCCTCCAAACATTAGGATAGAATCCTTAGTTCTTCTCAAGTACTTAAGGATGTTCTTGACGGCTATCCAGTGACTCTCACCTGGATTTACTTGATATCTACTCGTCATGCTCAAGGCATACGATACATCAGGATGTGTGCATATCATGGCGTACATGATTGATCCAACAACGGAAGCATAAGGGATCGTCTTCATGCGTTCAACATCATGGGGGTTCGGAGGGAGATTGAGTCTTGCTCGATATCGTCCCGGTTACCATAGGTACCAATCCCCTTTTGGATTTGTCCATGCTGAACCGTCGAAGAATCTTATCAACATAAGATTCTTGACTTAGTGCCAATATCCTCTTGGATCTATCTCTATGGATCCGGATACCTAATATGCGTTGTGCCTCTCCTAAATCCTTCATTTGGAAGTGGTTACCCAACCACTTCTTAACAGAAGACAATATCGGAATATCATTTCCAATGAGTAGTATGTCATCGACATACAAGATTAGGAACACAACATTGCTCCCACTAAATTTCATGTATAAACATGGTTCCTCAACACTTCGAGTGAAACCATTTTCCTTTATAACATGATTGAATCGATGATTCCAACTTCTAGATGCTTGCTTAAGACCATAAATGGATCTCTTAAGCTTGCACACTTTGTTAGGATTCTTAGAATCAACAAAACCTTCGGGTTCTATCATGTACACCTACTCTTCTAAATGCCCATTTAGAAAAGCGGTTTTGACATCCATTTGCCATATTTCATAATCATGAAATGCGGCAATCGCTAACAAAATCCGTATGGATCTTAGCATGGCTACGGGGGCGAAGGTCTCATCATAATGGAGACCTTGGACTTGGGTAAATCCTTTTGCCACTAGCCTAGCTTTGTAGACATCATCATGTCCCTCTATGCCATTCTTGACTTTGAATATCCATTTGCATTGAAGAGGTCTTGCCCCTTTAGGCAAATCTACCAAGTCCCAAACTTGGTTTTCATGCATAGAATCCATTTCGAACTTCATGGCTTCAAGCCATAAGGAGGAATTAGGACTAGAGATTGCGGTCTTGTAGGTGGCGGGCTCGTCACTTTCTAAAAGCAACACATCGAGTGTTCCATCTTCTTCGATAAGTCCCACATATCGATCAGGATGGCGAATAACACGACTCGTTCTTCTAACTGGAGGAGAGACAACCGTGTTAGATGACGAAGGAACATCTTCTTGCGTCTCTACCTCGGTTTGTGGCTCTTGAACTTCATAAAGTTCAAAATTTCTCCCACTCTGTCTCTTAGAAATAAATTCTCTTTTTAAGAAGACAGCCTCGCAAGACACAAACACTTTGTTATCTTGAGGTTTGTAGAAGTAGTATCCTCGAGAGGTCGAGGGGTAACCTACAAAGATGCATTTTTTCGGATCTTGGGGCAAGCTTGTTGTCGGTCTTAGCCTTGACGTAAGCATCACACCCCCAAATCTTCATATAGGATATATTTAGAACTCTTCCCGTCCACATCTCACATGGAGTCTTTTCGGTGGTCTTGGTGGGACTATTGTTCAAAGATCTAATTGCGGTTTGAATCGCAAATCCCCAAAACGAGTTTGGTAACTCGGTTTGACTCATCATGGATCGAACCATATCAAGTAAGGTTCGATTTCTCCTTTCGGCAACACCATTGAGTTGTGGCGTTCCGGGTGGAGAAAGTTATGATATAATACCACAACCTTTCAAGTGTGAATCGAATTCAAGACTAAGATATTCTCCACCACGATCGGATCGTAGTGCCTTAATCCTTTTGTTCAATTGGTTCTCTACTTCATTTTGAAATTCCTTGAATTTCTCAAAAGCTTCACTCTTATATTTCATTAAATAGACATGCCCATGTCTACTCAAGTCATCGATGAAGGTTATGAAGTAGTCATAATTTCCTCGAGCGGTGATACTCATTGGTCCACATACATCGGTGTGTACGAGTCCCAATAGTTCACTAGCTCGTGTCCCTTTACCACTAAAAGGATTGCGAGTCATTTTGCCAAGTAGGCAATATTCGCATGTACCGTATGATTGAAAATCAAATGGTGTAATCACATTAGTCGAAATTAATCTTTTGATGCGATTCTCGTTTATGTGACCTAATCGACAATGCCAAATGAACGCTTCACTTGGGTCACTTGATTTGAGTTTCTTTGATTGAATGTTATAGATATCATTAGTCGGATTTGAGGTCTCTAAAATGTAAATGCCATTGACGGAAGAAGCTTGGCCTATAACCAAATCATTCCTTGAAATAGTACAACGATTGTTCTTAATGACAAAACAAAAACCGTCCATGTCTAGCATGACGATTGAAATAATGTTTTTAGAGAGTGTAGGCACATAAAAACAATTATGTAAATACAACTCAAATCCATTAGGCAAAGCTAATACATAAGTTCCTTTGGATTCGGCCGCTACTCGAGCTCCATTTCCAAGGCGTAGATCCACATCTCCTTTGCTAAGCCTCTTCACGTCTCTTACACCCTGTAAATGATTACAAAGGTGAGAACCACAACCGGTATCCAGTACCCATGTCGTAGTGGAAGTATAATTTATATCAATAACATAAATCTCCTTAGGAATTTTACCTTTTGGAGTGATGATTCCTTCCCTTATATTTCGCAAATATACGGGACAACTCCTAAGCCAATGTCCCATGCCATAGCAATAATGGCATTCATCATCAACTTGCTTGAAGTTTTTGACTTTCTTTCCCTTCTTCTTGAACTTTTTGCCCTTTATAGCAAGAACTTGATTGCTAAGCTCCCACTAGTTTCGACATCTTTATCTTCCAGAGACAAAGATCCTATAGATTGTATGAGGCGGTCTTCCTGAGACGGGCTCACACGAGATCTAGTACTAGTAGGTGGTCAAGTAGAAGTGATGAAGTTAAGGTTTCCATCCGAACCTATCCCAAAATGAAGTTCTCTAGTAGTGTCGAAATCATTGTTGGAGCAAACGTCGTCAAAAACATTGTGGTATGACTCAATAGTTATCGGTGCGGTAGCGTTTGATGGATTCATTGTAATGAACTACAAATATGGAGGAAAGGAAATATTAACATTTGTCTTTTGATTCATACTCGTAAATAAATTAACAAGATATGAGCATTTATATAGTGACCTCTACCCAACTATCATAAATGATTCCAAGATCCAAATTCATATTAACTTGGGCACGGTAGGGCCGATTCATCCCTTATCAATATAACTCGGTGGATTAATGCTTAAACGATTCTACTTTTAGAACTCTTGGTCGATAAAATTACTCTAATGTTTATCTATAGCCCGGAACACATGTGACTACGGTCACGAATACTTCCGTTGAGCTCAATCCAAATTTCGAATAAATGTGTCCATGATCCAAATCCACATCAACTTGGGCACGGTAGGGCCGATTCATCCCTTATCAACATGAATTCGGTGGATAGACATTTATCACCCACTTCCCCTACGTAACAAGTTTTGTACCCCGGTAGGGCCGAGTGCACTCCCTCGCGAAATAGGTTTTCATGGTTTCTACTATTTGGTAAGGCTATGTCTCAATTGATTATTTTAGCGAGAGGTCATGTCAATTTATTATCTATCACATTTTAAGTGAACTAAAGCGGTGAACTACGATAATTCTAATTGACACGGTCGATAAACTCGATTAAAAGATAATGCATATTTTAGTTATGGCGATTTAGCGATGCATGCAACATATAAATAAAATGCAAAACATAAAAATAAATCCTAGTATTGCCTTCCTAAAAGAGAAAAACTATTTAACTATTACATATTCGGAAACCAACTCCATTGGTCCCTTGAACTTCGGTTATTGGCACGCATCTCGAGGTAACACCGTCTTTATGTATCGCCTTCTTGAAGAAATCCGTCTTTAAGGAACTCCGGAATAAATAAATTACATAATTTCCTATTATACATTTGTAATTAAAATAAAATAAATCTATTAAATTACAAAACGATGATACGAGATCACAATAAAATTACAACTGAATCGATATTCCCATACATTTCGGGTAATATCAATTAAAAACTAAGGCCATACTAAGTAAAAATTACATAATTCAAAAATTACATAAAATAAAATTATGACAATCATAAATAAAATGCAGCATTATAATATGTATGAACATGCCCAATTTTATGCTAAATCGCCTTTAAGTAGCCAATATCGTATATTACACGGTTTTTACGGATTTGCGTGATTCAACGTTTTATAATCACAAAAATTACATAAATTCATATTTATGCATAAGTTAATTACCCTAACTTCTTAGGACTCAAAAATTAGTCTCCAGTAGCTATTTGACCATAATTAACTCATATTACTAAAAATTGTTCATTAATGGACCTAAAATACAATAAAAAGGCTATAAACTTCAAATAAATCACAAAAATTCCAAATAAATTTGAAATTTGAAATTTAAACTTATGAATATTCTGGAAAAATACCATGACACTCATAATGTTCAAAAACCGTAGGTTAAAATTTCGTAAAATTATCGAAAAAACTATGTTGCGGTTTATCGGATTTATCAATAAAAATCATAAAAACATGAGAAAAAGTATATTCATCAACTTTTCAATTTTAGATCTGAAAAATATAATAAAATGCAACATGTGACGTTTTTTCTTAGTCATAGAGTATGTTTTAGCAATTATTCACTAATTAAGTCACTATTTATGCTATTTTTCATCAAAAATTCATAAATCATGCATGAAGACTTCAATATAGCCTATTATTTTACACACATCTTGTAAAATTGCATGTGACAACATACTAAATTTCTATGACCAGATTCTAAATTTATCTCATATTAACCTATTTTTTTTCTAAATCCGATTTTAAACATGAAAAATCCATATTTCGAGCATAAGAACTCCAAAAATTATGAAAATTTACAGGTCATCTTAAAATAATATATGTGATAACATATCCAAAAACTACTGGAAAATTCAAAGTTTAGCTAATTTTAGTCCGAAAATGACATTTTAATCATAAAATGACATTTTTAATGCCATTATTTTATAAGATGAACAATAAAAATCCATAAATTAACCAAAATATCCTAAAAACATTTTAGGACCAGAAACTTTAACATGCATAATTTATTTCGTGATATATCATAATAACACAAATTTACAATTTTTATATGTTAATCACATAACTCGGAAAAACTATAACCGATTTGCATGCAAATAACCAAGGCTCTTATACCGCTTGTTAGAAATCTAGATCTCTTTACTCAACATATTCATATATTTTTATTTTAATTTAGTCATAAAATTAAATAGTGATCTTATGCATGCAAACAATAAACAAAATAAGGAAGAAATCTTCATTCTTACATTGATTTTCGGATCAAAGGGCACAAGAGAGTTCTCCTACTCTCTTGTTCTTGAGCTCTCCTTAAATGGATGAACAAAGGATCCAAGTATAGAATCCCTCCCAAGGAATAATACCCAAGATATACTCTTAATAAAATTAATACTATTATTACTAGAACAATATTAATTTTGTATAAAAATTGACCCAAAAATATTTTGGTCTCTCTATGAAAACCGGTTAAGAGAGGGAGGAGAAGGAAGAAATATTTTATCTCTCTAAAATATTTTTTGATGAATGAATGAATGAATGTGCACTAGTGAAAATACATAGTGTATATTTTGGTAAAAATAAGAAGAAAAACCAAGGTGGTTTTCTTCTCAAAACGGGTGGAAGAGGGGGAAAAAGAAGGAGCCAATGCATGCGTAAGGTTGCCTTCAAAAGAACAAGTAGGCTTGCATGGCTAGTATTAGGCAACCATGATCATGTTTTCCACTAACTCAATTAACATAATATATTGCTAATACTACCCCATTATTTCGGTCCAAATAGATAAAATGGACTCCATTTTATTTTTGTCAATTTTGTCAATTTGTCACATGTCATATGTCACATAAAATTGTTATGTATTTTTAACATATAAAAAATCAACGTATTAATAAAAATATGTCATATACAAAATTGACTTAGTAATTCATAATTACTTGTACCAAAATATTTTACCAATTATAAATCACAACATCTTGTATTTATAATAATTTATTCATTCAATTTCAATTGTTTCCTTAAACAATAATTTCATCCAAGTAATAAAACAATTCGATCACTTAGACCGTATCTTATTTAATCAGATTATAATGAGATACGTAAATTTTACTTCCAAAAATCATCCGTCAATTTTCAAGTAATTTAATTAACGCGTAACGTTATACGATTAATTAAATGATCAATTAAGAGTATTATCCTTTAGGTATGACCTAGGGGATCAACTGATCACCACCGTCGCACGACAGTAATGTCAAACTCTAGTTAACCAATCATTACCGATATGTGTGGACCAGTTGACAGTAAAAATACTTCCCAAATGTATTCTTTAAAATGAGACTTAATAATGTGATCATCATGATCAACAGTTGTGATCGCATTATTGTCGGAGGACACATATTCCAACCATGCCAAAATGGCGACACATCCAATCATTAAGCACACAAAATCAAGTAATGGATGCATCTATAAAAGAATAGCCACTTTCCTAATCTAAGTGGCGGAAATTATCTACAAGGGAAGCAATCCAAGGGTACACACTCCTTCATAGATGCAATTTGTTCAAACTACTAAGCCTAGAAGGATACCAATAAATCACCTCCAAGTTGTGTCAAACTAGGGTACCTTTGTCTTCAATCGTTAATGCTTTTGTCAAGAGTAGACTCCCTATGGTGTTAGAAACACTGGAGGATCGCGGAATTCCCCCTCTTGCCTAGACAAGAAGAAGGATCGTCCCCTCTCTACCATGCACAAAACTGGATACGGTGGATAAAGGGATCAATAGACATTTGAGTTTCACTTTGGGAGTTTGCTTTCGTTGTTTGTTTTCCCCCCCAATTTCTTGTGGCATATAACATTTGAGAACACTTTCTTGCCATTTCTTTTTGATGTTTGGCATTTCAACACTTGACAACTTTCAACTTTTTGCATTTTTCTTTTGAACATTTTCAAAGTCACTCCATATGTAGTGAGGGTGGCTTATATTTGAAGCTTTAGGAGTTTTATTTTTGCTCCACTTTTCATTTGATGCATTTTTTTTTTTGCAAACTTTCTTTCACTTTTCATTTCATTGAACTCAAATTGATTTCTTTTTGTGCCCATTCCCTTTGATGACAAAAATATGGTAGAACATGGATGATGGATGGATAGATGCATGGTTTCAAGGGTCAACTTGGAATAAACGGTAGCCAAGGAGTTATCACACCACAAGGTACTCTTGACTAGGCCTTAATCCATGGGTCAAAGGATACTAGCATGACACATCCTAGGGTGTTTTATAAGTATTCTAACAAGCAAAGTCTTAAGAAGAAAAAGCATCTACTAGGGCCTATATACACTTGTCAAGCTTCCCAAGTAGACGGTTTCGCAAAATTTTCTAACATGCAAACTACATGCCATGATGCAACTAACATATAAACATCCTAATGCAAATGATTCTACCAACTAATATGTCATATACACTAAATGCAAGTCCTAAGTTCACATTGTTATACCGCATCAATCAAAATAAAGCCACATAGTCATTAACATAAAGAGGAAAAAGGAGATTGGAAAGATCATACCATACGGTCTTCAATATCCTCATGTCTCGGATGTGGCATAGTCGATCAATGTGAACAAGGGTAAAACAAACACAATATATACAATAATATATACATGACTACACTACAAAGGAAATGAACTTGTTTTTGGTTTTTCAAATTTTCAAATTTTTATGGTTTTTTCGAAATTTTTCAATTTTTTTGGATTTTTGAATAAAAGTTAAGTTGGAATTCCCCATCCCCACACTAATATGGGCATTGTCCTCAATGGCCAAAATGATGGGAAATCATGCAAGCATGATGCATGAATTCTACACTAAATACAAGCTACGCTAATCTACACTACATGATGCATGGGTTTTTGTTTATGACGGAGAGGATAATTTAGATTACCTCCCGTTGTGTATGCATGTACTTCCCCAAACCGAGTTAGACATTATTGTTAATGTCCTAAGGTTGGGTGTAGTTCATGCACACACGATGCAATGCATGAAACTAAATTTGTCATTTTGGATTTTCAAAAGTGGGAACAATAAAATAAGAACACCTCAATGGGGCCGAGGTGTTAGTCCTCTATGTTGCTAGGACTACTCCAACCATGATCAAGATTAAATAATATACAAGTTAACAAAACAGAAACTTCTTTTCAAGAAAATTGAAACTTAAAGAGAGGAGATGAGGAAACTTCACTTAAGCTTGTGATGGGTGCCTCTCGCCCGCTCCACCTAGCTATGAAGTAATCCTCTAGAGATAGGCATCATCTCCCTCTAGATCACTATCCCATATCTCCTTTGATGCATCACTCATATTCGGGTCCATGAACTCGTCCTCTTCACTTTCAAGCTCCACCGTGTCCCCTCCGCAAGAATTGTTGCTCCCCTCCTCTTGTCTCCCGTTTGCCCCTTCATTTGCCCTCTCCGAATTGGGGAAGAGTAGGTCCATTTGTGCCCAAGAGGGAAATGCTCCCTCTTCACTAACCTTTCCCCTATGAATCATATCGTGGTATTGAGGATAGAGTGCATAGTAATTATCCACGGTAGCTTCATATTGTCGGTAGTGCAAATCTTGTAGAATTCCCGTGACAAAGTCGTCACGGGGAAGGATGAAGGGGTTGGGATGGTTGTACGGTTGATAAGGAAATGGGTAGGGAGGCACTTTGATCTTCTCATCTTGAGATTGTTGCTCTTGTTGTTGTTGTTAGGGATTTGGAGGTGGTGGTGCTTGTCTTGGTTGGGTTGGGTTTGGAGGGAGAGGTAAGATGGGATTGGAGACAAAGGTCCTCTTCTCGGGGAAATTCGTTGTACGCCGGTCATCGGTAGATAAATCGGATCACTTCCTTTCGTTAACCACTTGATCCGCTTATCAACCCCCTCAAGGGTTATCCAATGATGATGAATAAGAAGAAGATTTTCATTTATCCTCGTGTTTCCCGAAAGAGGAGCATAATCATTATTCTCATTGAATCTCGGATTAAAATGCTTCGCAAGCCTAGTAATGAGCCCTCCATTTACAATGTGTTTCATCCCGTCATCATCACCATTCCTAAACTTTGCCCATTTCTCGAGTAGCACTAGAGGTGAATTGAAGTGGTACACACTTCTTCCTTGAATATTGAGGTAGGATTCCATAAATACAAGGTCTAGTTGATTCACGATCACCGGATCTCGGCGAGCAAAGAGGGTGCCTGAGAGGAACCGGTAAGTGAGTCTCAATATCGGATTTTGAATATTAAAAGCGAGACATTCCTTGTTGTGAATCAAATCTCGGCCGGTCATGGCCCTCCACAAAGGTTCAACACTGTATTTCTTTGGCTTCGATGTCCGGGTAGGCGAAACATCGAGTCCAAGCACATTTCCGAATTCTACAAGGGTCATCATTCTTGGAACATTCTCCAACCTAAATTCTATGCATATTGTTTTGTTCAAGGTTGTAATCTTCAAAAAGCTCAAAAACTCAAGCACAAGGGATCGATAAGTTTGCTCATACATGTGGAAAAGGGTAGAGAGACCAAACACTTCAAAGAGAGCTTCCACTTGGTGATAAATCCCAAGTTTCCTCAAAGTATTATGACATAAAAACTTAGTGGGGAGAATGTTCTTACTTAGAAGCCGGTGGAAGACTAGTCTTTGCACATCGTTAATGAATTCGGCATTTGAGAAATCATCAAGTCTTGTAAGATCCACTATTTCTTCATGTTCCCTTCTTAATGTGTTGATGTGGGAGGTGGAAGAACTTCCTCTCACCCTCGGTCTCCTCCCATTCCTAAAAGAATATCTCCTTGGTGCCATTCTTTGATTATTGAGCTGGGATTTTTGATTTGTTAAAGAATAAAGATGCTCCTTGTAGATTGAATGTTGCCTTTGAAACCTTAGAAATTTGGGGCTTTTTTATTTTGTGGGGTAAAAGAGTGATTGGGATATGCTTTGGAGTCATAAAGAGGTGGGTTTTTATAATACAAGTGGAAGGAAGGGTGATATGTCACAAATTGTGTGGTGGGGTGTAATTAAATTAAGAAAAGTCGGGCCGAAAAATCGCAGGAAGACGGGCGGATTCGAGCAGAAGACGCTCGGATTCCAACTTCACGGGACGGGCGGATTTAAGTGAAGACGCCCGGATTCTGTCACAGTTAACTTTCCAAAAAATATGACGCCTCCAAGCCGGGCGTCCCGATCCCAAGACGCTCGGATTCTCTGAAGACGAGACGGGCGTCTTTTCTCAAAGACGGACGGATTCTGAGACAGTGAAATTTCTTGAAATGCACAGGCAAAAAGACGGCCGTCTTTCTACAAAGACGGGCGTATTCCTTAGGACGAGCGTCTTCCTTTCTGAGACGCTCGTATTCTTCGACAGTCCCAAAATTTTCAATTTCTCAGCTTAGCAGGACGGACGGATTCTTCCCAATATGCCCGGATTCCAGCAGGACGGGCGGATTTCAATGAAGCCGCTCGGGTTCAAACTGCGAATCTTTCCTTTGATTTCCTTTCCTCTCATAGATGCTTCCCCACACTTGAAGATTGATTCCTTCCTTCATTCAAAATTCGTTAGTGACCCTCCCTCACTTACTCTCATGAAAAGAGTTTATGTTCATGATTAAAGAAATGCAATAAAATTATAAATACAAGTTAGAGGGTTATTATATTTACAAGTGGTGGTTTAGGGAGACTCCACCAAACTCTCCCTTTAATGGTTCTTTCAAGGATGAGAAGGCCCGAGGTAGGTGACCTCGACCTCTCCAATAAATGCTCCCTCATAGTATGGCTTCAATATTTGACCATTGACCTTGAACTTGCTTCCATCTTCCGCCTTGAGTTCAAAATCTCCATATTTTCCAACTTCGGTTATCACATAGGGACCCATCCATCTAGAGTTCAACTTTCCCGGAAAGAGTCGGTAGCGGGAATTGAATAGAAGGACTTTGTCCCCTTTGTGCAAGGCCTTTTGTCTAATCCTCTTGTCATGGAGTAATTTCGTCCTTTCTTTGTAAATCTTGGCGTTCTCATAGGATTGTAGTCGGAATTCCTCCAACTCTTGAATTTGAATCATCCTCTTTTGACCACTCAATTTGAGATCGAGATTAAGAGCTCGGATTGCCCAAAAAGCTTTGTACTCCAATTTGATTGGTAAGTGACATGCTTTTCCATAGACAAGCTTGTAAGGGGAGGCTCATATGGGAGTCTTATAGGCCGTCCTATAAGCCCAAAGAGCATCATCAAGCTTTGTGCTCCAATATTTTCGGGTCTTGTTCACAACTTTCTCAAGGATTTGTTTGATCTCTCTATTTGAAACTTCAACTTGACCGCTTGTTTGAGGATGATATCCCAAGTCGATTCTATGTTGAACACCGTATTTGGTCAAAAGAGAGTCAAGTTTTTTCTCATGAAAATGCGTTCCTCCATCACTTATGATTGCTCTAGGAACTCCAAATCTTGGGAAGATTATTTTCTTGAAGAGCTTGGTGACCGTTTTTGCATCATCATTTGGAGTGGCAATTGCCTCCACCCACTTTGAGACGTAGTCTACGGCCACAAGGATGTACTTATTCCCATTGGATGTCACAAACGGACCTTGGTAGTCGATCCCCCAAACATCGAAGATCTCCACCTCTAGAATGCCCCTTTGTGGCATTTCGTTCCTCCAAGAGATATTCCCCATTCTTTGACAAGCATCGCAATGAATGATGAATTCTCTTGTGTCTTGAAACATTGTAGGCCAATAGAAGCCCGATTGAAGAATTTTTGCAATGGTCCTCCTTGCTCCATGGTGCCCACCGTAGGGTGATGAGTGACACCCTTCCAAGATTCCTTGGACTTCCCGTTGAGGGATGCATCTCCGGTAGAGCCCATCACTACACTCCTTGTAGAGGTTTGGGTCATCCCAAAAGTACCTCTTCACTTCGAATAGGAACCTCTTTCTTTGGTTGTGGTTCAAATTTGGAGGGAGTACTCTTCCAACAATATAGTTAGCATAATCGGCAAACCATGGGGTGATGTGCCTTTCAAGTTGTGTTTGAATGGACATCAAAATATCGTCGGGAAATGAGTCATTGATCGGAGTTTCTCCATGTTCATCATGAAACAGGATCCTTGACAACTGATCCGCCACTACATTCTCGGCTCCTTTCTTGTCTCTTATTTCCAAGTCAAATTCTTGAAGAAGTAAAATCCATCTCAACAACCTTGGTTTTGCCTCCTTCATTATCAAGAGATGTCGGAGAGCACGGTGATCCGAAAAGACAATCACCTTGGATCCAAGTAAGTAGGAACGGAATTTGTCCAAAGCATAGACAATGGCAAGAAGCTCCTTCTCGGTGGTATCATAATTTACTTGGGAGGGATCAAGTGTCTTGCTTATATAGTAGATGGCATGAAGAGCTCTTCCTACCCGTTGGCTAAGAACCGCTCCAACGGCGTAGTTACTAGCATCACACATAATCTTGAACGGTAGTTCCCAATTTGGAGGTTGAATGATCGGTGCCGAGATTAGTGCTTCCTTGATTCTATTAAAGGCTTCAATACACTCATCAGTGAAATGGAATTGGGCTTCCTTAAGCAAGAGTTGAGTGAGAGGTTTTGCTATTTTTGAAAAATCCTTTATGAAACGGCGATAGAAACCCACGTGACCGAGAAAACTTCTCACTCCTCTAACATTCACGGGAGGTGGGAGTTTCTCTATCACCTCAACTTTAGCTTTATCGAACTCGATGCCCTTTTCCGAAATTAAATGACCAAAACAATTCCTTCATTGACCATGAAGTGACACTTTTCCCAATTTAAAACAAGACTAACATCTTCACATTTTTGCAATACAAGAGAAAGATTATGCAAACATGAGTCAAAGTCCTTTCCATAAACACTAAAATCATCCATAAAAACTTCCATTATGGTCTCTAGATAATCGGAGAAGACACTCATCATGCATCTTTGGAAAGTGGCGGGGGCATTACATAAGCCAAAAGGCATCCTCCTATATGCAAAAGTACCATAGGGGCATGTGAAGGTGGTCTTATGTTGGTCATCCGGGTGTATAGGGATTTGGAAGAATCCCGAATACCCGTCAAGGTAACAAAAGAATTTGTTGGTGGCTAACCTCTCAAGCATTTGGTCAATGAATGGTAGGGGGAAATGATCCTTTCTTGTTGCGGAATTCAATTTTCAATAGTCAACACATACGCCAACCGGTGATCTTCCTTGTGGGTATTAGTTCATTCTTTTCATTTGTCACTACCGTGGTACCTCCTTTCTTAGGTACCATTTGGACGGGGCTAATCCACAAAGAGTCCGATATGGGATATATGATTCCCGCATCAAGTAATTTCATAACCTCTCCTTTGACAACTTCTTGCATGTGGGGGTTTAATCTTCTTTGAGGTTGAATGGTAGGTCTATGGTCTTCCTCTAGATGAATTCTATGCATGCAAAAGTTGGGACTTATCCCCTTAAGGTCATCTAGACTATAACCTATAGCCTTCTCATGTTGTTTCAACACATCAAGCAATTTTCCCAATTGGTTCTCATCAAGTCTATCATTAACAATCACGGGTTTGGTCTTTGATTCATCAAGGTAAGCATATTTCAAATTTGGGGGAAGGGGTTTTAAAGTAGGAGTTTGTACCTCACTTTCCTCCTTTGGAGTTTCATTGAGAATTTGCTCCATCTCCATTAGACATTCCATTCTCATAGCATATTCAACTTGTTCTTCATTCTCATCAACCTCATCACATTCGAATTCCATAATGGATTCCTCTTGCTCGTGAGCTTGTAAGATGTCTTCTAGGATGGATTGCTCATCTTCTATAGGTTGACATGCTTCCACAAGGATGTTATGCACTAATTCGGATTGTGCATGAGTAAGTTCTTTGTTAGCTAGAGCGGCCTCAAAAAGATCTACCTCCAATTCCCAATACATATTTTCAGCCTCACTTGCTTCCAAGGCTTCCAATGCTTGCATGGGATCTTTGAAGAAAGGTATACTTAAGTGGTCCTCTAAAAAACAATATATAAGGTCCATCTTGCAAAATATCAAACAACTTGAAAACAATTAGAGCAAACCTTGAGGAGTTTTACTTCCCCAAGGCAAAGAAAGACACAACTAATAACAATATAAGAAAATCTAAATCATGTTAACACCGTCCCCGGCAGCGGCGCCATTTTTGGTCGGACTAAATCTTTTCGGTAACTTGTCGTTAGGAGCACCTAGACCAAAACACAATTTATAGCTTCACAAAAAACTCTACAATTAGTAAAGAGGCAAGTAAAGGTCGGATCCCAAGGGACGGGAATTGAGATGAGATTTCTATTGCAACTATGGTGTCTTAGGGGTGTCACAATTGGGTTGATGTAGAAGGTCACTAAACTAAATAACAATGAAGGTAAACAAACAACATGAATTAAAAGGGGTTGTAAACAATTGATAAAAAGCACTAGGGTGTCATGGGGTCATAGGGGATTCATGGGAATTGATCATACAAACATGTTCTCAAATTATAAGCAAGCAATTATTGTTGTGATGGATTGAGTTGGTTTATATCTTACAATCCTAGGAAAGTTTGGGTCCCGGAGCCGAATCGATTAGATTGTACAACACCTACAAGTCGACTTAATATTCCCTACTCAACAACATGCATGGTCTAATGAGACTCGAGTTGGTTTATGTCTTACAAATCTCATTGAAAAGATAGGTGATGGGTAAAAAATGCAAGGATTCATAGACTCGCATTTCATCAAACATAACATGTGCATGAGTTGAGATCATAACAAGCAAGCAAATAAACCATGAAAGCATATTAATTTAAGCATGAATCATTCCCCATGTTGGTTTCCCCTAATTACCCATTAACCCTAGCTAAATTACTACTCACTCATTATCATGTTGAGCATGCTAGCAAGGTTGTCAATCATACCAACAAAGTGAAACATGATGAACAAATGAAAGTAATTAACAATAATTAAAAAGGGATTAAGAGAATTATACCTACTAATTATTCCAATAATAAAGCAAAGAATAAAAGAAGTACTTGATGCTTGATTGAGAGGTTGTCAATATCCCAATAATAACCCAAATAATCTTCAATTACCCAAAATAAAGGATGAACAAAAGAGAGATTAAGGAAATAAAACGTGTATTAAAACTTGATTAATTGTTGATTACAAAATTAAAGAGAGATTTGATTGATATTAACTACACTAAAGATTGCTAAGAAGAACATGCTCTTCTAATTAGACTAATGGGGTATTTATAGTGGGGATTAGGGGTAGGAATTAGGGTTAACTAAGGGCTTAAATGACGATTAAGTCCCTACTTAAGGAAACGCCGGTATTTTTGGAAGGATGGGCATCTTTCTTTGAAGCTTGAAGAAGACGAAGTTGTGCTGCCTTGGAATCCGTGCGTCTTAGGCACGGGACGGTCGGATTCGAGGGTCTCTGCCTGGGCGTCTTTGGGAGAAGACGGGCGTCTTCTGAAGTTGTTGCCCGGGCGTCTTGGGGAGAAGACGCTCGGATTGTGGTGGTGGAGGACGGGCGTCTTCAGGGCAATCCGCACGGATTGCTGGACAGTCTCATTTCTTCTTCTTTTCTTCCCTTTTCTTCATAAAATCCTTGGGGATTTCCTCGGGGATGCAAGGATCTTTTCTCATCATTGCCCATCTACTATAGTATGTACAAAGGCCTTCTAATCTTGTCTCTCCTTGATGCTTGGTCATTGAATTCAATCAATTTAGTCTCATTTTGCCATGAAAATGCAAGGTTTACACTCCTTTCCTACCAAGGGATCAAAACCTCAAAGAATATGCAAAACAAAGAACTAAAGACAATAAATGACCCAAATATGCACTAAAAAGCATGGGAACAAGGCTAATTCGGGGACTAAATATGCTCTAATTATGGTCACATCAATAAACTTGGAAAACCAAGTCATGTGACATCCCCATGGTTAGGATGGCCTATAGGAAGGTGTCCCGACTTATGGGGGTGTTACAGTCGCTCTCAATGACAATGACGAGCGCCACCATGGAATATGACTGTTGGCTTGATATCTTCTGGTTACGCCTTTGTGGTGACGATGGAGATGAACCAATGCTAGTGTGACTACTATCCACGGTGAATAGCTCGAACAACGGGCCACTGTGAATAGTCGTATTCTCAAAAGCGTCGTACACCTTCTCTCTAAACTATGCTGCGACAAATTGAGGCCTGTCATCTTGGGCGTGAGAAAAAAACCGAACACGTGATGTTCATATGGCCTAGAGTATCCGGCACCATATGACTCCTTGAAAGCATTGATGGTGACGTTGGATGTGCGGGGTCTCGTAGGTACGTGTCCAGAACGAAGTCCAGCTGCAGCGGTATAGATGAGGATGGATATGTCTCTTATACTCGTGGAAAAACCAATGGGAGATCTGTCAAAAGATGCATTGAGACAAGTCGAGCTTTCATCGTCAGATCTAGATATCATCCCCTTTGACATGGCGATGATCTTTCCGGAGGCCATTGAAACAGTTGTTGTGAAACTTGATATGTGGAAAAAAGAAATAAGTAGTAGAGATGTCCCACCGAGCGTGCCAATTTGTAGTAACAAATTTGTGTTAAGTTTGCAAAAATTAGAGAAAACACAAAAGAATGCAACAAAGTAATAATTTATTAATTGAAAGATTTCGGGTACAATATACTAGATATTCTACTGATTCAATTTCCGAAATGTAGATGAATATGAGGGTCTTGATTTGAAGACTTGATTCTCCTTGTATGAATTTAATTTGCTTCTCTTCAGTTGACGGCGATGAACGCTTGATGTCGGATTGAAGAGTAGTTTTATTTTTCTCTAATTTTCTCTTAGAAGAGATTTTTGGTAGAGAGGGTTTTGTAGACAGGTTTTGTTTCTAGTATGATTTTCTTTGTGATTAGTCTCAAAATGAGAGCTAATGGTTGTATTTATGGAAAATGAAGGACTTGCCTTCCACCCTAAATGGACTTGGTAGTCTTGACATTTTATAATGGCCCTGATAGTCATTTCGGCCCATTTGAGTGTATTGACTTATTTAGTGAGTTTAAGGTCTTGTTCTTTTGGACTGAAATTGTTTGAACTGAATTGATCTGGACTTAAATAAAAATAAAAAGAATATAATTATAATAATAATAATAATAATAATAATAATAATAATAATAATAATAATAATAGTAATAATAATAATAATAATAATAATAACAATAATAATAATAATAATAACAATAATAATAATAATAATAACAGTAACAATAACAATAATAATAATAAAATAATAAATAATAATAATAATAATAATAATAATAAATATTATAATAACAATAATACCAATAATAATAAATATTATAATAATATTATTCATTATTATTATTATTATTATTATTATTAGTATATTAATATAATATAATAATAATCTAATAATTTATATAAAAAATAAAATAGTAATAATAATAATAAACATAGTAATAATAATAATAATAATAATAATAATAATATATTAGTAATATAAATGATAACATTATTAATAATAATAATAATAACTAAAAAATAAATATTATAAGTATAATATAAATATTATAAATAATAATAATGATTAATATAAATAATAATAATAATAATAATAATAATAATAATAATAATAATAATAATAATAATAATAATAATAATAATAATAATAATAATAATAATAATAATAATAATAATAATAATAATAATAATAATAATAATAATAATAATAGTAATATAATCAATATTAAAAATAAATATTAATATAATAATAACAATAGTAAATAAATTAATATAATAACAATGATAACAATAAAAATATAAAATAAGAATAATAATATTAATTTAGAAATAAACTGAACTGAACTGATCTGAACTGAATGGAGCTAAACTAAACTGAACTTAATAGAGCTGAGCTGAACTAAACTGAACTTATCAAAACGGGAATTAAGTCCAAAAGAACAGGGCCTAACTCGTTTGTCGGATTTTGTCACTTTAGAGAAACAGGCCGACTAACAATAATCAAAACGGACTAACTTTATTAAATCTTGTCCAAATCAATTATATTAGTTTACATTTCATTTGACGAGTCAACATTTTGACTTCGACTTCCGACGTAGTACTTGTATAATTTTTACACGCGTACAGCATGTACGGAGAATGGTGATCTGAGAAGACGGGGACAAAGGGAAGTGATAGAAAGAAAAGCTCACACCTCGAACAAACCTTAAAACAAGAGAATATATTTGTAGATACCTCATTTCTGCACCTCCCGCAAACCACCCGGTGATGATTGGGCCGCATGTTTGGTACACGGAACGATTTGTGACAGTTCGTAAGTTTATCGTCATGTGATCGCTCAAACACTTGTGTCTACCTCATAGTTGTCATCTACGTGCCGATACGGTCGTTTTGGCAGTAATTAGAGTACATTTGGAGACCGGGTCAAAAATCCTCTTCATTTTCTAATAACCGTTTAAAATGCCGAGTCAGAATGTTCTGGAATGTTCCGGATATTTCTATTCCATATTCTTCCAATCTCTTAATCTTTGGTAAAATATATGCCGAAATTATCATATAAAATATTAAGGAAATAAGATTAATCCGCTATTCCATAATAGAAACACGGAAATCTTTCTTCCGCAGGAGGAAACCACTGAGGAAAAGATGCAGCAGGTGTTGCGCCTCTTCCAAGAGTCGCAGTGCTTGCTGCGCCTCTTCCTCAGTCCTTTTCTGCGTATTTTTCGTATCTTTTCGAGACTCACTTCCAAAGTTTCTCCGAAAACCCTAATTTCCGTCGTGTGATTAGTATAAATAGAGACCTTCGGGCTCACATATTTCTCACGCGAGTGTCCGCCCTTCTCTTCTCCCTTTGCATTCTAGACCACGTTCTTACTTTTTGGCATCTACGTGCTTGAACTTTCGACCACGTAAGCTCGGATCTTTCTGAGTACCAGCCTCGTTTTGCATGACCGACCAATTTGACAAACTCCACAATCAATCAACTTAATCAATCTGTTTAATTCCTCTTAGAGGGCACTTTCGTCGTACATTCGAGTCGAGCATCACTAAACGTTAACTTTGTCAATCTCGTTTCATCAAACATGTAAGTCTGAGGGTGTAAATCCTTCTCTTTTATTATTGTTCTTTATTTTTGTAATCACTATTGTAAGATTTATGTCGAAAATACGCTTAAAACCGATTTGTAAAACCTTATTTCAAACCCTTTTTACGGATTATCAGGAGACAAACGTCGAGAAAGGACGCAGCAACTGATGCGCCTCTTCGAAGGGACGCAGCACCTGTTGCGCCTCTTCCTGAGGTTGCCGCAGTTCCTGCTTCCTTTCTTCTTCCTTCGTCTTTTGTTCGCCTGTATGTTTTATTTTGCTTTCAATTGTTCATGTTTCTTTCAACACAATAATTCTAATATAATAATTTTAACCTGTAATTCATTAATAACTTATCATCATTAACATCCCGACTTAAATCCCTTATAATCCATATTTGCGAGTTTTCGTCATTTAAATCAATTCGGGTTTTTAGAGGTTCGATTCATCCATATTGAGTCTCTGAAATTCATCTTTGATATATTTTCATTTGTTATTTACCGTTGCCATCATTAATTCATCTTTAACCTAATTAGTTTGTTTAGTTTGTTAAATTAATATTTGTAATTAACCTTATTAATCTTGTAAATAATTCGTCCTAATTAGTTTTTATCCATGTTTTATCGTTTTTTATGACCTCAATCACATGTAAATAATCTGTTAAGCACTTCCATCCGAGTCAAATAACATAATCAAGCATTAAAATCACCAATAAATATTAACGATTTGCAATTCCGCTTCACACCAAAATCGAGCTCAGAATGCACGCAAAGCGTCTGTCGTGTGCCTCTTCAAAAGGACGCAGACTCTGCTACCTGTTCTCGGTTGAGTTCGTCTCTCGAACTCCGTTTACGCCTTGACCTAGTTTATTAGTTTACGTATTTAATTTACTATTAATCGTATTATCACCTAATTTCTGTTTGTTTATTTATTTATTCTTTCTTTTCTAAAATTATTCGTTTTAAATGTATTTTCGACATAAATAAATTAATCCAATGTAATTATTGCAATTTTCTTTATTGTATTTTTATTGTATTTCTTTTATCGTATTGCTTGTATGCTCTCACATGTAATCGATCTTAAATTTCTACTTCGACTCAATTGCATATTAAATTACGTGATAACCGACTTAGTATTAATTCTCACATGCTAGGATTAATCTAATGAATGTTGCATTGCATGCATATAAATCGACAACATATCGAGTATAGACAATTTCCCTAATCATTAGTAGAGGCTGCTATCGAGGCGGGCGGGATTAGGTGTTCGATCAAAGAGCTTCCTAATACGTACCCTCACCCCTTACTCCAGATCTCTGTGAACATCCGTGTTCATTGGCATCCACGAGAGTCATTCTAGACATAGAATGCTAAGGGTAACGAGTTCTTGGTGTTCATATCACTACTTTGTGTCTTGACATGGCACGGGGTATTCGAACGGTTTCCAATTTTCTACAATAAATTGGTGGAGACTCTACAAATGCACAAGAAAAGCTTGCTTGCTTTTCGCCTCCGTGGGCCCGCGTCCACAGTTTGGCGACTCCGCTGGGGATTAATACACTTACGTGTTGCCAAGGTTGAAACTTGAACAGGGTTAGGGAATAGTTTGTACAAGACAGTTGTCGATTTTCATAACTTGGTCTTCCTAGACCGTTTTATTCGGCCTTCCTAGGCCCAACCCAACCCATTCGACCAATCGTCCCGTCTAGACGGTCCAAATTCTTACTTGGGCTTAAGGATGGATAGCGATTGACGTCATCCATACCATGGTACTTACTCTCGTTTGTATCAAGGACTTTCACTACTCGAGGAAATGGACTAGGAATCGGCCTTACTCTTGTTTGGTACGAGCCTCTCCACAGACCCCGGGTTTGATTGTTCGGTATGGTAACCCACCCTTTAAGCCAAAACCCTTTTAAATGCACTCAATATCCCGTTATAATGCTTGTACCATATGTGATCACCATTTCTAAACAAAACCATGACGATTTTTGTAAAAATCAAAATTTCTTTTAAAATGTAAAAATTTCGAACATAAGCCCAATAATAGCGCAAAACCAGTCAAAACTCTGTCCAATTGTCGAGTCAAAATTCGGGCCTCAAAGCCCATTTCAAAACCTCACTTCGAGTCCACTCCTACAACGACACTACAGTTGACTAGGACCAACATTTTCAAACTTTGTCATTTCTTCAAAAACTCACTTAACACGAGTGGCACACTCCCACTCTACAAGTCAAAACATTTTTTCCAAGTGTGTGTGCTAGAATGGTCGATCGTGTTTTGATTCGTCATCGATCTATTGTTCAGTTTCCAAGATGTCTGACACAAGCGACCTGAGCTGTACCAACCTCTGAATGGTAATGATCAAATCCTAGCCGTGCTAGCTCGTCTCCAAGTCACTCAAGACCAAGTGTATGATCGCCTCGACACAATCGAGGGCCGAATATATACTGTGGAAACAAGGTTGCCTCCTCGAGAAAGTGAAGTGTCTGATGAATTTGTGAATAACTTCGGGAATGAAAATCCTCCTATGGGAGCACATGAGGTTAACCCTCCCGTAGGTATGACTGCAGCTGAGAAACGACTCCAATACTTTGAGGAACAATTGATGTATCTCAAAGGGGATGATATCTATAGGGAAAATAATCGCAAATATAAGGCCGTGAGCTCCAAATTGCCAACCAACTTCAATATGACGGATATCCCTAAATTTAAGGGGAATGAAAACCCTTTGAACCATATTCGTGCTTTCAAGGATTACATGTCTATCAAAGGCATTAAACCCGGGATGTTCTTAAGGATCTTTCCTTCATCTCTTGACACTATCCTGAGACAATGGTTCTATTCTCTAGAGCACAAGAAGATTGCTACCTGGGACGACGCCGCAATTGAGTTCGCTAAGCAATATGCGGATAATGCCGAAATCCAAGTCAACATGCGCACTTTAGAGGTTCTTACCCAAAATGACAAAGAAGGTTTCACCGACTTCCTAAGTAGGTGGAGGAAGACTAGTACCCAACTTGTTGAACGTCCAGATGAAGCTACCCTCGTGGAGAAATTCGTGGACAATTTAAAACCCATCTATGCGAGTCATTTGAGGTACCAAAATATTAAGACCTTCAAAGACTTAACTGTACTAGGAACAAGGATCGAGGATGACATCCGTAAAGGGCTCTTGTCCAAAACGGCTCTACTAGCAAGACTGATGAAGTTAACTTTCTCGAGCTATCTAAGAAGAGTACCCCACCAATAAAATTCACTAATATTGGGGACACATACTCTAATGCTCTAAAGAGACTGATGAAACAGGGTAAGCTTCAACCCATAACCCTACGCTCGAACCAGAAAAGAAATCCAAGTTCTGCGACGGGAATTCTTATTACGAATATCATAGAGGCATGGGATATGATACAGAAACATGCTACAGGCTAAATAATGTGCTTCAAGACATGATTGAAGACGGTCGCCTACCAATACCGCCTGGAGGCAAGCCTAACAATACTCAGAATCCTCTAGGAGTTCTGATGATTACAAGTGAAGAATCTACCTTAGATTGTTCACACCTCATTTCTCCAGTCGAAGATGAGATCTATGCAATAGAAGAAGAAGGGAACTACTCTACCATTTCCCCTACCATCACCGACTTTATAGCATGGGCAAAGAGTGTGAATAGGCAAGTCTCAGAATTAGAAAGTGTAGTGGCAACCCTACGTGATCCACGTGCAACACCCAAAGAACGTGCGCCACTAAATTTCTCTCAAAATGCTACAATGCAAGAAATAATAGCCGTGGTTGATGAACTAATCGACCAAATCATCCAATTGGAGGCCGAAATCATGGAATTGAGAGAACTTGCTACTGTCAATGGAGTATGGGCCGACGATGATGAGGATGAATACCTCACTGAACACTACCTAGTTAAAGTCAGTGAGGAAATAGTCCAAAACAGTGAGGACCAAGATGTAGACCACCTTACTCGTTCAGGGCGTCCATACCAAAACACTTCTCAAAATGGTCCCATAGCGAATGGTCCAACCAACGTTGTCACACCAAATGATAACAAAGATACCTCTACTGACCATTTGCTAAAGCAACTACAGAAGACAAAGGCTGATCTTTCAGTCTTGCAACTAGTTGCAAGCTCATTCCCACATCGCCAAGCTTTACTGCAAGCCTTGGCCAAACTAAATGTGGCACATAACTCAACACTCGATGACATGGTCAACTTGGTCTTCCAAGAATAACCTAAGCTAAGTAACCCTGTTACTTTCTCGGATGAAGATTTACCACCTTTTAGCGCTAATCACAACTTGGCTCTTTACATCATTGTCATTTGCTTGAAGAACAATGTGCCAATGACTTTGGTAGATGATGGCTCGGCAGTCAACGTTATACCTTTGAAAACGTCATACAAAGTGGGCATGAAAGAGTCGGATTGGACCCCTACCAACCAAGGTGTTCGCGCATATGATGGTACACGACGAAAAGTGGTAGGACTTGTTAACCTGACCATAGCCACAGGGCCGATCGAACGAAAAGTCAACTTCCAAATAGTAGACATTGAAGCATCCTTCAACATACTTCTGGGAAGACCTTGGATTCACGCTTCCAAAGCGGTGACATCCACCCTCCACCAGAAGATCAAGATCCCACTAGATGGTAAAGTGGTGACAATCACTTCATCACCCATCAAGGCAGTAATAGAAAAGAGATCAAGTAACCAAGTACTCGTGGATCCAGTACATGAACTTGGGGGCTTCCATAGCACAAAACGTCATAGAAAGCGAGTTGGCACCTTTATACTTCAATCCCTACTCTAATTTGGTGGTCAACCATATACTCAAATCCCAGGAATACTTCCCGGGAATGCCTTTGAATCCAATCCGAAGGAACACCTTTGCACCCTACAAAGAAGGCAACTCACAAAGGATACCACTTGGATTAGGGTACAAACCCACTAAAGAGGAAGCTCTCGAGATGCTCGCCCAAGTTCAAAACCGTAAGAACGTGGGAATCCAAATGCGGCCCTATCTCCCTACCCTAAATGGATACTTCGTTAGGGAAGGAAGTCAAGAACTCTGTCATGGATTTCCCGAACCTTAGCACTATCTCGAAAGGAAGTTAGCCGGAATCGAGATTTCTACTTCATTCCTCCAGAAACGGTTCCTACCGGCAAAACTCGTCAAGCACCTTGCTTAGACGAACAAGCTGTTAGCCTACTATTTGGGGAAGATCGATGTATTAGAGCCGCGCAGGATGAGATCATTACCATGATACTTTAAGACGATCATTTCAACCCTACCGCATTGATCACAGAAACCAACTCAAATCAGCAGAAAGGATGGAGAAAGTCGATCAAGTGGACAAACAACTAAGGAAGACTCTTCAAGCTCACTACGGGAGAAGGAGAGATTTTCAAAGGAGAACCAGAAGATGATGACTTCGAGTCAGAGTCAGAGTCGGAGTCAGAGTCGGAGTCTAGAGAAGTCCCTAGAGAGTCTCCTTCTGTCGTCACTCCCATTCCCCTTGTTTCTCCTAGCTTAGCATCAAATAGTAACAGTAGTTCGGGAAATGTCCCAACAGCTGTCCCTTTACCGCCACTGACTATAGAAAAGATGGCTTCTTTGTTTCAACTTTTCTCAAATTTTAATATGAATAAATCAGGTTCTGCTTACTCTTCGTGTTATTCTGAATGCAATTCTGTTTACGATGATAATGAGGATGACCCAGACCCAGACTCAATCGAAATACCTCCCTACATAGCCAAAGAAATACTACAAGAGGGGGAAGGGGTACCATTAATAGAAGATACTGAACCCATCAACGTAGGAACCGAACTAGAACCCGAAGAACTTAGGATAGGGACGACCTTGAGTCCCGCCGAGAGGGCCAATTTCATAGAGCTCCTACACGAGTTCAAAGACGTTTTTGCTTGGTCCTACAAAGACATGCCAGGGGATCGACAGGGACACTGCAGAACATAGAATCCCGATTAAACCAGGTTTGAAACCCGTAAAACAGAAGCTTCGACGAATGAGGACAGAATGGGCTCTTAAGATCAAAGAAGAAGTCGACAAACAATTCAAAGTCGGGTTCATCAAAGTTTCCAAGTACTCAGACTGGGTAGCTAACATAGTCCCCGTACCCAAATAGGATGGGAGAATCCGGGTTTGTGTGGATTTCAGAGACCTAAACAAAGCAAGTCCCAAGGATGACTTTCTTCTACCACATATCGACATATTGGTGGATAACACAGCAGATCACGCGCTATTGTCCTTCATGGATGGATACGCAGGATATAACCAGATCAAGATGGCCATAGAAGATATGCATAAGACCGCCTTCGTCACTCAATGGGACACCTATTGCTACACGGTTATGCCATTTGGGTTAATCAATGCCGGAGCTACATATCAACGCACCGCAACTACGCTCTTACATGACATGATGCATAAAGAAGTTGAGGTATACGTAGATGATATGATTGTCAAGTCCAAGGATAGAGAAGGGCACATTGCGAACCTTCGCAAATTCTTCTCAAGGCTACGAAAGTACAACATGAGACTCAAGCCTCAGAAATGCGCATTCGGGGTAACATCTGGTAAACTCCTAGGATACGTTGTTAGCCAACGAGGAATAGAAATAGACCCTTCCAAGATCAAAGCTCTAATCTAAATGCCACAACCTCAAACAGAGAAAGAAGTTATAGGATTCCTAGGTAAGGTGCAATACAAAAGTCGATTCATATCGAAACTCACCATGATCTGTGAACCTATCTTCAAAAAGCTAAAGAAAACAGATCAACACCATGTGGGATGATGACTGTCAGAAGGCATTCGACCGAATCAAGGAGATACTAGCCAAGCCACCAGTGCTCATGCCACCTCAATGAGATCAACCTCTTGGTTTATATCTCACGATGCATCGAAACAGACCATGGGCGCCATGCTAGCCCACACTGTAGGAAAAGAAGAAAGAGCTATCTACTACCTTAGTAAGAAGTTCTTGGAGTACGAGTGCAAATACACACCACTCGAGAAAACATGCCTCGCTCTTGTGTGGGCAATGAAGAAGCTACGCCATTACATGCTTAGCTACTCTGTCAAAGTATACTCCAAAATGGACCCTGTCAAATACCTCTTCGAGAAACCCGTTCTCAATAGACGCCTAGCAAGATGGACCTTGATGCTCTCAGAATTCGATCTCAAGTATGTACCTCTGAAGGTTATAAAAGGGCGCACCGTTGCCAAGTTCTTCGCAGAAAATCCCATCAATGATGCACAAACAATAGACACCTGGTCATTTCTGGATGAAGATATACTCCAAACCAAAGTAGACTCCTGGGACCTTTATTTTGATGGGGCATCGAACTTCAGAGGATTTGGAATAGGAGTGTTGCTCATTTCTCCTGAAGGCGAGCATACATCAATATCTGTCAAACTCGACTTCGAGGTGACAAATAACGCAGCAAAATATGAAGCTTGTCTTATCGGATTACAAGCAGCAATAGGTTTAGGCATCAAGAATATTCGCGTACATGGAGATTAATCTTTGATCATCAACCAAATTACGGGATCTTGGAAAATTCGAAGTGAAAGCCTAGCACCTTATCAAGCCAGAATAGACCAAGTAGCCCAATTCTTCGATCAAGTAACATACCTACATCTACCTCGATAAGAGAATCAATTTGCAGATGCTCTTGCAAAACTTGCATCTTTGATTAATATGCCGGATAATATGGTAGAAATGCCTTTATGCATCGAACGACGGTCAGAACCGGCTTATGTGCACCAAATTACAGATGAAGAAGAAAACCCAGAGGAACCTTGGTTCCAAGCAATCCTGAACTTCAAACTCAATGGCACCTATCCACCAGATATGGACAAGAGGGGATAATGCGCTATACGCTTACTAGCTTCCCAATACGTCCTCATGCAAGGAGAATTATATAAAAGAACGCCTCTTGGCATAATCCTACGTTACCTTGATCATTCACAGGCACGGAAAGCGATAGAAGAAGTCCATAATGGAGAATGTGGCCCTCACATGAGTGGACCCATGATGGCAAAGAAAATCACGCGTTTAGGATACTATTGGACCATAATGGAATCCGATTGCATCAAGTATGTCAGACATTGTCATAACTGCCAAATTTTCGGGAATGTGCAACATGTCCCTCCTTCATTACTCTATACAATGACATCTCCTTGGCCATTTTCTGCTTGGGGAATCGACATCATCGGAAATATCATGCCAGCCGGAATAGGAGGTCACTGTTTCATTCTAGTGGCAATCGATTATTTCACCAAATGGGTAAAGCGGCTTCCTACACTAGTCTCACAGCCAAGAATGTGGCATAGTTCATACAAACCAATATCATCTGTCGATACGGTTGCCCACATGAGATCATTAGTGACAATGGGTCACATTTTCAGGCTGAGACTGGGCAATTGCTAGCCAAGTACAAAATCAAGCATCATCACTCCTCGCCATATAGGCCACAAACTAATGGCGCGGTAAAGGCGGCAAACAAGAACGTTGTCACAATCCTCAAGAAAATGATTGACAACTATTGAGATTGGCCAAACAAGATACCATTTGCCTTATGGGAATATCGCACATCTGTTAGGACACCCACTGAGGCCACCCCTTTCTATTTGACCTACGGCATGGAAGCCGTGCAACCAGTCGAGCTCGAAATACCATCCTTGCGTATTTTACTCGAAAGTCAAATCCCGGAAGCCGATTGGAAGAGGTATAGGTATGAAGAACTCATCCTCCTGGATGAACGTAGATTGCGCACATTACATAATGTGCAAACATATCAGGTACGTATCAAACAAGCCTTCAACAAAAGGGTTAAGCCAAGGAGCATCAAAGAAGGAGACTTGATCCTCAAATCAATTAGAGCTCTTTTACCTGTCGATCCACGAGGAAAGTTTAAACCCAACTGGGCCGGACCATTTCTAGTCAAGTCCATACTTCCAGGGGGTGCGGTTAGGATCACAGACTTAGATGGGAATGAATTTTCCAACCCGACAAACCTCGACCAATTGAAACGTTACTATGCCTAGAATAGGAACAAAACGTGCCTCGCATAACCTCACGTGTCGCTCCTGTGGCACGGAATATAAACGGCCCCTGGGCAAGCTAAATAAAGCTAACGTCACCTTGCTCTTGCATTTTGATAATTTGTCATCCTCATATCATCAAATAAATTGAATTGCACTTTAGGAGTAAGTAAAAAGCTCATGCTTATTTTCTAGTTCACTACAAGCTCTTGCTTAGAACAATTATTCTTTTAAATTTACTTGAACTACGCGCAAGGGTTTGATTTCATTTTTTAAAATGAATACATAGGCAATCCTTCACAGGATACAACCCATTATTTTAAATGTAAATAGAAGGACATTCGCATATGCATGTGGAATTTGACAAGAATAATAATAGAAAATCCCAACGGTTTCATAACCAATCAACCTCTTTTATTTCATTTCTTTTAATAATAATACGCTACATAATAGAAATAAAGCTAAAAAAAATAAAAAAAAATAGGCTAGGATTCTAAAAACCCCACCTTCTAATTACAAACAATAATAATAATAATAAATAATAATAAAGACTCAGGCTATTCTTCCATTTTCCCTTTGCCTTTTTCATTTTTATCATATTTCTTGTCTCGACCTCGAGCCGGACGCTCTTGCGCCACTTTATACCTAATCACCAACGGTCTCTCTCGTGGTCTTGCCTTGCCATTCTTGTCAACCACCTTTTCCACGGCAGGAGAAGTCTTCGGTTTCTTCGAAGGATGAACAACTTGAAACCCGGCTTCTTCATCTCCCTCAGTCAGATGCTTCTCTTTCTCCGTTTGTACATCACGAACCTTGTAGTCAACAGGCCCGCGCTTCCTCAATCTCTCGCGCTTCTCCGGAGTAGTAGCTTTCCTCCACCACGTATAGGAATTAGACACCCATAGAGCACTAACAGAAGAATTCAAAAACCACACGTTTCTTTGAGCCCATTTGATGGCCCATTCTCTTCGGCTCTCAGTGGTAAGGGCCATAGCGGTCTGCGGGACGGTATCAAGCTTTGGAATCGTCTGCTTCCATCCAACCTGCCTCATCAACCTCTCCGGGAAGATGCATATCATAAACTCCAAGCCAGGAATGCGCACCGATCGGGTAGGATCCAAAGACGATACTCCGAAGGATGATTTGAGATGCCACCATGGTACGATCCATCTAATCAGTGGACCATCATCACTCTTCAGTTTGTTCTCCCAATAGTTGCAGACTCGAGTGAAGTCCACCATGTAAAGTCTAGTCCTCGTTGCAATTGAGCGAGCATGATAAGCAGGAACATTAACTGGGGGCCCAATCAATCGAAGACGCTCCATAAGCCAGAACTACTAAAACGCAAGTATTAGAAAACAAAACAAAAAACACAAAAAAAAAAAAGAAAAAAAAAAGAAAAAACAACAAAAATCGAAAAAAAAAAACAAAAAAAAAAGAAATAAAAAAGCTTCGTTCTGTTACCTGCAATATGATGGGACTTTCCAAATAAGGAAGGTCGCGGTTGGCTTTCCTGTTATCTAACCCCAACAGGATCTCTCTAAACACAGGCAAGCTGGGCTCCTGCGCAGCTCCATTTGCTCGATTAAGCTCAAGTAACGAGGGTCGCCTCTCAAATCCTCATCAACATGCCCTTGAAGGACATATACATACAGTAGGCAAAATCCGAATGCCCTTCGCCTTACAACATAGGAAATGGTAGGATCTGCCCTGTTTATGAATCGATCGATGAAGTCCAACATTCGCACTCCTTTTGAGGTCACAAGACGGTCAACCTCAGCTCTTGTCAACCCAAGCAAATCTCTGAACTTATTCTTATACCCCTTGAAAAGTAGAGGGTATAGCAGGCAAATGCCCTGGGTCCCAACCACCGATCGCAGCAATTTCTTCGGGAAGTGGGCAAATATCGCCTCCAGGAAAGGCAAATACGTGATAATTCGGGTCCTAATAAATCAAGACAAGCATCTAGGAACGGTTTGACTACCTTGATCAGCTTCAAACTCAAGATCGATCCAAAATTATAGGCGCCCATATCGTGTTTCTCCACATTAGAGAACTCATTTGTCCACTCTTTCAGACGGATTTCAAGAGTATTCATGATGTATGCTTAATTAGAGAGATTTTATGTAATAAGACGAGAGAAAGACGGAAGAATTATGTGAATAAAACCTCCCTCGACGTCTATATTTATACTAAAAGCTGTTTCCTAAAATCTGTCGGATGTACACACACTGGGAAACAGACGCAAAGACTCTTTGCACCTCTTCAAAGGGACGCAACTCCTGCTGCGCCTCTTCCTAAGCCTTCTTTCTGTGATTTTCCGTGTTGGATCTTTCCTATTTCCTCCAAGAATAATTTCCTATTCATACGGGCTATTATTTTGGTAAATCCATCAAATTACCATGTTGCGCGTTTCCTAAATTCCACGGGCACGTATTTCGAGGCAATATCGACATTTTCGTCATTTCAGCACACTTATACATTTCTTTTTAATTTTCTTTTTTTGGGTAATCATTTCACCAATTTAGATATTCATTTTCAAACTTACACATTTCTTTTTTAAATTTTCTTTTTTTGGGGGAATTATTTCACTCCCATTCCATTTCACATTTCAAACTTATATGTTTCTATTTTTTTCTTTTTTTTAGGAGGTAACCCTCCCTACCATCCGGTCATTTTCAGTAAAATTTTTTGCATTTTCGAGTCTTTGTCTTACGCTAATTTAGGCCATGTGTACAAATATGTGTTTTATGTGCAATTTGTTTCGGCAGCATGACGGCTTAAACCGTCATCTACCAAACCTGTTCAAAAGCTAACCTACAGGTACAAACAAAGCAACCCAACAGCAAAGGCACTCAGGTCATCATATATACAACCAAAAAGGGAATATGTACACCAAACTGGGGGCTCGAGCCCGAAACAAAGTGTATAAAGTGCAAAATGAAGGTTCCAAAATCTACAAAAGTCTGTGAAGTACGGCCAACAACAAAAACGACAAAGAGCAACAAACTACAGCTGGTCGCCGCCTAGCTCAGGAACTCTCACCTCGAGAGCAGCAATCTCGGCGTCGCGGACCTCTAGCTCCCGGGACTGGGCAAGCTCTCGCTCCAAGTCACGCTCCCTCTGCAAACGACAAGAACGGCTCATGTCAATCGTTTCAAGCAATAAAGGAAGTTAGAAAATTCAAAAATGAAGTAAACGGAAAGTTCATACCTGACGTCCTCGACCGCCAGCAAGTGCCTCGATGGCAGTAGCCCGTAGTCGGTTGGCTACCCTCCACAAAGCCACGAACCGGGATGGCGCAACCTAAATTTCAAGGATCCTCAATAATTTGATAAGTTTAAATAAGTGTATTCTTATACGAAACTGATTAAATTGGGGAGCATACCCTCCGAATCGATGATCGCCACTGTCTAAACCGAACCTCTCACCATCAAGTACAAAGTCGCGAAGCTCGGAGATCGTCGTCATCCCCGTCGCATCAGTGTACTCGAGGGTCTCGGGGTACGCTGGGGGATCGATGCCCGCCACCTCAACCTCCTGCAAAATTTAAATGGTTTTTATCAATTGATGATCATTCATCATGTTTTTATGTCAATCAAAAAAGAATAAAGCACTTACCACGACTGGCCAGTACGCCAACCTCCCGTAGTGGAACGCCGAGTACTCCTCACCAGGAAGAAGGAGGGCGCCGCCACCGACGCCAGCTAAGTCAGCCTCCCTCTCAGCATCGGAAGGCTCCCTGAACATCGTCCGAGGAGGATCGATGGGAACCGTCAAGATATCTCAGGAGCATTGACGAGCCAAGCGTTCACCCAAGTACCACACAGGACCCATCGACGTCCTCAAAAGCAACCGGCTCGAGCTCCTAGGTCGAAGGACCTCAGCCACAAAAGGAGGAGCGCCAGTGTAGTCCGCCCAAGGCCTGGGCACCCACTATGAAAAGCAAACAAGAGGTCATTCATATGATCGGTTCCGAAAGAGAGCAATGAAAAAGTGAACAATGAAAAGTGGCACGAAGATACTCACGCCGTCCAGCTGCAGAGCGTTCACGTCTCGTCGACAGGCGTCGTGGAAGGAACGTTGGCTCCTCGTGCGACACATCACCCAATCCCTCACAACGGGATAAGCTCTCTCCCCTGGCTTTGTCCTCTTGGGCGCGAGGCTCGGAAAGTAGGAGTACACTCACGCCTGTAAAACAAGATAGTCAACAACGATCTTTCGTGATTCGATAAAGAAATGATCTTTCATGAAATGAAATGGAGGTTCATATCTCCAGCAATAGTCCAGGGCCAACAGTGGCAGGAGAAGTCCCCTTCTCTATCAACTCCGGACGAACCATGGCCCTCATATAGAGAATGAGGACCGCAAAGCCAACAGTGACCCAGTCCCAACAGCCTAGGTCACCCAGGTTAGAAAGAAAGGGAAGAAGCTTCGTCGACAGCCTCTTTCCCTTGTCTCCGAGGTAGATCGAAGACAAGAACCACCAGAGCCACAAACGGACTCTCTACTCTACAGTGCAAAGAGGAGGAGCCATATCCCTCCCATCGATCACCACCATCGCCGGCCTCTTCCCAGCAAAGTAATCCCGAACATAGGAACTAGGCACCAACCCGGGAACCGCAGCAGCCTTCGGCATCAAGTTCCAGTCGATCAATCTCCTAGCCTCAGCCGAGTCTACCCTCATGGCTGTCTCCGGCCACACCACAGCCTCAGTCCTGCACGGTAAGCGAGAAATCATGTCGTAGTCCTCCAACCTGACCCCAACCTCACCAAAAGGCATGTGAAAGGTAGAGGTCGTGTCCCAGAACCGATCCAGGAAGGCTCGAACCAGGCTAAGGTTAGCCCGAATCTTCCTCCTCATGATGTCTCTCCAAGCATGTACCAAGGCACCAAACGCTCCTCGCTCGATGATGGCCCGCTCCTCTGCTGACAGTCTCTCGTAGGCCCCCATCATCGTCGTGTAACCTGAGAACGATCTGATGTTCCCGGTCTCCTATTTTGATTCGAAGCAAGAGCTATCTTTAGCTCGAATGAAAGGGAAAAGGAATAGCAGATAGAAATGAAAGAAGATGAATGAAAGAGTGATGAGTTCAAGTTACCAAGCTCTTCACCGTCCTGTAGGACAGGTGACCCTCCGCAGCCCAGATGATATGTCTGCTATCCCAGCTCTCAGCCCACTCTGGCGCTCCCCTCAGCTGGTGACCACCTCGTCCGACATTGGCCCGCCTCGGGGCCTCCTCCTCCTCCTCGACAACCTCCTCCTCGACGACCTCATCCTCAGCAGCTGCCACTACAGCAGTGAAAGCCTGCTCTAACGCCTCCTCAAGTGTACGAGAAGGGTCAAGAGCTGTGTCCACGTCCATGGGACCCCTCTCTGACGTAGAAGCCTCATCACCTGCAAAATTAAAGTGAATTTAGGGCGCGTCAAGTGACGACAAGCCTTAATTAGGGGATTTTCGAGTTTTCGAAGCTCCGAAATCGCTCTTTTCTCGCCATCTTTGGCCAATTTTCCCACAAACCCATCCGCTCATGTGGTAATTTGGGTCAAGTTAAGCCTAAGTTGAAGCATAGTCATGGGTTTGAGTCGAAATGTCGACAGCATTTCGTTATAACGGCGATTATGCCCTAGAAAAGTATCCTGAAAAAGCTGTCACAAATCAAAATTCTGAAATGTTAGAAAGTTTACCCATCATATGAGGATTCCAAATACCAAGTTTCATCGCAAATGGGCAATCCTAAGGCTATTTTCGAAGCAATATACGGTTTAGTTATGAGACCGTTTCAATTTCACTCAAATGCTCAAAACTCAACGAAAATTCGAAATAAATACATGGTTACTGTTGGGCCCAAAATTATCCTACCTGACCTGACATAGGCCGGGCAACAGCCAAAGCCGAGTTCCAAGCAAAAGACATCTGAAACCAGACATTGATCAAGTATGGACAGGCACCAAACAGGAGTTGATGAAAGACAGGCAAAAGATAACTAGTAGCCTGAAAGGAAAAAACGCCAGGCTAACATCGAATAAGCATTGCAGGCGACAAACAGGCGGTTTATATATACTCCCTACAAAAAAGGAAGACCAGTTCAAGAAGGAAAAGATATAGGGAACAGTCAAAAGCAACGGCTAAATAAGATGGCAACTACCTCCGGGTAAATAGGGCACATGCCCTATTTACCAGGAAACCCTAAACGGCAGAGAGGAAACGGTGAAAACAAGTATAAATACAAGAGAAGACAAAATCAGAAAGCACATTACACACTCTCTCATCCTTACTTACATTTGTGTATTCTTAAGCATTATAATTTCGCCTGTCAGGCCTGATATACCAATACTCTGTCAGCCTATCTAAAATCATAGTAACAATCACTCCTGGCTTGGTGCCCGTGGTTTTTTCCCTTATTCCCAGGGTTTTTCCACGTATAAAATCTCTGTGTTATTATTTGTTACCTGTTATTTTACTTAATAATACTAGTCAGTCGAATCGTTTGAGTTAGATCACCCTACATATAAACCTCTGGCAGGGTATTCCTGTTCAGTGAAATCCCTGTCAAAATAATTGGCACCCACCGTGGGGCATCTAGCTCAAAAACAATCAAAATCCATAACCTAACACCACAAAAACTTGAGAAATGGCAGGAGATAGCATTGAGCAACAACTGGCTACCGCCCAACAGCAATTGTTGGAAATGGAACAGTTGAAACAAAAAATGGCCCAGGCTGAAGCAGAAGTTGCAAAATTGAAAGAGTCAAAATCCAGCCTAAAACTAAAGCTGGGAGAGAAAGCTTCAGGATCAAAGTTGAAAGTTCAGCCTGGCACACCATTCTCCTCAATCATCAGGAATATTGATTTCTCCAATATTGGCACTCCTACTCCACCAAAGTCTAAGACAGGAGAAGAAACAGACTCAGAAGAACTCCAAAATGAAGAAACCTCACCAGGTCAAACCAATACAGCCATTATGATGGCTATGCTCCAGGAAATCCAAAAACTCCATGACAGATTTGAGAAGATCCCAGGAGTTCCTACCCCAATTGAAGAAGCAAATCCAGAGAGTTATGCTAATTCACCCTTTGTGGATGAAATAGCAAAAATAGACCTGCCAAAGAAATTTGTGGTTCCCTCAATGAGAATCTATGATGGGACCACAGATCCACAAAACCATGTTGCCCTCTCGCAAGCAAAGGATGCTTTGGCGGCATCAATTCCCAATGAATTACGTCAAGTCCGTGCATGTGTAAAGGATTTGGAACAACTCGAACGGACCGCCCTACAATGGTACATAAACCTGCCAAATGGAAGCATCAAGTCCTTTGCTTGACTTGGTCAACTCTTTCAACCATCGGTTTGCCAAAGCAGAGCTAGAAAAGAGATCCAAAGAACCTATATAGGATCAAACAAAAGCCTGGAGAATCAAGCAGATCTTACATGACAAGATTCAACAAAGAAAAGGTTTCAATCCCCAGATGTGATGTTGGAACAGCCGTTGAAGCTTTCAGGCAAGAGCTACCCCTGGACAGTGACTTATATGATGCAATGACCATGAAGCCCTGTCATACCTTTGAAGATGTCCAAGCATTAGCCATAGGCTATATCAGTCTGGAAGAGGACAAAGGCTAAAAGGCATACAATCTGACAAAGAATTCAGGATATGACAAAGTCAACAGAAAAGTTCTAACCACACAGAAGCGATTTCAGCCATCTCCCTACACAAGACCGATAGATCGAAGTCAACTATACACATGAACAACGAGGTAACTCCTATACTTATCCTCCTATCCAAGAATATAACTTGTCTGTTGACATTGCAGGGGTCGATCAAGAGACTTGACCATATGGGAGACATTGTCAAGTGGCCAAAGAAGTCAGACAACCCCAACCCAAGGAAGGACACCACCAGGTGGTGCGAATTTCATATGGACATAGGGCACACAACAGAAGAATGCCTGGGATTGCGCAGACAAGTGGCTTACCTGCTAAAGAAAGGATATCTGAAAGACTTGATGCCAACAAAGAACAGGGAAGATGATGGAACAAGAAGGAACACAGAAAGGCAACAACGTGACTTACCCCTTGCACCACCCATCTATGAAGTCAAGTTCATCAATAGAGGATCAGAGATTTGTGGCCTGACCAGTTCAACTGTAAAGAAAATTGCCAGGGAGTCAAAAATGAAATCTCCTTTTAAACCTAGCAATTTACCTCAAATTACTTTTGACGACACTGATATGCAGGGCATTCCAGACATCCACCATGACACCTGGTTATCACCATGCAAATAGGAACTGCACGTGTCATGAGAATCCTGGTAGATGGAGGCAGTTCAGTGAACCTGATCATGCTTGATGTCCTTAAAGCAATGAAGATTGATGAAAGCCAGATCATAAAGAAATCTAATGTCCTGGTAGGATTCAGTGGAGAAACAAGGAACACGTTGGGGGAGATACACCTGCCCACATACGTGGAAGGAGTATCCTCATACGAAAGATTTGGAGTCCTGGACTGCCTGTCATCCTACAACGCCATACTAGGAAGACCATGGATCCACAATGTAAAGGCCATACCCTCCACTTACCACCAAAGTGCATCAAGATACCAACGAAATGGGAGTAACAACCATAAAAGGTGAACAACAATCCGCCCAGAATGCTATCTTTGAGTCACTAAAGCCTTCCAAGGCGGTAAGTCTCTCGCCTAGCAATTACAAGATGCCACTGTCAGACAACTCATGTGGCGGAAACCAAAATGGGAACAGATCAAGTAATCTTAGACCCTGAGTATCCTGACAGGCATGTACTGGTAAGATCTGATGTCCCTGACAACATCAGGCCAGAATTAGTAAGTTTTCTCAAAAGTAAATCTTCATGTTTTGCCTGGTCACATTTTGATATGACCGGTATAGATGCCAATATTATTACACATAAACTAAATATAGATAAGTCTTATAAGCCTCGTCCGTGAGAAAAGAAGAAAGTTTGTCGCTGAAAGAAATGCTATCATTAATGAAGAAGCGGACAAACTATTGGACATGGGGATGATAAGAGAAGTCATGTACCCTGACTGGCTAGCCAACGTAGTGGTGGTACAAAAAAAAGAATGGCAAATGGAGAGTTTGTGTAGATTACACAGACCTCAATAAAGCCTGCCCAAAAGACCCATTTCCACTCCCACACATAGACGCAATGGTGGATGCTACAGCAGGGCATGAACTCCTGACATTCATGGATGCCTCAAGTGGATTCAACCAAATTAAGATGCACCCATCGATCAGAACATACTTTGCATTCATCACAGAAAGAGGCATATACTGCTACACAGCAATGCCCTTTGGCCTGAAAAATGCAGGGGCAACATACCAACGCCTGGTCAACACAATGTTCAAAGACCAAATAGGAGACACAATGGAAGTCTATATTGATGACATGGTGGTCAAATCAAAGAAGGCTGAAGATCACGTAAGGGACTTGGAAACAGACTTTTTCAAGATCCTGGAAGAATGCAACATGAAGCTTAATCCATCCAAATGCCATTTTGGAGTCTCTTCAAGAAAATTCCTAGGTTACATGGTGACCAAAAGAGGAATAGAAGCCAGCCCCCAAACAAGTAAAAGCCATACTGAACCGGAATCTCCCAAGTCGGTCAAAGACATTCAAAAACCGACAGACGAGTTGCGGCCCTAAATAGATTCATTTCCGGATCATCGATGGGTGCAAGGCATTCTATGACCTACTCAGGAAAAACAAGGCATTCAAATGGTTGCCTGAACATGAGACATCCTTCCAAGAGCTCAAAACATACCTAACTACACCTCCACTACTTGCCAAACCAGACAAAGGAGAACCCCTGACGGTCTACCTATCTGTCACAGAGATAGCAGTAAGTGGAGTCCTGACCAAAGAAATTGACGGCCAACAGCATCCAGTCTACTATGTAAGTAAGAGTCGCCTAGACGCAGAAACCAGGTATGGCTTACTTGAAAAATACGTACTTGCTTTAGTAATGTCTTGTACTAAACTTCGATCTTATTTTGAAAGTCACCCAATTATTGTAAGAACCAACCTGCCTATCAAATTTGTCCTGAGAAAGCCTGAGTTGTCAGGCAGAATGGCAAAATGGTCAGTACAAATTAGCACCTATGATATAACCTTTGAACCCAGGATGGCAATTAAATCTCAGGCATTAGCAGACTTTGTGGCTGAATTCAGTCCTACCCTAGAACCAGACCTTATAAAAGAGGTCAATCACCTTGACACCCATAAGACAGACCAGGAATTGACTCTACACGTGGATGGAGCAACAAATATAAAAGGCATTGGCCTAGGACTAGTCCTGAAATCACCACAGGGAGACCTAATTGCACAGGCTATTAGTTGTGAATTCAAAGACACAAATAATAAAGCTGAATATGAAGCCCTGATTGCTGGACTAAAGGTATGTATAGAACTCGGTGTACCAAACCTCAAGGTAAAAACTGACTCTCTCTTAATTTCCAACCAAGTCAAAGGAATATATGCAGCAAAGGATTCAAAAATGATGCTCTATTTAGAATATGTCAAAAACCTTTGCAAAAAATTCAAAACCTTTGACATTGACCAAATACCAAGGGACTTAAATACCCAGGCGGATGCCCTAGCTGACACTGGGATCAAACTTCACCTGCTTGTGTTTGATAAAATACCCATCATCCACCTGTTGGAACCAACCATAGAAAGGCCTGATCAAATTTGTCCCATCCAGGAAGACACAACCTCCTGGACTAAACCCTACTATGATTGGTTCTTACAGGGGATACTCCCTAAAGATAAAAACGAAGCAAAGGCCCTGAAAATCAAAGCCTCCACTTATACCGTTATAAATAACACGTTGTTTAAAAAGTCTCAGGCTGGACCTTACCTACGTTGCCTGGAACCAAATGAAGCCAGACAGGTCATAGAAGATATACATGATGGATACTGTGGAAATCATAAAGGTGACAGAAGCCTGGCAAGCAAAATCCTCAGGACAGGCTATTTTTGGCCAACCCTGAGAGCTGACTGCATAGCATATAGCTCCAAATGTGAAGCCTGCCAAATCCACTCCCCTTATATCCATCAACCATCAGAGCTACTACATTCCATCTCAGCCCCCTGGCCATTCATGAAATGGGCATGGACATAGTAGGCAAGTTACCTCAAGCGCCTGGACAAAAAGTTTTCATGCTAGCAATGACTGACTACTTTTCCAAATGGATAGAGGCAGACTCTTACAGGCAAGTTAAAGAAAAGGATGTCATATCATTCATCAAACGGAATATCATATGCAGATATGGAATACCTTCAGAAATAGTTTGTGACAATGGTACACAATTTGTGGGAAAGAGAACAGCAAACTTCTGTGCACAATGGAATATCAACCTAGTCACATCCACACCGGGCTATCCAAAAGCCAACGGACAGGCAGAGTCAAGAAACAAAATAGTAATTAGCTGCCTGAAGAAAAAGCTAAAAAGAAGAAAAGGAAGATGGGCAGAAGAACTACCCATAATACTGTGGGCTGACAGGACTACACCCAAAACTGCCACAGGCCAGACACCATATTCCTTGGTCTATGGTCAAGTGAAGCGATAATACCAGCGAAATTCATATGCCAACCACCGAAGCGGCTTGAACACCATAGAAGAGAACAGGCCCCTATTGCAAGATAACTTTTGCTCCTAACGGAAGAACTAAGGGATGCGGCCAAAGTCGGGATAGCCTCCTACCAACAGGCGAGCCAAGTTACAACAAAAATGTCAACATCGGAGTATTCAAAGAAGGAGACCTAGTCCTAAGAAAAGTCTTCCCCAACACCGAGAGAAAAAACGCAGCAAACTAGCCCCTACATGGGAAGGACCGTACCTAATTGATTCAATAGTAGGACAAGGAGCTTACAGGCTACAAATTTTGGAAGGAGAAATGATCCCCAGATCCTGGAACATTTCCCACTTAAAACTATTTCATATTTGAGAAGCAGGTAAAACTACCTACTCTATATACGTGTCAATGGAACTTCCTGCTATGTGCTAAACTGCCTGCCTGTTATTCTTAGCTTTATTTAAAACTTTATTCCAATCCTGAAAACTTGTTTTACGCCTTCTTTTCACTCGTTATATGCTACATTTTAGGCTTAAACAAATGTTCAGGATTGAGGGCCACTCCACCCAACCTGAATAGCATTTCTAAAATGCTCTACAATTTGGCACCAGCCTGCCTGACCTAAAAACTAAACTGAGCTCGGTACATAAAAGGTAAGTACAATCGTGGAATAGACCAGAGTACTTGTCAAAATAAGCCCTCCTGACAGGCTGAGGGCCATAAGCCCTCCTGACCGGCAACCATCCTCATTTTAAAAAAAAAAAGCCCTCCTGCCAGGCAAACAGAGCCACCATTTCCCAAAAATACCGGAATGAGGGCCATAAGCCCTCCTGGCATGCATTACTCTAACAGAAAAATGGCACATGAATGTACAGGTACAAATCTAGTCAAGCACAGCAAGAAATCAAGAGAAGAAAAGATATATTAATACCTACCCAGGAATATACCCTTCCCAGGCAGGAAGGACAACTGTTTACCCAGGAAATACCCAAAACCAACGAAAACCAACAAAAACAAATTCCAAACTGTTTGTCCAGGGAACATCCCCCCTGGATAGGCCAAAACTACACAAAATTCCACAAAAATAACAAAATTAAAAGACAAACTAGCCCGTCTTGGAAGTTGTAGCAGAACCAATTCCCTCATCAGCAGCCTCCTCTTCTTCATCTTCATCTCCCTCCCCGTCAGCATCACTACTCTTTCCTTTGGATGGTGGAGAGTCCACTTCTTCGTCAGCATGTAGTTTACAAAGCTCAGGATAAGTGGTATTGAGATCAGCCAACTCCTGATCAGGATTCCAAAAAGGCCTGACCTCAACAGGCTCCTTCATGGCATCCACACGACCCTTGCCAAAAAAATACAGTGCAGCATCTTTGTACCTGGCCTGAACCTCATCCCTCTCTCTGACCAATTCTTCATTCACCTTCAATCGCTCTTGCATAACCTCGCTTTTCACCTTCAATTCTTCCCCGGGCAATATCAAACTTGGCACGAAGAGCTTTCGAGCATCCTGAGCGATTTCAGCTTAGAAGACTCCACCACCAACCGAGCCTTCCCTGCCTCATTATCCTCCTTTAAAGAGTGATTCTCACCTTAGACACCTCCAACTCAAATTTTTAAACTTTTCAAAGATCTTTTTTCAAAATCTGTACCTCCCAATCCAGGGTATTTTTTAGGCTATGGACTGATTCCAGTTGACAGGCGCCCCTCAGCATATCATTGACATTCTAACAAAGAAGAAAATGCCTATCTAAGCCACAAAAAAAGAAAACACACACAAATACCCATAAGAAACAAGCCAAAAACAAAAAAATATATACCTCCTGAAGCATGGTAATCAGGTTGGCAGCATAGTCTCTGGAACGGTACATAGCAGCCAAAGCACTGGCAGAAGCATCCTCTACTTGATACTTGAAGTAGGGATCATCAACCACAAAAGCCTGAGCCTGAATTTGTTCCTAGGCAAACTGGACCTCATCCAAACGAGCCCTAACCCCCCTGACCTCGTGAACCCCTCCTGAAGACTCATCCACTCTCTTCCTCTTCTCAGGACGGTCACTCTCATCCACAACCTTCTCTGGTGATGCCAACTGAACCCCCTGCAAAGGTTCCTGAACCTAAACAGCACTATCACTTCCCGTAGCCTCACTACTCTTAGACTTCTCCCCTGTAATTTGAGAAACCCCTACCTTCACCAGAGACAAACCAAACCTAGCAATCCTGGCATAAGCCCTGGTAGCTGCACAACGAGGTTCTAAATCAGCAATATAAACACATGTCCAATACAAGAAACAGAATGACAAAAGAAAGCAACAAAACTTACTCCCTGATATTGACACCCCTGGAACCTTAGTGCTCTTCACTGGCTTATATGTACTCAACTTGGCCTTCTTAAAACGAGGCATGGAAGCTTGCCTCAGACAGGCAGGCCACGCCCTCTCCTCTTCAGGCAATGCCATGAACGCTGCTATCCGGTTAGCCGACCCCTCGGCATCAGGATCATTCACCCAATCATTTACTACAAGGAAGCATGGGCAAAGTAAGTAAACTCTCCAAAGTATATTTTTGCCAAACCAAAATAATACAGGAAAGAAAGTTACCTCCTTCAACAGCTGGATAATTGAGATAGTCCAGATCAGGGGCAATTGAATCATCCTTAATAAACATATAGGTTTGAGCCCATCCTTTATCATCCCCTGAATCAAAGTTGGTAATCAGGTGAGCCATCTTCGACCTGACTCGAAAATTGAACCTTCCAGTAGAATGACTCTTCAGGTGATAGACATTCTTGAAGTCATCCAGGGTAATAACCAACTTGTGCTTAGAACACAAGTGCTCAACCGAATGGACAATTTTCCGGACCATTGGCATGAGTTGAAACGGGGGAACCCTGATAGCCCTAATCACCTCAGTCATGAAAGGAGAAAGGGGAAGCTGACAGCCACCCCTGAATGCCCATTCAAAGATACAAAACCAGCCTGGACTACTCCAATTAGCCCTGACCGGACCGCTCTCAGGGATCCAAACCTCAGCGCCATGAGGAATAAGGCCCCTGCCCTTGATATAATGCTCAAAAGCTGGTTTTAGCTGATTGGCTTCATGAAAAGAAGCCGCCAAAGCCTTAATAGGAGTATATTCAACCCCCTTATAAGACATGGACAGAATCTGCGGGGCAAAGAATAACCTCCACCTCATCATCCTCAGGGATGATATCAGGGACCTTCTCAACCTCGGCAGAAACCATTTCGACTTCAACAGGAATTTTTTCAGTCTCAGCAGGAGCTTTGGAAGCTGCTGTCTTTCTCCTACCACCAGCCATATCTTATTTTTCTGGAAAATAAATTTTTGCAAAGAGAGAATTTTTAGAAAGAGAAAGAAGAAAATTGGAGATTGGAATGTGAAGACAAACACGGCAAAGGCAGGATATTTATAACCGCAAATCTATAACGGCTAGGAAAGCAAGTGGTTGAGATTAATCATGACTCTCCTAGGGTTTTGTGAACCTACCCTATTTATGGCAAATAGCCGTTACAAGAAGTTGAATCAAACACTAATTTTAATCCGATAAAAAATCCCTGCACAAATCCTTCGCCTGGCCCAATTTTTTATCTCCTTATTCCTGGCCAGACCCAATAATGGAATAAGCAGATAAGGTGCAATTGTTGTGCTCAAAATTATCCTGCCTGACCTGACATAGGCCGGGCAACAGCCAAAGCGAGTTCCAAGCAAAAGACATCTGAAACCAGACATTGATCAAGTATGGACAGGCACCAAACAGGAGTTGATGAAAGACAGGCGAAAGATAACCAGTAGCCTGAAAGGGAAAAACGCCAGGCTAACATCGAATAAGCATTGCAGGCGATAAACAGGCAGTTTATATATACTCCCTACAAAAAAGGAAAACCAGTTCAAGAAGGAAAAGATATAGGGAACAGTCAAAAGCAAGGGCTAAATAAGATGGCAACTACCTCCGGGTAAATAGGGCACATGCCCTATTTACCAGGAAACCCTAAACCGCAGAGAGCAAATGGTGAAAACAAGTATAAATACAAGAGAAGACAAAATCAGAAAGCACATTACACACTCTCTCATCCTTACTTACATTTGTGTATTCTTAAGCATTATAATTTCGCCTGTCAGGCCTGATATACCAATACTCTGTCAGGCTATCTAAAATCATAGTAACAATCACTCCTGGCTTGGTGCCCGTGGTTTTTTCCCTTATTCCCAGGGTTTTTCTACGTATAAAATCTCTGTGTTATTATTTGTTACCTGTTATTTTACTTAATAATACTAGTCCGGCGAATTGTTTGAGTTAGATCACCCTACATATAAACCTCTGGCAGGGTATTCCTGTTCAGTGAAATCCCTGTCAAAACAGTTACGATCCTTATAGTACCAATTATCCATTTGCAAGGTCAATTTTACATGGCAAAATCATTTGGGGAAAAGCCCCAAATTTTCGACATTTTTAGGGTTGAAAACCCTGATTTGTTGATCCGATTTGATAAAATACGGAAGATTAATGCAAAGATAATACACATACCTCGATTAGTCATGGCAAATGCAAGCTTTTGATCAAATTTTGGCGAGAAATGGTTGGAATTTGAGAGAGTAATTGAGATTTTATGTTTCGAAATTATGAAATGAATCCCGTATTTCATCGAGTTTTACTCAGGAAAGCCACACTCAGGAAAAGACGCAGCAGGTGCTGCGCCTCTTCCAAGAGACGCAGCTCTTGCTGCGCCTCTTCCTCAGTTTCCCTCCAAATGAATTTCTAAAGATTCGTTATAAGTTCGTTATTTGTGGGCCCGTCTTTGGTGCGCCTCTTCCTTGATACCACGCATCGTATATTTGGTCCATTTGACATTTGTTCTTCGCCCAGACCCGCATTTCCAAGCCAACTGCAAACTGTCGTAATATATATATTTTTTACCAAGACTTTGCTTGCCACAACGAGCGGATATTTCCTGACAGGTGTTTCGACACACCTTTATTCTGTTCCCTCAGCGAGAGTACACGGACAGCCAATCGTCCCTCTCGAGACATGGAGATCAGTTCCCGATTATGTTCCCCGACGAGAGTATACGGACATACATTTGTCCCTCTCAACACGTGGAGAGCAACATCGACCCCAAGCTCTTCCGAAGTTTGTTTGAAAGTCGACCCAAGCAGATTTCTCCTAGCAGTTCCCCTCGTCCGTCTCCCCCGCTTCCAATATCGCGTTTTATTTCCCCTTGGAGTTTCAAGGAATTTCAGGTATGGTCTCTTCTTATGGCTGGCGAGCCTCCTTACGTAGTCTAATGGACTTTAAACGACCCTCCCCGATAGTTGACAGACTCTAAAATGTTCCCGACGACAGGTCCTTGGTTCAGACCCCTTGAACCGCCTCGCGTCGTCAGGTTGTAATCTTCAATTGACCTGATGGCTATACTTTGACTTTCGCCTTGTCTAAGCCTCAGTCAAAGTGGGGGCTCTGTAGATACCTCATTTCTGCACCTCCCGCAAACCACCCAGTGATGATTGGGCCGCATGTTTGGTACACGGAATGATTTGTGACAGTTCGTAAGTTTATCGTCAAGTGATCGCTCAAACACTTGTGTCTACCTCATAGTCGTCATCTACGCGCCAATACGGTCGTTTTGATAGTAATTAGAGTACATTTGGAGACCGGGTCAAAAACCGTCTTCATTTTCTAATAACCGTTTAAAATGCCAAGTCAGAATGTTCTGGAATGTTCCGGATATTTCTATTCCATATTCTTCCAATCTCTTAATCTTTGGTAAAATATATCCCGAAATTATCATATAAAATATTAAGAAAATAAGATTAATCCGCTATTCCATAATAGAAACACGGAAATCTTTCTTCCGTAGGAGGAAACCACTGAGGAAAAGACGTAGCAGGTGATGCGCCTCTTCCAAGAGACGCAGTGCTTGCTGCGCCTCTTCCTCAGTCCTTTTCTGCGTATTTTTCGTATCTTTTCGAGATTCACTTCAAAAGTTTCTCCGAAAACCCTAATTTCCGTCGTGTGATTAGTATAAATAGAGACCTTCAGTCTCACATATTTCTCACGCGAGTGTCCGCCCTTCTCTTCTCCCTTTGCGTTCTAGACCACGTTCTTACTTTTTGGCGTCTACGTGCTTGAACTTTCGGCAGCGTAAGCTCGGATCTTTCTGAGTACCAGCCTCGTTTTGCATGACCGACCAATTTGACCAACTCCACAATCAATCAACTTAATCAATCTGTTTAATTCCTCTTAGAGGGCACTTTCGTCGTACATTCGAGTCGAGCATCACTAAATGTTAACTTATTGTTCTTTATTTTTGTAATCACTATTGTAAGATTTATGTCGAAAATACGCTTAAAACCGATTTGTAAAACCTTATTTCAAACCCTTTTTACGGATTATCAGGAGATAAACGTCGATAAAGGACGCAGCAACTGCTGCGCCTCTTCGAAGGGACGCAGCACCTGTTGCGCCTCTTCCTGAGGCTGCCGCAGTTCCTGCTTCCTTTCTTCTTCCTTCGTCTTTTGTTCGCCTGTATGTTTTATTTTGCTTTCAATTGTTCATGTTTCTTTCAACACAATAATTCTAATATAATAATTTTAACCTGTAATTCATTAATAACTTATCATCATTAACATCCCGACTTAAATCCCTTATAATCCATATTTGCGGGTTTTCGTCATTTAAATCAATTCGGGTTTTTAGAGGTTCGATTCATCCATATTGAGTCTTTGGAATTCATCTTTGATATATTTTCATTTGTTATTTACCGTTGCCATCATTAATTCATCTTTAACCTAATTAGTTTGTTTAGTTTGTTTAATTAATATTTGTAATTAACCTTATTAGTCTTGTAAATAATTCGTCTTAATTAGTTTTTATCCATGTTTTATCGTTTTTTATGACCTCAATCACATGTAAATAATCTGTTAAGCACTTCCATCCGAGTCAAATAATATAATCAAGCATTAAAATCACCAATGAATATTAACGATTTGCAATTCCGGCTTCACGGCCAGAACTAAGCTCAGGAACAGACGCAACGTCTGCTGCGCCTCTTCCAAAGAACGCAGCATCTGCTGTGCCTCTTCCAAAGGACGCAGCTCTGCTGCGCCTGTTCCTGGTTGAGTTCTGTCTCTGAACTCCCGTTTCTGTCTTGACCTAGTTTATTAGTTTACGTATTTAATTTACTATTAATCGTATTATCACCTAATTTCTGTTTGTTTATTTATTTATTCATTCTTTTCTAAAATTATTCGTTTTAAATGTATTTTCGACATAAATCAATTAATCCAATGTAATTATTGCAATTTTCTTTATTGTATTTTTATTGTATTTCTTTTATCGTATTGCTTGTATGCTCTCACATGTAATCGATCTTAAATTTCTACTTCGATTCAATTGCATGTTAAATTACATGATAACCGACTTAGTATTAATTCTCACATGCTAAGATTAATCTAATGAATGTTGTATTGCATGCATATAAATCGACAACATATCGAGTATAGACAATTTCCCTAATCATTAGTAGAGGCCGCTATCGAGGCGGGTGGGATTAGGTGTTCGATCAAAAGAGCTTCCTAATACGTACCCCCACCCCTTACTCCAGATCTCTGTGAACATCCGTGTTCATTGGCATCCACGAGAGTCATTCTAGACATAGAATGCTAAGGGTAACGAGTTCTTGGTGTTCATGCCACTACTTTGTGTCTTGACATGGCACGAGGTATTTGAACGGTTTCCAATTTTCCACAATAAATTGGTGGCGACTCCACAAATGCACAAGAAAGCTTGCTCGCTTTTCGCCCCCGTGGGCCCGCGTCCACACTATTAGTGAAATCAAGATAATTGTCGGAAATCGACAAATTTAGAGTAATTAAAAACACAAAACGGGCAAGATTGGTTAATGTGAGATTGAGAGAGTGGTGACCGGAGATAGGCCACCAGACAATCCGATCTCTGGCGACCGAGCATGATAGTCAGAAATTAGTAGGAGGAATGGGGAGGATGGTGGTGCTAAGGCTTATTAAGTTGGATATGGAGAAATTTTTAGAGATAAGTTGGAGAAATTTTTTAGAGAGGGAAAAATATAAGTAACTTCTTGTTGTTATAATACAAGTTATTTGTTTATCAACTTCTATTGCATATATCTGCTTCTCCCTTTCCATTTTTTTTTTACATTTTTCGAAATTTGTTACATAATTCCAAAAATATAATGGAGTACAACTTATAATAGTGAATAATTATAAAGACTGTACTCCGTATCTCTTAGGGTGGAGTATTTTAAATCCTCGGTTGAGTGTTCTCTCTCTTCACTATAATATTTCAAACTGTTTTTGCGGTTTTTGGAGCAACGACTTAACCCTATTTTTTACACTTAAATATGATACTCCCTTCGTACCATACCAAAGGTAACGTAGGAAAAAATGGAGTATTTAAGAAAAAGTGGAAAAAGTAAGGGTAAAGAGGGAATAAATAGGTGGGGTATGTAATTGGGTGTTTAATTGTGGGTTGGTATGTGGGGTATGTAATGGCATTTTGTGTAAATATCAAATGGTTATAAGGATAATTTGGTAATGTTGTGGGCCAAATAAGGAATGTTACCTTTGGTGTGGTACATCCGTTTATAGTAAGTGTTACCTTTGGTGTGGTACGGAGGGAGTATATGATTAACCTTTGCTAAAAAACGAATTTGGGAAATATTGCTTTTATAACAAATGTTAATATTTTCATGTTATACTTTAAAAGTACAGTTAAGTTTATAAATTCCGACAACAAAAAATCAAGCAAGAAAAAATTATGTAAAAATGAAATTAGAAGAACTAGTGTAACAACCGTGAAAATTCACGGGGTTGTTTCCAATTTTTCGAAATTAAATTTATTTACTAAATTGTGAAATGAAAGCACGCTAAAATATAATCATTATACTCCTATATACGGAGTATATAGTTTTAGTGCCCCGATCCTGCTCGACATAAGAATTGCTTTGAATTGTTTAATTCATAAATTTACCGTTTATGCTACATGATTTAAATTATAGATTTTTAACTTGGTTATGAGACGTATTCAGAGGTCTTTTGTTGTTGTGTACTATTGTTACCCAGTAAGTGAATTATACATCTCATGTACTACCATCAATTGTCTAGTTTTTGAGCATTGTAATAAAGTTTTTGAGTTTTGTTTTAAAAATTATGAGTTTTACTATAAAGTTTTTGAGTTCATTCATTTAAACATTAAGCTCAAAAAGTACAATAAAAATCAAAAAAATGACATATAACCTTAGTTAAATTTCAGTTTTGACGGAAAAAAAATTAAAATTTAACTTATTAACTTTAAAAAGTTCAGAAAAAATACTTATATGCTCAACAAATAAAGTTTGAAGTAAATAAGTTCAAAAAATATATTCTCAAAAATAAATAAATTCATGCTCAAAAACCCATATTTTAACCAATCCTGCTATAATTGATACTAATTTTACTACACAGGTTGCTATTACTTTTATTTTGGCTACTCACGGTGGGTTTATTGTTATTTTTACTACTCGCATAGCTAATTATAATTAAATTCATGGGTACTTCAATAGTGAACTAATTTCAAATTGTCGTTCGACCCAACTTGTGTTTGTTATAATCATTATAAATATACTTACTTAATAAGTTTATATTTATTATTTAGTGCCTTGTCCCCGTTTGGCATACATAGCAACTACAAAAATAAAGTTCTTCCCATTGTTAATGGTATTGGGTTTGTCAAAATAAAAACTTGGTTCTTATTTAAGAACCAAGTTCTTTGTTAGTTTCCAAAAAATAAAATAGGTTGATGGAGATAAGATAATTAATAGTGGGTCCTAATTAAGAACTAAGAAAAAGCTTCCATTGTAGTGTAAAGTTCTTAAACTTAGTAATTAATAAAAAAATGACTTGAAAATAGGAAGAACTTTATGTGAAGTTCTTCTATTGAACTTGCTCAAGAATTTCAAAGTGCGTTGATTTTGAGATTGAAATAAAACTTATGTGTGATAGTAATTTATTTACAAATTACCGTTGTTTAATAATTATTATTTTTATAACAAAGCTACTCGTAAATATGTTCAAGTCATGAAAATTGCATTTTATGACCTTTTAGCCTACTATATAGAATGTAGATCAATAGGTCAACCTATTCCGTATTATACAACCGTAACTTTGTAAGGGTAAAACTAAGAGTCATTTTCCAACACTATTATCCAAATTAACCAAACAACCATAAATTCCTAACAAATCATTCATTACCCTTGTCTTGGTATTAGCAAACTTCATAAATCCTACTCCGTATGTATTTGAAGATTGGCCCGATATTTTTTTTATATCTCTATGATTGATTTTGGTAAAATGATTATTTGGTGAATAGTTTCGAATTAATATCGATGTTTATAGTCTATATCAATTTTTATATTATTAAATTTTAAAACGTTTTTAAAATAATTTTGTGAAATGGATGTGATATGGTACAACTACTCGATATCCGCTATGATACCAGATAATTACTTTCTCCGACCCAGTCATAAAATAAAACAAATGTAAACTATTCCCTGAAATAGGGGCTACAGATTTAATTTTAGTAGTTGGATCCGTTTTGTGGATATCCGATTATCTAAACCAATAAAAATTTCGATGCGGAAAAGTAGATTTTCGATTCTAAAACAAATTGGGGTCGAATATTTGTATCCACAATTTTTGTATATTAGATTATTATAGAGTTCGAATATCGGAGTCTTGAACTAAAATACGGTAAAATTTGTTCTACAGCCTTCGTGGGCCTTTGATTATAGGTGTCCAAGCCCGTCTTTGACCCTGTGCGGCTCGTGCCATTGCACAGGGCCCCCAAATATTTGGCCCAAGTTACGTAATATACACTTGCACAACAAATAGAAAGTTCAGCAAAAATTTGCCAAAATTAATCCTGATATTCGGCATAAAATTCCATTTTCATTTAAATGACTATTCATTACCCCGTATTTTTATTTCCTCTTCCCAAAATATTAATTACCTCTTTAACTAAATATTTTTAAATTTAAAAAAGTTGTATTTTCAAGTTCCCTTTTAGACTTTTAGGGACTTGCTCATTTAATAAATTCAAGATGAAACTCTTTCCAAACATTTTTTCGAAAGAATCCAATTTATAGGTAGACATATTTATCTATCTTTCCTCCAATTAATTTCATCAATTATTAGAATTTTTTTCCTTTCAATTATGTTCAGATTTTTATTGTGATAATTTTTATTATTGTTTACGATTTTCTTGTATGAACATAAGTAAAATTTGTTATCTTAAACTTATACGGTTATATTTGTGTTTGTATTGTTTAAGATCGAATATACGAATTAGTTGGATATCGGACCAAATACTTATAAATTACTCCCCGAGACGGCTCTGTAGGTGTCTTGTCTTATCTTACCCTAATCACTTCCTCAAACTTGAGGGTTTCCACTTCCCATCGGCCACTTTCAAATTCCTTGCTCTTTAGTTTTTCACTCATGACACCCAGCTACCATAATTTGTTGTGCTATCAAAACCACTACTTAACTTGCTGATGGACAAAATAGCTTACCCTCGATCTCAGTCGCTCATATGTTACTTCTCCATCCTCATAGATTTTACTTGTACTTCGTAATCGGTAAATCGTGGATGTGAATAAGTGAGAAACTCAACTTTGCTAGCAACGATACTTACATTGGCCAAAAGTTGTTATTAATCAGTGGGTATGTAACTTGTTAGAGGCTCTGCCATGGATGAAGTTGTTCATTTATTATTTGATTTTAAGAATTAATTCACATAAAAAAAACGTCTTCGTTCAAAATCTGTTTTGTTCGCACTTGTTATTCATCTCTGCTACTTCTCTTTTTGCTTTCGCGGAGATTGTGACGGCAGAGGATAAGTAATGAAACTCGTCATATCAAAAACACAACGCTGGTGACATCTTTGTTGTAAAGTGTTGGTGGTGGTTACTGCGGGGTTATGGTGAATGAGATCTTGAGAGAAGGTAAGAGACTGATGTGAGGAGAGACATTAATTACTCGGGTAAATATTCTTAAGAATGACAAAGGGATGGAACTGTACTTTGACGGTTTTACCCCTCTATTTTGAACTGAATAATAAACTATATTATTTCTTGGACAATTTTGTCCTGTTAATAAGAGGCCTAGAAACCTTCTTTTCTGATTTCCCATGCTGCCACCTCAGCATTGTAAGGCCCTTCTTTAATATATATAATGATAATGACTCTTCATTCAACAATTCCAGAGTAATTTATACGTGGACTATAATATACTATTAAAAATCCAACACACATCAATCATCGACTCATCATTTCTCTAAGCATATAAGACAAATTTATCCTAGTTAGTCTCCCTTAAAACGAAGATATCTGTCTTAACTCTTAATACTAAAATTGGTCAAATATTATCCCATTTAAGCATATAAAACAAATTTAATATTTTTCTCTATGCATGTTGTCTTTCTCTTTTCCATACTTTTAACCCATCCTAAATATAAGCCGAATAGACCCTTCTTAAATAAGAATCTATGGCTATAAAAAAATTAATTATTGTAACTGTTGTCTCTGTTCTGTAGTGCTAGAAAACCAATATCTCCCCAGCAAAATTGATGGATGTTGCACAAAACAAGAGGCACCATAAATTTGAAAAGGGAAGAATATGCACAAGAAAGTCTGAACAGTAATGCTTACTGATATGATACACGGTTTGATGAGCTGGCCTAATTAGTTAGCATCAATTAGTTGCTTGTATATAAACTCCTTGTACATTCTTTTACAACTAACTTAATACAATAAAACAACTTTATTTACCTCTTGCTTTCTCTCTCTAAATTCTGTTACACTAAAAGCTCTAAACCTCCATTAATGGAGATCTTCATCATTTCACATGGTATCATTCGCTAAGGTTTTTTCCGATCCTGCGGTTTTATCCTTTGATTGATTCTTCTAGCTCGTTTGCTGCTCTTTCTCAAGTATTCTTTCATCATACTTCTCGCGTTTATTTCGCGCATTTTTCTCCATTTGAGGTATTTTCGTCACTTTTCTTGCAAATCGCTTCCGCATTTCTTCATCTACACCTTGATCCGCTTCTATTGATATACTTTGATCTTCGAATTGTTTCTGTTCTAAGTTCGTCAATTGTTGATATTTTTTATTATTTCTGGTAATATTCTCTTCTATCTATGGCGGTTGAATCTGATAACTCTGTTACTACTACTCCTTCTCCTTATGCTTGCTTTGATGATCCTCTGTACTTGAACAACAATGAGCAAACTTCGCTTTCTCTTGTTGCCAAGAAGTTTGATGGAACTAAGTTTTTATCTTGGAAACGCGAAGCTTATCTTACATTAATCGCGAAAAACAAGGAAGGTTTTGTTGATTGAACCTGTAAGATGCCTCCTCCCACTGATTCTAACTATCATCAGTGGATCAGATGTGATTATATGGTTTTGAAATAGATTTCTAATTCTTTAACTCCAGAAATCAAAGAAACAGTTGATTATTCTACATCTGCTAGAGAAATTTGGTCTGATTTGTTAGAACGCTATGGTCAAATGAATAATGTTGAAATTTATCAATTAAGGAAGGAGTTATCTGGTATTTCTCAAGCAAATGCACCTATAGTGGAGTATTACAGTAAATTGAAGCGTACTTGGGAGACTTTGGACAGTGTTGATCCAATTCCTATGTGTACTTGTGGTGCCTTGACTTCCTGTACTTGTCAATTACTCAAGCGTTTGTTTGCCAGAGAAACACAGACCAAGCTGATTCAATTTCTGATGGGCTTGAATGGTGGATTTGAGAATGTCAAAACTAATGTTCTTTCTATGGAACCTCTACCTCCTTTAAACAAGGCTTATGCATTACTACAACAAGTTGAAAAACAGAAGCAAGTTATTGATGTTGTGGATGTCCTGGCAGAAGCTAATGCTTATGCTTCTGCTTCTGCTAGACAGTCTGACCACAAACAAGGCAATTGGAAGAAGGCTAAAGTAGATGATGCTCCATCTGAACCAGCTGCAAAATTCTGCACCAATTGCAAGAAGGAAGGTCATCTTATTGGCACTTGTCATAGGCTTATGACATGCTCTCATTGTAATAAGAAAGTTCATATCAAGGAATACTGCTATGATTTTAGGGCTCTCAATAATCCTCAATTCCAAGCTCCTCCATTTCAAGCTCCCTCATTTTTTTCACTCCAAGCGTGGTGCTGCCATTCACAGGCCCTCCAATACTTATTTTCAGAATGGACGGAATGTCTACAGACGTGGAGCACACAATGCAAATGTTATTCAAGAAGAGTATTCACCCTTGGATTTACCTGATGATGGATTTCAACCTCTGGCTCCTGTTAATTCCAGTGATATTCCTTCCTCCTCCAGTCCTAATCCTCTTACTTCTACTTCAGCTTCTGGGGCTTTTACTTCTACTCCTGCTCTTGATTCTGATCTGGTCCAAGAAATCGTTCACTCTGTGTATCAGCAAGTTATGAGAGCTATACCAGAACATTCTGCTAATGCTACTCTGAACTTTGCAGGTATATTACCCATGTCCCATGTCAATACTGTCAATATTCATCACAACATGCATACTTGGATAGTTAACACTAGTGTTAGTGACCATATGACCTCTAATGAACATTTTCTACATGACATTAGGTTACTTTCCCATCCTGTTCACATAGGATTGCCTGATGGTAACATTAAAATTGTTCATAAAGCTGGCAATATGAGACTAAATGCACATATTAGACTGCATAATGTTCTCATTGTTCCAGATTTCAAAGAAAATCTGCTCTCAATAGGTAAACTACTTAAAACTTCTGATGAGTAGTATTTTAGCCGCTTTTTACCCCGCATTTATACCTCATTCCAACTCGATTTTGCGTGCTTAATTGTCTAATTAGCTCATTTATTTACTAATTTATAATAATAGTCGTCGTAATTATATTTATTAATGAGTCGTAATTTTTATTTAATATTAATATTAATATCACTTTATTTTAATAATGTGTAGGTAAGGAGGAGTAATGAGACGGAGAACGAGTAAAACAAGACGAAAATGAGACGGAAATCGAGGAGTTAATCGGGTCAAGGCGGAATTTAAGACGGATTTAAATATAGAAGAAAAGGTGGTGAATCAAATGATAACTAAAGCAAAGTCAAAGTCAGTTTTGTCTTCACCAAGACCAAATCACAGCATACCACTTCCATCATCATCAATATTTCAACCATCATTTTACACCACAATAATTACCAATTACCCATTACCAACCCAATTCACACCCATCTTATTCGTCTAAAACCCGACATTTGAGCTCGGCACCATCCACCGTGCTCCTACACCCTCCTTTTCGGTTTGTGCGCACATCAGCAGCAGCCCATTTTGCCACCACTCACCATCACCGCAATCAACCACCGTGACGTTCCCTGCATCTCAGGCTAGCCCGTGTCACTCCTAGCAGGCCGTACTTCATCCAATTCGAGCCGCAGTCGCCTGCAACTCTGTCAATATCTAGCTTCCCCTCACCAGATCCCGACCACCATCATCGACCAATTCACCACCACAACCCGCAACCAATACCACCACAAACCCGACATCAATCACCGTTCAACAACTCGTCTTTCATTCACCAGCAACCAGTGGCAGCCTTATGACCACCAATCAGCACCGTTGTCACCTTAAACCATCACCAATTGTGCTTTGAGCCGGCCCACCGGCTGCCGCCTCACCGGCTCCCATTCCGCAACAAACTCAAGATGGCTCTCGGTCGGTCAACTGTCTGCCGATTCCTCCAACCGGCTCAAAATCCTATTAATTTCACCTCAAGTTCACAGCGGGTTTTGTGCCGGTGCATAGCCGGCGGCCGGTGAGCCGGCTGAGACCCATGTTGCTGCGATTTTTTTGTGTGTTGTCGTTTTCTCCCCCTTTTCTTTTGTTTATTTTGGTCCATGTTTTTGTTTGAATTAGATGTGTCGAATGTTTTTGTAATGTTAGGTGAGGTGAGAGGAGAGTATATAATAATAATAATAATAATAATAATAATAATAATAATAATAATAATAATAATAATAATAATAATAATAATAATAATAATAATAATAATAATAATAATAATAATAATAATAATAATAATAATAATATTATTATTATATTATTATATTATTATTATTATTATTATTATTATTATTATTATTATTATTATTATTATTATTATTATTATTATTATTATTATTATTATTATTATTATTAACAATCTTCTATTCTCCGACTTACCTAAGTGAACCCAAAGACCTTAATTTTCATTCATTTGATTAGAAACAATTTTCATTTAGCTTAATTTTATATCTTATTTGCATCTTAGTTTACAATTAATCAATCTCACTTTTGTTTGACTAAAATATGATTTGAATCGACTAAGTATACACCCCCGCCATCTTTATGTTTGACCCTGATTAAATACTACTTTTTAATTGGGTTTTATAAATTGTTTTTGGTACCGGAAGTGACGGCAAAAATCGGTCATCAAAATGGCACCGTTGCTGGGGATGGCGTTAGGTTATGCTTAGTTAATTGGAGTTTCTAGTTTTAGTCTTTACTTGTTGTTTGCTTATTTGAGTAGTTACTTGTTTCTTGTAGAGTGAGTGTGTTATTTCTTACCACTAGTGCCTAAAAACGCTAGGAGACTAACGGTTTGTTGAAGTATATGCCTAGAGGAAACGGTAATCCTTTGCTTAGTGACCCAGAACCGGAAAGGCTCTATAGAGCTTTAAGAAGAAGGACCTTAGCAAGGATTGAGAATTCCGACTTGGCAACTTTAAACCAAGGTATCACACCCACCCAATCACACCAAGAAACCTTTACCAAAGAACAACCAAACAACACAATTGATTCCTTCCTACAAAATCTTTTCACAACATACAAATCCACCACCACAAAATCAAATCATGAATCACCAAAGTTTCAACCAAGATTACCAAGACTTTTACCAAGGAACCCAAGGGAACCAAGCCAGCCAAGGCTTCAATCAAGGGTACCAAGATCAAAATTTCAATCAAAACTATCAAAGTTTTAACCAAGGGTACAACCAAGGGTACCAAGAGCAAGGGTACAACCAAGGTTATCAAGACCAAAATATCAATCAAAACTATCAAGGATTCAACCAAGGCTTTGACCAAGGCCAAGGTTCAAATTTTCAAAACCAATATAACCATGATTCCTCTTTCTCACTTGCCAACCAATATTCCAATCAAGAGCCACCACCTCAAGCAAGCAATTTCTTGGGAGATGCTCAATATGACAAATTGTTTAAGATGATAGAAGACTTGGCAAGTTCAACCCTACAAAGCATGAATAGCTTCTCCGCCCATCAAAAATTTCTTGAGACCCAAGTCTTCGAACACATAAAGGAACTCTATGCCTCCCAAAGTACCCTTATTCGTCTAATGGGTTCCAAAGCTCTTGTTGACCCTCAAACAACACCGGATGGATATTTTTAGGGCAAGGGCAAAATGCTAGGGATCCTATGAAGGTAAATGAGGTGAATACAATCATTGTGGGAGGAGAAGTGGCAATGGAAGAAGCATGATTGTCCCTTAATCTTGGTGACGAGTCAATGCCAATATCATTTGAAGTGAGTGAAGAGCATGATGACCCGATTATATCAACTACCTCCGAAGTTGTTGATCAAAGAAGGTGTGAAATTGATGATGAGTTTGTTCTTGAAGAAATAATGGGGATAGAAGTTGAGAGGAAAGAAGTTGAAACCGATGATGAAGAAAAAGAAATGGTAATGTAGGAGGAAAACTCATCGGTAAAACAAGAAGTTGGTGAGTTGGTTATTGAGGAACCGAATGGTACACCAAAACCTTCTTATGTGCCACCTTTGCCTTTTCCTCAAAGGGTGGAAGTGACCAATGAAGACTCATGTGTCGATAAGTTCTTTAACTTGATGAAAATGATGGAAGTCACTCTTCCATCCACGGAAGAGACACCTCATTACACCAACTTTCTTGAGGAAGTTATCTCAAAGCAAAAGAATATCTATGATGATGAGGAAGACCTCTCACCACCAACTCCTTCTAAAATTCATGAAGATGAAGTATGTGTCAATGATAAGAGTGGGAAAGAGGTTAGGACTTTGGAAATGGAGGTTGATTAATTTGAACTTGCCATACTTGGGGAGTTGAGGAGCCGTGAGAAAAACTATGATACTTGTAGTTTTGACACTAATTTAGAAGATATTGAAACTCTCCTCTTTGGAAATGGTTCGGTTTATTTGGAGGGTCAAGAAAATGAGGATAAAAATAACATCATCATGAACCTCAATGTTGAGAAGTTGACTCCTCCCCCTCCCACCTCCTACCAATTTACTTGCCTTGATAAGCATGAAGATATTTCCCGACTTGATGAGTGTAGCTCGGTCACTTCAAGCAAAGAAACCCCAAAGAAGATTGATGAGGAAAGGGTGGGTGAAGTGTTGATGATAGAAGATGAAAAAGGGAAAGAAGAGTTGAAGCTTAAGGTTGGAGAGGATCACCCCAATGTCATCCCTCCCAAATTTGATTCTAGCACTAATACCCCTCCAAAAATAAAGCCAAAGGGTGAGAAAAAGAAACCAAAAAGATGAAGAAAGAAGGTGAAAAGAAAAGGGAAATGTGAGTCAAGTCTAGAAAATGAAGAAGTTCTTGTCCATGACAAAAAGAAGTTTGAAGAAGAAATTGCCCGAAAATGGTCGGAAGTGCACCATGCCATAAGCGGTGTACATGAAGTGTTGTCAAAGCTTGGGAGCTCTTGCTCCATGGAAAAGTTTGAAGTTGTTAAAGGGATAGCGGGAATCCAAGAGAGGGATCCCGGGTGATTGAAGTCTCTTTGATGAAGAGGTTTGGTGGAGTTACTTAAGAACCACCGCATTGTATATATTCTCCTTCTTTAATTAAGTTTTTACCGCATTTTGCATTTAGTGACATGATCCGACTAGGAGTTAATCTAAATTAACTCTCTTTGCATTCATATAGTATAGTTGCGTCACATTTCAATTCCGCAAATAGAATAGATCATGCATTGCATAACTATTTGAAAATCCCAAAAAATTGAAAAACATGAAAAATTTCAAAAATATGTATTTACTTTTCGAATATCCTCTACACATTTATTTCCATCCAGAAATATGTAAATAAATAAGTGTGGGGAGGATATTCTTAAATTTTAAAAATAAAAAAACATGGTATTTATTTTCAAATATTTAAAATAAAAAAAAATATGTTCTTTTAATTTCTTATTCTCTCCCTATACTTTGTTCCATTGAGGACAATGTAAGTTTTAAGTGTGGGGAGGGAAATATCTACTTGGTGAATATTTGTTTATATTTGTATATACTTGTTTGTTAATTTGAAAAAATTATAAAAATACCCAAAATTTTAAAAATTTCAAAAATTTTGCATTGTTTATATTCTATATATTGCATTTGTTCTAACCAATTTAATTGACAACACATGCAAGCATCGGAGAAGACGTTTGGTAAAATTCTTCCAATCCTTTCTCCTTTATCCTTCCTTTTATTTTTGTATATATAAGCATGAAGGAGGACGGGATATTTGATGTGGGTGTTCCTTTTGGGAACCGTTTTGGATATGTTTGTATTGTTGGTGTGTTGTTAGGACTAGAACTTGTATGCATTTAGATTAGACATGTATATATATGTTCACTCTTGCATTCGCATAGCTTGTTCATATGATTAATTGCATTCCATACACGTTGCATCTTGTTTGTAAATATTTGCATAGGGAGTCTAAATGTGGAGGGCATATGTTGCCAATGATAATAATTTTTTTTGCCCGTGTCATTTCCCTCTTGATAGCTCGTGCCTTTTGATGACACATGTTAGGGTTTTTGCTTGCAAAACCCAGAAGTCTTGCTTAACAACCAAGTTGCGACCACCTTGTGAGACCGTATTGGACCCGAGACACGACCTAGGACCGACATAGCTACTCAAATGTGAGGTTAGAGCCTCTTTATGGCCGGTCCATCAAACCGGTCCCGCTTAGGAATTGTGAGTAGTCTCCTTGCATGGTGTGTCATGTTAAAACGTATAAGTATGGTGCTCATTCCTTACCGTAGAAGTGTCGGTGTGCATATTGAGACAATTTTGTTCAAATAAAGTAACCTCACAATAGCCAAATAAGCTTTTGTTATGCCCTTGAGTCAATTGTTTCCTTTTGTTAACCCACTTTGAGCCTAAGCCTTATCGTTTCTATTGCCAACAAAATAACTACATCCCATAAACAACTCACCTTGGTTGAGTAGTTCGTCATTGTGGTTCTTTTGTGGAGTATATTTGGGTTCAAAATTTTGACTCACCTTGGGATGTATGATCTTAATGCTACATGAGTGAAATGCAACTTTGGCTACTTTTGTTTAATAAGAGGTGAACAAGTCGTGAAAAATGCAAGAAAGAAAATCAAATAGAAAAAGAGAAAAAAAATGAAATGAAAAAAAAAATGAAAAGAGAAAAGAATGTATATTTTGTGTCAAATAAAGGGTTGATGGATATGCAATTGATCTTGTTTTGAAAAGAACGAAATGAATGGATAGAAGTGACAATCTTGTCATATTTTGTGAAGGAATTCATTTGCATTGGTTGAGTTTAGTGAATTGGTTAGATGTGTCGACTACTCAATCCGATAGCCTCACATGTCATAAAACGGTGTTTGCACCAATCCCTTTTCACCTAACCCAAGCCCCATTACAACGCAGTTGTGTCTCTTGTATGTGCATCATTTTGACATTTCTCTTGCGGATATTGGATAGAGTACCATATTAGATTGCGGGCATGCTTCGCAAGTCGAGTTAGGAGAGTGATTTTGGTTACATTTTGTCACAAAAATCACCTCGTTCTTTCATTTGAGTGACTAGTGAAACCCGTGAGAGTCGTCTTTTGGTCTCCTTTTGGTCAAAGGTTTGACATGGAGTCGAATCTTGTGTGTGTCGTGTCATTCTTGGGAGTATAGCGAAGTACTTCCCCTTTCCCGCCTAGAATTTGTTTCTTAGGCACCCCATGTTGTCAATATTGGTTACTTGAGCTTGAATTAGGGAGTCGACACCTTGGTAAGACCCCGAGATGACATCCTCCACTATAGATTCTCTTTGTTCGATTTTGAAAACACCGCTTGATTGAGGCAAGTGTGTGCATTTTGATCGGTTCGTTTCTATGCATAATTTGGTAGTTAAGTGCCTATTTGAACCAAAATTTTGTTGCAAGACCTTACTTGCCTTGCAATAGGGCACTTCACCTCATAAGTGTCAAATTGTGAGTTGAAAGGGCTACGGGTGTAGCTAAACCCGATTCGAATTTTATAATAAAGCACTTGCTATTTGCTCATTTTATATTAAGGGTCGTAGTTTAGTTAATGAGCTTACTCGAGGACGAGTAAAGTTTAAGTGTAGGGAGATTTGTTGAGTAGTATTTTAGCCGCTTTTTACCCCCCATTTATACCTCATTCCGACTCGATTTTGCGTGCTTAATTGTCTAATTAGCTCATTTATTTACTAATTTATAGTAATAGTCGTCGTAGTTATATTTATTAATTAGTCGGAATTTTTATTTAATATTAATATTAATATCACTTTATTTTAATAATGTGTAGGTAAGGAGGAGTAATGAGACGGAGAACGAGTAAAACAAGACGGAAATGAGACGGAAATCGAGGAGTTAATAGGGTCAAGGCGGAATTTAAGACGGATTTAAATATAGAAGAAAAGCTGGTGAATCAAATGATAACTAAAGCAAAGTCAAAGTCAGTTTTGACTTCACCAAGACCAAATCACAGCATACCACTTCCATCATCATCAATATTTCAACCATCATTTTACACCACAATAATTACCAATTACCCATTACCAACCCAATTCACACCCATCTTATTCGTCTAAAACCCAACATTTGAGCTCGGCACCATCCACCGTGCTCCTACACCCTCCTTTTTTATTTGTGCGCGCATCAGCAACAGCCCATTTTGCCACCACTCACCATCACCGCAATCAAACTAACGTCGACAACCACCGTGACGTTCCCTGCATCTCAGGCTAGCCCGTGTCCCTCCTAGCAGGCCGTACTTCATCCAATTTGAGCCGAAGTCGCCTGCAACTCCGTCAATATCCAGCTTCCCCTCACCAGATCCCGACCACCATCATCAACCATTTCACCACCACAACCCGCCACCAATACCACCACAAACCCGACATCAATCACCGTTCAACAAATCGTCTTTCATTCACCAGCAACCAGCAACAGCCTTATGACCACCAATCAGCACCGTTGTCACCTTCAACCATCACCAATTGTGCTCTGAGCCGGCCCACCGGCTGCCGCCTCACCGGCTACCATTCCGCAACAAACTCAAGATGGCTCTCAGTCGGTCAACCGTCTGCCGATTCCTGTAACCGGCTCAAAATCCTATTAATTTCACTTCAAGTTTACAGCGGGTTTTATGCCGGTGCACAGACGGCGGCCGGTGAGCCGGCTGAGACCCATGTTGCTGCAATTTTTTTGTGTGTTGTCGTTTTCTCCCCCTTTTCTTTTGTTTATTTTGGTCCATGTTTTTGTTTGAATTAGATGTGTTGAATGTTTTTGTAATGTTAGGTTAGGTGAGAGGAGAGTATATATTATTATTATTATTATTATTATTATTATTATTATTATTATTATTATTATTATTATTATTATTATTATTATTATTATTATTATTATTATTTGTGGACATGGGCCACGGGGCGCTTGGGAACAAGCGTTTGCATTTGTGGAGTCGCCACCAATTTATTGTGGAAAACTGGAAACCGTTTGAATACCTCGTGTCATGTCAAGACACAAAGTAGTGACATGAACACCAAGAATTCGTTACCCTTAGCATTCTATGTCTAGAATGACTCTCGTGGATGTCAATGAACACGGATGTTCACAGAGAACTGGAGTAAGGGGTGAGGGTACGTATTAGGAAGCTCTTTTGATCGAACACCTAATCCCGCCCGCCTCGATAGCGGCCTCTACTAATGATTAGGGAAATTATCTATACTCGATATATTGTTGATTATATGCATGCAATGCAACATCCATAGAATTAATCCTAGCATGTGAGAATTAGACTAAGTCGGTGAACAAGTAATTTAACATACAATAAATGTCAAAGTTGGAATTTAAATTCAATTACATGCGAAGGCATACAAGTGAAACAAGAAATACAATAATGATACAATAAAGGAAAATGAAAATTACAATAATGAAAATTACAATAATTACATCGGGTTAAATGATTTATGTCGAAAATACTTCTAAAACGGATAATTTGAGAAAAAGAATAAATGAATGAATTAACGAACAGGAATTAAGGGTGATAATACGATTAATAGTAGATTAATATGTAAGCTAAAACTAGGTCAAGACAACACGGGAGTTCAGAGACAGAAATCAGCCAGGAACAGGCGCAGCAGAGCTGCGCCCTCTGGAAGAGGCGCAGCAGTCACTGCGTCTGTTCCTTGGCTCAGTTCTGGCTGTGAAGCCGGAATTGCAAATCGTTAATGTTTGTTGGTTAATTTAAGGCTTGATTAATATTATTTACTCGGATGGAAGTGATTAACAGGTTATTTACATATGATAAACGGTCACGAAAGCAATAAACATGGATGAAACTAATTAGAATGAATATTTACAAGATTTAAAGAGGGTTAATTAATAAATTAATGAACTAACTAAATTAATTAGGTTAAATATGATGAATTAATGATGGACTAATGATAGATATGATAATAAACAGGTGAGAATATATCAAAGGTCGAATTCCAGAAACTCAACATGAATGAATCGAATTTCTACAACCCGGCTTGACTTTAATGACGAAAACCCGCAAATATTGGTTATAAGGGATTTAACTCGGGAATTTAATGACGAATTATGTGGTAATGATGAATTATATGTTAAAGATGATGAGTAATATGGTTAACTATCATGTGAACGAAATAAGAACAAACAACGATGAAGAAAAAACAAGAAAGACGAAACCAACAGAGGACGAAGGAAGAAGAAGAGAAGCAGGAATGGCGGCAACCTCAGGAAGAGGCGCAGCAAGTGCTGCGTCCTTTCCTAGAGGCGCAACAGTTGCTGCGTCCCTTCTCGACGTCTGTCTCCTGTTAATCCGTAAAAAGGGTTTAAACAAAGGGTTTTAGAAATTCGTTTTAATTGTATTTTCGACATAAACCTTACAATATGATTACAACAAATAAATAAAAGAGAGATTTACACCCTCAGACTTACATGTTTGACGAAACGAGATGAACTAAGTTAACGATTAGTGATGCTCGACTCGAACGTAACGAAAGTGCCCTCGTAAGAGGAAAACGATTAAGATTGATTAAAGTTGATTATGGTGGAGTTGGTCAAATTGGTCGGTCATGCAAAACGAGACTGGTACTCAGAAGGATCCGAGCTTACGTGGTCGAAAGTTCAAGCACGTAGACGCCAAAAAGTAAGAACGTGGTCTAGAATGCAAAGGGAGAAGAGAAGGGCGGACACTCGCGTGAGAAATATGTGAGACCGAAGATCTCTATTTATACTAATCACGTGGAGGAAGTAGGGTTTTTCGGAGAAACTTTGGAAGTGAATCTCGAAAAGATACGAAAAAAACGCAGAAAAGGACTTGGGAAAAGGCGCAGCAGGCACTGCGTCTCTTGGAAGAGGCGCAGCACCTGCTGCGTCCTTTCCCAAGTGGTTTCCTCCCGCGGAAGAAAGATTTCCGTGTTTAGTTTATGGAATAACGGAATAATTTGGTTTTCCTTAATATTTTGTATGAATATTTCGGGAAATTGTTTACCAAAGATTAAAAGATTTATAAAATATGGAATAGAAATATCCGGAACATTCCAGAACATTCCGACTCTGCATTTTAATGGTTATCAGAAAATGAAGACGGTTTTAGACCCGGACTCCAAATGTACTCTAATTACTGCCAAAACGACCGTATCGGCACGTAGATGACAATTAAGAGGTAGACATAAATGTTTGAGCGATCACTTGACGATAAACTTACGAACTGTCACAAATCGTTCCGCGTACCAAACATGCGGCCCAATCATCACCGGGTGGTTTGCGGGAGGTGCAGAAATGAGGTATCTACAATTATTATTATTATTATTATTATTATTATTATTATTATTATTATTATTGCTTTTTTTTTTTTTTTGCTAAAAGATAAGCTTTTCATTAATAAACCGCAAATTACATCATACAATTTTCAACAAACAATTTCAAGGTGCTAATTTGACATGAGTTGCACCCTCACTAACCATGATCTATCTCTACTAGAGACAGACTTTGTGTGAAAATGAACAAAACGCATTCTAATGGCCTGCTGCACATTCTTTATCACAAGTACAGGCCTCATGACTCTATTAAACAACCTAGCCTCATTTCTTTGTTGCCATATAAAATACCAGGTAGCTATAACCGCAGCAGTACACACTTCATTCCTGATTCTACCCCATCTTCTCCTTACAATCCTGACAAAAGTATGAGCAGGAGTAAAATCAGAACACAACCACTTCCCAAGCTCTTGCATAACCTGCCTACTAAATAAACAACCATGAAACAGATGACTCAAATCTTCTGTCTGTGAGTGATAGATGCAGCACAGATTATCAGTACCAATTCCATACTAAAATAAACGATTCTTCAGCATCAGGGCATTGTGAGCAATGAGTCATGCTATAAAGGAATACTTGGGGACAGCCAGTTGACTCCATATAGCCTTACTCCAGATAACATCAGGTTGCTTATCTCTCACCCAATTGTAGCAGCTTTGAACTGAGTAACCATCCTCACTAATACTCCAAACATTATCAGTAAATCCCTCTGCCAAATGATCACGAACCTGACAGATTTTCCTCTAATACCAGCTGATATCAGGAGGGGGACAATAATATTGCCAGGAGACATTTTTTAAATAGACATGATGGATCCATTATACACAAAGTTTATCTGGCTTGGCTGCTATCCACCAGACTAACTTACCAATCAACGCAATATTCCATTTCTGACTGTTTTTGAGACCTAAACCACCCTCTTTCTTAGGCACACACACCTTAGACCAAGCAATTAAAGGTGATTTGTTGTGAACAATGCTCCCCTCCCATAGAAAATTCCTGCAAATGGCATCAACCCTATCCAGAACACCTTTTGGCAACACAAACATTGCTGCCCAATAATTGTGTAAGGTGGACAAGACTGAGCTGACTAAGACCAGTCTACCAGCATAGGAGAGATGTTTAGCACCCAAACTTCTGATCCTCTTAACAATCTTATCAATTAGGACTGCACAATCTTTCTTTTTTAACCTACCAGCAGTAATTGGTACTCCCAAATATTTGAATGGTAATGTGCCTTCCTGGAAGCCAGATACAGTAAGAATTTCTTCCTTCAGTCTACTCCTTATACCATTAAAATAGGCACAAGATTTCTGTGAATTCATCTTAAGCCCTGAGGTAGCAGAGAAGGAAGAATAGGCTCTCAACAATACCATTATAGAGTGGACATCTCCTTTACAAAACAACAAAAGATCATCCGCAAACATCAAGTGAGTTAACTTCAGTTGCTTACACATAGGATGATAAGTAAATTTGAGCTTCTCAGTAGCACACTTGAGTATTCTACTCAAATACTCCATACACAATGTGAATAAAAGAGGAGACATTGGATCCCCTTGCCTTAATCCTCTTTTCCCTTGAAAGAATCCAAAAGTATCTCCATTAATAGCAACTGAGAAGGTAGCACTACTCACACATTCCATCACTAAACTTCTGAAATAAGGAGGGAAATGAAAAGCCTCAAGAATCTCACTCAAAAACTACCAACTAACAGAATCATAGGCCTTCATTAGGTCCATTTTAAACATGCACCTAGGTGTACAAGCTTGTCTATTATAGAGCCTAACAAGATCTTGACACACCAAGATGTTTTCAATAATGCTTCTACCTTTAATGAACCCTCCTTGACTTAAACTTATCAAATCAGGCAAAACTCCAGCAAGCCTAGTGCAAATGATCTTAGAAATGCTCTTGTATAAGACATTGCAGCAGGCAATTGGCCTATACTGAGTCACATGAGTAGGCATTTTGCACTTAGGAATTAAAGTCTATTATTATTATTATTATTATTATTATTATTATTATTATTATTATTATTATTATTATTATTATTATTATTATTATTATTATTATTATTATTATTATTATTATTATTATTATTATTATTATTATTATTATTATTATTATTATTATTATTATTATTATTATTATTATTATTATTATTATTATTATTATTATTATTATTATTATTATTATTATTATTATTATTATTATTATTATTATTATTATTATTACTATTAGTATTACTATTACTATTATTATTATTATTATTATTAGAAATTAGGAGGGGTCTTACTAATAGACCATACTCTTTATTTTGAAAAGAGATTACACTCTCTCAATTACACTACCATTTTAGAATAGAAATTATATTATATTATTCTCTCTCAAATACTTGTAGAACCCTAGAAAAATATTTCTCCTCTCTTAATTTTCCTCTTATTAAAGTTGTAATCTTTCCTGAATTAGACTTTAATTACTCATCAAATTAGTGTAGATTTAGTCCTAGTCTTAGTTATTTGGGTTGTATTTTGAAGATTTGAAGAAATTCATTCTTCCATTATTATCCAAGCTTGTTACTTTCAACTTAGTTGGTACAATTTCTCTGTTGTTTACATCTTGTTTTTATTTATTTACATTTCTTATGTTGTTTAATTATTATTCATCCAAAGTAGTAAACTTTACCATGTTTATCATGCTTGTTTGTATTTTGTTGGAAATTATTGGTAATTTCTCACCCATGAACATATGGGAGTAGTCTTATCTAAGGTCATGGGGGATCTTGGGTGATTAAAGGGGTAAAATTGGGTTATTAACATTTGAAATTGGGTAATTAATTGGTCTTACTCTTGTGCATATGAAGTGCTTGATGAAATGATTGAATGAAAGTTTGAGTCTTTCATTAGCATGTTTAACTTATCTTGGTGCATTATGCTATTAGATGGTTTAAGAAGTGTTTAATGAGATGTTTGAACGAAAGTTGGAGCCTTTCTTAGACATATTTGATCCATCTTGGTGCCTATGCTATTAGGTAGTCTTTATGCATGTTTATGGTGAGTTTATCTCAACTACGTGTAGACTTGTTTGTAAACCCCTACTCCCATGCCTATGAAATGTTTAATGGATTGCTTAAATGAAAGTTTGAGTCTTTCATTGTCATGTTTAGTCTATCCTAGGTCGAAAGACAATGGAAGGCCTATATGGCATGGTCGAGACGAGTTTTCCTTACTAAGTGAATGCTTGTTGGTTAGCTCTAATTGACTAAGAAATTAGGATCAATCATAGACCGTTATCATTACCCATTTCTTGTTAACAATCTTCTCTTCTCCGACTTACCCAAGTGAACCCAAAAACTTTAGTTTTCATTCCTTTGATTAGAAAAAAATTTCATTTAGCTTAATTTTATATTTTATTTGCATCTTAGTTTACAATTAATTAATCTCACTTTTGTTTAACTAAAATAGGATTTGAACCGACTAAGTATACACCCCCGCCATCTTTGTGTTCGACCCCGATTAAATATTACTTTTTAATTGGGTTTTATAAATTTTTTTTGGTACCGGAAGTGACGGCAAAAACCGGTCATCAACTTCCAATCTTGTACTTCACTTCACTGAGAATATCTGTTATTTTCAGGACCTTTCAAGTAAGGTCACTTTGTTGGAATATGTGTCCTCCGACAATAATGCTGTTCCGGGTGTAATTCCAGAGCAGTATTGTTTACCACGCAAGCTTGGTGAATGGATGTCCTTCCTTGCCTTGACTCTTCCTCTCGGTCTCTCCTGAAACAATGAACGAACTGAGGGCTCGGCTTTGCACCGAGCATATTCACTCCGACGCTCAAGTCAGTGAACTTAAAAGGATTAAGTTGTGTGTTACTTGGCAAAGTATATTGTAGAGAGATAAGGGAGTTTATACCAGATGAATAGTGAGTTTTAGGTTAGATTGTGGATCCCCTTCTCAATGAGAGAAGTGGAGTATTTATAGACTTTCACCTTTTGTCACGTAGTGGCCAAGTGGCCAAGTGGCTAGCAGGTGGAAGGACTGTTCTACCCTCGGCCGAGGGGCCCATGGCAGGTCGGCTGACTCCATGCCGAGGGGTCTTGGATATGAGTACGCGGATATGTCTTCCGGCCGGCTGATGGCTCAGCCGGGTCCCAAGTGACCGACCGACAGGCTGCGTCGGTTAGGCGGTCTAACATGTTGACTTGCTGTCTCTTGATCCTTGACCTTGCTCAATATGTTGACTCGGTCAGGGGATGCAGAATATGCCCCATCAATTTGCCCCCAGCGTAGTCTATGCCGTGGTATTGACCTTCGATGAGTGTTGAGCGTATTCTGCGCAAGTAAAAATTTCTGCCCCGGCTTCTTCTTCCTCGGCTTGGTTCTGCTTAGGCCGTACCGTATCCCCCCTCCACATGGATGTGTAATGGACATCAAATGTGGAAAAGAAGATGTCGCTGGCCGGCGGGTCCAAGGTTAAGAGTGCTTAGGATCGTTGATTGCCCCGGCCGTCTTTGCCAAGCTTGGTTGATCAGCTGGCCGTTTGGCAAGTAGATAACAAGGAGCGTGTTGAAGAAGATACGTCGATTGGCATTCTGCCAAGTAGCGTGTCAGAGAAGATTGGTAACTGTTGTGACGATTGACATTCCGTGGCTGCATGCTTGACATGTGTCTCGTTGTTGATTGGTTGATGCTTCATGGGCTTTGCCCTGATTGGTCGGATTGAGTGGGCTTTGCCCTATAAATAGGAGAGTTAGCCCCTGAATTTGGCCTTCCAAATTCATTCTCTCAAAAATTTTCTTCTTCTCGCTTAGTTTTCTTTGACGAAACTTCTCTCTAGTCTTCGAAGCGTTACTCGGCGTAACACTCTTCCCAAGGTAAACAAACAAATTTTTCAACTTTTAATTGTTTAAGTTTTTGTTGTGAACATGTCTTCTGCTGATGCCGGACCTAGTAATCCTGCGCCGGGGGGTTCCTCGTCGCGCCTTGATGAGGAGGAGGCACTGGCCGCCATCCCGATAAGGTCTGGGGGCCCTAGGTCTCCTTCTCCTGAGGTTGATGACCAGTATTTGGGTGGTTTCTCGGATGATGACGATGGTGATGATGACGGTGATGATGACGGTGATGATGAGGAAAGGACTCATCCTGATGAGGAGAGGCCGCAAATCCTGGACCACGGCGACGCCTGTAAGATCGGCCCTGATCGTGCTTGGACCCATAAGTTCGCCGATTGTTCTGGTCCCGACTTTTTCGAACATCATTTCTCCTTCCTTCGGGGGAGTATAAGATTGTTATTCCTAGAGAGGGTCAGGCCGTCTGTTGCCCTCCCCCGGGTTGTATCGGTGTATACATGAGACACCTGGAGTATGGGCTCCGGTTTCCTCTCAATGCATACGTTGCTGCCATAATTAAGGCAATGAACGTCGTGGCGTGGCGCACCGCATCCGTTGGCCGTCGGACGCTTGTTGGCTTTGTGTGGCTATGTCGGTTTAAGGGGAGGCCCCAACGGTGAACCTATTCCGCGGCTTCATCACCTTCGATTGAATGTCCAAGGTGGCAGGGGGTGGTATAGCATACAGACCGAGCCAGGTTATCTTACCGTCCCCAAGCTCACTTCCTGCAAGGACTGGAAGAAACGGTGGGTATATATTGAGGTTCCAGGGGATTATCCACTGCCTCGGTCCTTCCAGCACCAAGTCAATTTGCGGTGCGAGAACAAAGGGGAGCGTGAGAAATATGTCTCCCGGGGCAAGCTTAAGATGGACGCCTTAAAGGTCCCTCTTAACCCGGACGAAAGGCGGGCAATGAAGCTGTTTGAGACGGAGAAGGATGGGTCGCCGAAGGGATGGATGCCCCCGACGCGGATCATTCTTCAAGATGAGCCGCTCTGCCACGTCGGCCTCATACCGGCCCTAGCGCAGGGTGAGTGGGGTCGGTGTGAGGCCCATCTCTGCTTCTAATGTTTCTGTTTTTTGAACTTTGATTTATTTCTTTTGTTTAACTCTTGCTTCGTTTCCTTCTGACAGACCGTTTTGGCCCTGGATGCATGCGAGGAAATCCTCTTGAAGATGGGACTTGACAAAGACAAGAACGTTGTTGAGATGCATCCGAAGGCCGATGCACGTGATCGCAGACCGGCGCCAAACGACCTTATGGACCAGCAGTTGAAGGGCCTAGATACGACGGCGGCTCAGGCGAAGACTGCCGGTAACATACCGCGCAGAACGCGTAAAACAAAGTCTTCGGCGGCGACGGCGTCAACATCAGTTCCACCTGTAATACTCCGTATTTATAAGTCTTGGGGTACTCTATCGAGTAGGCCTTACTCTGTCGAGTAAGGGTAAGTTGCGAAATAAAATAGTTTCTGACCTGTTGGGCACTCGATCGAGTAGCTGGGGCACTCGATCGAGTAAGGGGGTACTCGATCGAGTACCTTGGGTACTCGATCGAGTGTCCGGTTTTACGGGGAGTTTTCTCGGGTTTTGTTAATTATGCGATTAAGGTATTTAAGCTTCATCGTCGTTATTCTAAATCACTTTTACAAAACCTAAATTCCTGTTTAAGAGAGAAAGCAAACAAGTTCATCTTCTTAATCGCATTCTTAGCAATTCCCGGAGTTCAGACGGTCAGTTCTTGTCGTTGTTCGTACCGTTGAGTTCCTTGCGTCGAGGGTAAGATCTATGTACCCTTTTTATTGTATTTCCTTCGATTTGATTAAACCCTAATTTAGAGATTGGGGGTTTTATGTGTACTATGTGATGTGGTAGTCTCTATGTGTTGTATGATAGGAGGAGGGTTCATAGAAGAGGCTTTTGACTCGTGAAAGAGAGACCGTCTGATCGTGTACATACCAGGTAGGATTTCCTACTCAGTATTAGTCCCATAATGGGATATTGGTTGATGTATTGTATTTGGTTGTTTGATATAATAATTGTATTGTGATTTTGGTTGTGATCGTTGTTGATGGTTCGCGAGGCGTGGCCTCGGCTGAGTGGGGTCACTTGCGGGAGTGGCTTCACGCCCTAGTTTCGCCTTCTGTGGAACCCGCCACAGAAGGGATGTGCACATTAATGGACAAGGTTATCGCTCACTATGTGGAGCGGGGGGATTTGGTGGGTACGGTGCGGTCCCCCACTGGCGGGGCTTGTCCAAAGGGGTCGATATTGAGATGATGGGAATTGGTTGGTTGTGTGTGTGTGTGTGTGTGACAGTTAAGCTGTCTGTTTATCTTATCATTGTTGTTTATATTGATTGTGTGATTAGTACTGACCCCGGTGTTGTTTTGTAAACCTGCGGTGATCCATTCGGGGATGGTGAGCGGATATTGAGCGGTATTGAGATGAGTCTTTGGGATAGGCGGATGCCACGACATGATGATAGGAGTCTTCCGCCGTAGCTTATTAGTTATTTACATTTCATTAGAAACAGTCGGTTTGAGAACATGTATCGTACTTTTGGTTTGGTTTTGAGGATTGTAACTATTCGTTAATTATTTATAATAAACGTTGTTTCTTCATTGTTGTTTGATTATCATTGCCTCGGGTAACCGAGATGGTAATGTCTTCATACCTGAGTGGTCCTGGTAAGGCACTTGGAGTATGGGGGTGTTACAAATGGTATCAGAGAGACGATCCTGAAACCTGTACCAATGAACCTAATGAACATAGGGAGTCAATTAAAATGAACCCGGGGTAAAAGTTGTAGGAGCTAGTGCAAAGGCTTGGGAGACGTCCTAAAGCCGCAGGGGTCGCCCTACAACTTTGAACCGGTCACATGGGGGAAGTGTTTGTCGAGTCGTATGTGTGTTTGGTTAACTTGTGTAAGAATGTGATGAAATGTGTTAATTTTTGGGTGTTGAAGTAGAAAGATGAGCATGTGAAAGAAAATGGTAATAGGTGGGAATTTGTTGATGAGATGATAACATGTTGGATGATTTACGATGTGGCATTTAATAACATGTTGAAATGATCTCGTAGATAGTAGAAAAGATGCGTAGCATGTGTATTATGATATAATGTGATTTATAAGTTTAGCATGTTAGCATATGACGTAACATGCGGGTAGCTTTTATGTATTAGCATGACTCGATCGAGTGGGACTGACTCGATCGGGTGGGTGTTTGACGATTTTGAGTCCAGAATCGTGTTTTTGGGCACTCGATCGAGTAACTAGGGGTACTCGATCGAGTAGGGGGTGTCTCGATCGAGTAGCCTAGCTACTCGATCGAGTAAAAGAGATCGAAGGTCTGTTAGGGTCGATGTTTGGGTACTCGATCGAGTATGTTGGGCACTCGATCGAGTAGCCCGTTACTCGATCGAGTGGGTTTGGGAACTCGATCGAGTAGGTTCTGGGTGGCGTGTTTTCGTGTTTTGAAGTTTAGTACGTGTGTTCATATCTACCCTTTCTTATATATGTATAGTTTCAAGATCTTTGCCGCCAAGAGGACCGCTTTGTATGCGAGAGCCGAGCTTATGACCGTGGATGACATCGTTAAGATGTTAGAGCACCAGGATGCTCTTACCGAGACCCTAAAGAAAGTGAATGAGGATAAGAATAAGGATAAGGAGAAGGAGGTTGATCATTCAAAAATCAGCCTCTACATTGCGAGGTTTAACCCGAAAGAGTACAAGGGAGTTGGGAACCTAACCTTCTTGATAGTTGGCTGTGAGAGAGATGGAGAACATATTAGATTTGGTTCACTGTCACGATGAGATGAGAGTGGAACAGTGCGTTCTATCCGAGGGAGGCGGCGGGCAAGTGGTGGGATTCGGTGAAAGTGAGTGCTAAGGAGATATATACAAACCAAGGCTTACCTGCTATACCTTGGGAGGAGTTCCGTAGGGTTGTGAGGAAGGAGTTTGTACCGGAACATGTGAGGAGTAAGTTGAGAGAAGAGTTTGATGGTTTTAAGATGACTTTGAGATGTCCGTGGTTTGAGTACTACAGTCGTTCAATGAGAAGTCTAGATATCTTTGAGGATATGGGTTTGAGTGAGGAGAATCGGCAGAGGTTTGAGAGGGGTTGACCCCTAAGATTATGGATAAGTTACCCGTGGGAATCCTTACAGATGTTAAGGAAGCTTATGAGAGGGCTGGGAGAGCTGAGAGGTTGGTGGAGATGGCTCAGGAGAGGTCAGGTGGTGAGAAGAGGAAGTTCGAGAGCGAGGGTGGTGGCCAATCGAATCACAAGAAAGGCAACCACAATCGATCTAAGGGATTTTCTTAAGTCCAGGTTCGATCTTTGGGCTTCCTTTGGGCGTGGCCGTGGAAGTGTGAGTAATAGTTGGGGAGTGACTGCTATAGGCGTGGTGGTGTAGGCCACAAGAGACATGAGTGCACAAGTGCACCGGGATCTTTCCGGAGACTGCGCAGAGCTTCGCGAGCAACAGACCGGGGATCATGGCTAAACCGGGAAGTCGAGTTACCAGAGTGGAGGCAACCGCAACGGCGGTAATTCTTATCAGAAAACCACCAGCGAACAACAACAACAATCAAGGGTCGGGTGCTAAGCCGACCACCTCGGCCCGATCTTGTCCGGGAGGTGGGCGGAAGACCAATGGCAAGTTATTCATGATGGAGAAGAAAGCAGCTGAGGAAGATGCGCACGTTATCACCGGTACATTCCTTGTTAATGGTATTCCTACCTTTGTTTTGTTTGATTCGGGGGCTTCTCAGTCGTTTGTGTCTTCGAGTCACGTCAAACAGTTGGGTTTGAGAGTATATGAGTCTGTTAGTGAGCAAGTTTTCATACCTTCGGGTGAGTCTGTATCGTGTGGGAGATTGTTCAGAGATGTATCTTTGATAGTTGGGCAAGTTGATTTCCCTGTAGACTTGCTAGAGTTTCCTTTTAACGGTTTTGAGATGATAGTCGGGATGGATTGGTTAGGAAAGTATAAAGCTAAGATAGACTGTCATCAAAAGAAAGTGTCTTTAAGAGGTCCTAAGGGCGTTAGTGTGTCTTATCGTGGGTTTCTAGTCAAACCCAAAGTTAAGTTGATTGCAGCTGTCACCTTGAAGTCTTATCTGAGGAAGGGATGTCCTCTGATCTTGTGCCATGTGAGAGATGATCGGATAGAGAGTCCGAAGCGATTGATGAGATACCAGTGGTGGGAGAGTTTGCGGATGTTTTTCCGAGAGAAGATTCCGGGTTGCCACCGAAGAGGGAGATAGATTTCACTTTGTTGAGTTGAAGCCGGGGACGGGGCCGATCTCTAAGGCACCGTACCGTATGGGTCCTAAGGAGATGGAGGAGCTTAGGAAGCGAGTTGGATGATCGATAGAGAAGGGATACATTAGACCAAGTGTATCGCCGTGGGAGCACCCGATTCTTTTCGTGAAGAAGAAAGATGGGAGTTTGAGGTTATGCATAGATTACGGGGAGAGCCGAACCGTGTGACGATAAAGAACAAGTATCCTTTGCCAAGGATAGATGACCTGTTTGATCGGTTGAGCGGTGCAACATCTTTTCTAAGATTGATTTGAGGTCGGGGTACCATCGGTGAAGATTAGAGAGGTGGACATACCAAAGACAACTTTCACGTCGAAGTATGGCCATTATGAGTATGTGGTGATGCCGTTTGGGTTGTCTAATGCGCCGGCGTGTTTATGGATTTGATGAACGAGAATCTTGAGACAGTTCTTGGACCAGTTTGTAGTGGTGTTTATCGATGACATCTTAGTCTACTCTAAGACTAAGGAGGAGCATGAGGAGCATCCGAGGATCGTGTTGCAGACTTTGAGGGATCATGAGTTGTATGCTAAGTTGTCCAAGTGTGAGTTACGGTTAGAGAAAGTTGCTTTTAAGGGCATGTAATCTCTAAAGATGGGGTAGCCGTGGATCCGGCGAAGATTGAGGCGGTGACAAAGTGGGAAGCACCAAAGAATGTTCTTTGAGGTTTGGAGTTTCTTGGGTTTAGCTGGATACTACGGACGGTTCGTGAAAGATTTCTCCAAGATAGCTAGACCGATGACAGCGTTGATGAGGAAAGAGAACAGGTTTCGTTGGGATGAGAGTTGTGAGACGGCGTTCCAAACATTAAAGGAGCGTTTGACCACGCTCTGTCTTAGCATTGCCTGAAGGGAGCGAGAACTTTGAGGTTTATACGGATGCCTCGAAGAATGGGCTGGGATGTGTGTTGATGCAGAATAGTAAAGTGATTGCCTATGCTTCTAGGCAATTGAAGCCTTATGAGGAGAACTACCCTACTCATGATCCGGAGTTGGGTGCGGTGGTGTTTGCTCTCAAGATTTGGAGACATTACCTTTATGGAGCAATCTTTAAGGTATTTTCCGATCACAAGAGTCTCAAGTACATCTTCACGCAGAAGGAGTTGAACATGAGACAGAGGAGGTGGATGGAGCCGATTGGCGATTATGACATGGAGATCATCTACCATGAAGGGAAGGCCAATGTTGTTCTTGATGCTTTGAGTAGGAAGAGTGTACATTCTCTGTATGCACTCTATCCTTGATGAGGCGAGGATGAGGTAGTGAGTTTTGGGATACATATGATGCGAGAAGGAGATGCCATGGGTGATATGACAAAGACATCTTGAGTTTTATGATGATATTCGAGGTAAGCGTGCTTTGGATCCTAAGATAGTGGAGTGGAGAGTCAGGGTAGAAAAGGGGCGGTGTCCTGTTTTCTATTCATACAGATGGTAGTTTGAGGTTCGATGGTAGGTGGTGTGTTCCTAATGATGAGGAGTTGAAAAAGACTATCATGACAGAGGCACATTGCACACCATATTAAGTTCATCCAGGAGGAGACAAGCTATACAAGGATTTGAAGAAAACGTTTTGGTGGCCTGGATGAAGAAAGAGACAAATTTGAGTTTGTGTCCGTTGTTTGACATGCCAGAGAGTTAAAGGGGAACAGAGACGACCACAAGGTAAGATTCAGTCTTTAGAGGTACCTGAGTGGAAGTGGGAATCCATTTCCATGGATTTCATTGTGGGTTTGCCGAAGAGTCAACAAGGTAACAACATGATTTGGGTGATAGTGGATCGTCGACCAAGTCGGCTCACTTTGTTCAATGAAAGATACATGGACTAAGGCACAATTGGCTATGGCCTATCGAAAGAACGTGCTTAAGTTACATGGAGTCCCTAAGGACATAGTGTCCGACGAGAGATGCGAGGTTTATATCGAGGTTTTGGAAGGAGTTGCGGGAATCGTTGGGAACAACTTTGAAGATGAGTACAAAGATTTCATCCTGCGACGACGGGCGGATCGAGAGAACAATCAAGACTCTTGAGGATATGTTGCGAGCTTGTGTAATGGATTTTGGTGGTAGCTGGGAGCAGAGGTTGGATTTGATAGAATTTTCTTACAATAACAGCTATCACACAAGTATTGGCATGACACCGTTTGAGGCTTTGTATGGGAGGAGATGTAGGAGTCCAATCTGTTTGGACGATAGTGCTGAGGCAGTGGTTTTAGGACCAGAGATAGTGCATGAGATGGTGGAACAGATTAAGATGATCAGGGAACGGATGAGAGCAGCTCAGGATCGACAAAAGAGTTATGCAGATCTACATCGTCGGGACATAGAGTTTCAAGTTGGGGACAAGGTTCTTTTGAAAGTGTCTCCTATGCGCGGGGTTATGAGATTTGGGAAGAAAGGCAAGCTAAGTCAGAAGTTTATAGGGCCTTATGAGATCTTAGAGCGAGTTGGGGAAGTTGCTTATCGTCTGGCTTTACCAAATTACGTTAGAGAGAGTGCATAATGTGTTTCATGTATCGCATTTGCGGAGTATGTGAGTGACCCGTCACATGTGTTGGAGGCAGAGAGCTTAGAGCTAGATGAGTCCTTATCATATCTTGAGGTGCCTAAGCAGATTCTAGACCGAAAGGTTAGAAAGACTAGGAGTGGTGAGATAGTTTTGCTTAAGATCATGTGGTCTAACCACGAGACCGAGGAAGCTACATGGGAGCCAGAGGAAGCTATGAAAGAGCGTTACCCTTTCCTTTTTGATCAGGTATGTATGGTTACGGGGACGTAACCTTGTTTCTTTTAGGGGGGTAGGAGATGATCGCGAGCAGTTTTTAAGAGTTTTATACCCCTTTTATATGTTGTGTCGGTATGTTGGTCGGGATGAGTTGGGTTAGTATCATGTTTTATGTTGAATTTTTGTTTGGCTTTTGAGTCGGGAATGTTACCTTTGTTTAGTAGTGGTTTGAACTTCGGGGACGAAGTTCCTTTTAAGGAGGGAAGACTGTAATACTCCGTATTTATAAGTCTTGGGGTACTCTATCGAGTAGGCCTTACTCTGTCGAGTAAGGGTAAGTTGCGAAATAAAATAGTTTCGACTGTTGGGCACTCGATCGAGTAGCTGGGGCACTCGATCGAGTAAGGGGGTACTCGATCGAGTACCTTGGGTACTCGATCGAGTGTCCGGTTTTACGGGGAGTTTTCTCGGGTTTTGTTAATTATGCGATTAAGGTATTTAAGCTTCATCGTCGTTATTCTAAATCACTTTTACAAAACCTAAATTCCTGTTTAAGAGAGAAAGCAAACAAGTTCATCTTCTTAATCGCATTCTTAGCAATTCCGGAGTTCGACCGTCGAGTTCTTGTCGTTGTTCGTAAATGCGTTGAGTTCCTTGCGTCGAGGGTAAGATTTATGTACCCTTTTTATTGTATTTGCTTCGATTTGGTTAAACCCTAATTTAGAGATTGGGGGTTTTTATGTGTAGTATGTGATGTGGTAGTCTCTATGTGTTGTATGATAGGAGGAGGGTTCATAGAAGAGGCTTTTTGACTCGGCGATGAGAGAGACCGTCGATTGTGTGCATACCAGGTAGGATTTCCTACTCGGTATTAGTCCCATAATGGGATATTGGTTGATGTATTGTATTTGGTTGTTTGATATAATAATTGTATTGTGATTTTGGTTGTGATCGTTGTTGATGGTTCGCGAGGCGTGGCCTCGGGCGAGTGGGGTCACTTGCGGGAGTGGCTTCACGCCCTAGTTTCGCCCTCCGTGGAACCCGCCACGAGAAGGGATGTGCACATTAATGGACAGGTTATCGCTCACTATGTGGAGCGGGGATTTAGTGGGTGCGGCGGTCCCCCATCGCGGGGTTGGTCCAGTGGACAGTCGGTATTGAGATGATGGGAATTGGTTGGTTGTGTGTGTGTGTGTGTGAGTTAAGGCATCGCATTTTATCTTATCATTGTTATCTATATTGATTGTGTGATTAGTACTGACCCGGTGTTGTTTTGTAAACCTGCGGTGATCCATTCGGGGATGGTGAGTAGATATTGAGCGGTATTAAGATGAGTCTGGGATAGCCGGGATGCCACGACATGATGATAGGAGTCTTCTCCTGTAGCTTATTAGTTATTTACATTTCAGTTAGAACAGTCAGTTTGAGAACATGTATCGTACTTTTGGTTTGGTTTTGAGGATTGTAACTATTCGTTAATTATTTATAATAAACGTTGTTTCTTCATTGTTGTTTGATTATCATTGCCTCGGGTAACCGAGATGGTAATGTCTTCATACCTGAGTGGTCCTGGTAAGGCACTTGGAGTATGGGGGTGTTACACCACCTCCAATCCCTTCAGTCCAAAAGGAGACGGTGGAGATTGTTGATATTACCGAGGAGGAGGTCACCTTGGCAGTGGAATCTCCTCTCTTCCGCAAGAGAAAAGAGACTACTGCTGCCGCTGCTGCCACTGCTGCTGCTGCTACTACTGCTGCTACTGCTACTACTGCTACCGAGGCCGGCAAAGAAATGGGTCCTCCGGCCAAGAAGGCCAAGCCTGGTACAGATCTATCCTGTGGCTCAGACTTAGCCGGTTCATTAGGCGTTCACGATGACAAGCTCTCTCCGTATGTCCATGAATGTTGACATGGATGCTTTGATTGAATTTTTGTAGATCAACCGCCGCCGTCTCACGGTCTGGCGAACGGCGTCCGAGAAGAGACTGCACGCAGCGGGTGGTAAAGATGCCACCGTCGTCTCCTCCTTCCCGAAGCCTACCCCCGCCCAGATTAGGTAGGAGGGCCTAAGTTTGTCCAGGATGCTGGCGAAGTGGGCTGATGTGGCCGGTGCTCATATTGTGGAGCAAGAAAAGGCCATGGCTGAAGTCGCCCCACAGCTCGAGCGGCTCAGGCTTGAGCTCGCTGCTGCGAAGAAGGAAGCCGAGAGGGCCAAGGCCAAGGTTGAAAGCGAAAGGCGGTCCTTCTTTGAGCGAAAACTTAGGGAGGACGCCGAAAAGGCGATCCTTCTTTGAGAGAGCCCCGAGTTGAGGTGTGGGGGCAAGGCTCGCTAAGCCGCTTTGGAGGAGCGTAACAAGCTTCAGGCTGTCGCCAACTTCAATGCTGAGAAGAGGGAGGAATGGAAGTCCATGTTTAAGGCCCAGGGGAAGGCGCTTCGGAATAAGAAGGCTATCATCGCCCAAATGGAGTTGGACATTGAGACGCTCCAAAGCAAGATTCTTCCTAACATGTGCGCCCAATACCGGGACCTGGCCGAAGAAGCCGCCAGGGAAGTGATCGGGGAGCTCTTTCCTGAAGGCTCCTTCCCGTGGGAGAGATTTGACGAGCTGCTTGATGACAAGCTTGATGCTAAGGAGAAGGCCGCGGAGGCGAAGGTCGCTGAGGAGGCAAAGGTGAAGAAGGAGAAGGAGGAGGCTGCGGAGAAGGCGGCCCGGGATGCCAAGGCGAAGGAGGCCAAAGAAGAGGCCGAGAGGTTAAGGGCACGTGAAGCTGCCGGATCTCCTTCTGGGTCGCCTATCAAAGATGATGCTGCTGCGGCTACCAGTGGTGAGCAGCAACTGGCATAGGGAGACGAGCGGCCGTTACCAGACTCACCCGGCATCTCGGATAGCTTTAGCTATTCGGGGGCCAACTATTGAGCCTTTCCTCCCTGCCATCTTTTGGCACTTCAAAGTTTTATGTCTGTACCTTTTTGCTGTTACTTCTTTTTTTGTAAACTTTGGTAGGTAGTGTTTAGGCTATCCCAATGAGGACGGCCGTCGTCTGCATTCTCCTTACTTGTAATCATTTTCAATAAAGCTTGTTTATTATTGGCCTCGGCTTAGCGGGCTTTGATCACAATTCTTCACTTGTCTTCTTACGTTATTAATTGAGCGCTTTTTCGTTTTTACCTTCGGCCTGGCCGAGGCAGTTAGAATGCGTATCTCAACTGTGCTTAACGTTTTTTTTTTAAAACATGTGAACATGTTAGCGTATCGACCGTTGTGTCCCCTGCCAGGCCTTCGGTTGGCCGAGGCGGCTAGAGGTTACGGCTCGACAGCGTTCGTATCTGTAGATATATTGATCGCTTCCTCTGCCAGGCCTTCGGTTGGCCGAGGCGGCTAGAATTGCGTCTCAACTGTACTTATACGTTCCTAAGGCATGTTGGTCGCTTTCGAGTATCAATCTATGGTAGTGATCGCCGTGGCGTCTACTTCTTGGGGTGACTGCCCGGCTTGCACCGTGGCGTCTACCTCGATATGACTACGGGGGGGAATAAACACTTTGATGGAAAACTTGGATGATTCTTCATTAGATATAAACACGCGTTGGGGTGCCAACAACAGTTTTGGACACCTCCGCCGCTATACAAAGTATTTCCTGAGGTTGTCAGTGTTCCAATGGCTCATCAAAGGCACACCCTCCATGGCTGTCAGCCGGTATGTACCCGGCCTCATTTCTTCAACCACTTTGTAGGGACCCTCCCAGTTGGCCGTCAATTTACCATGAATGTTTCCTTTGTTGGTGGCGGCCGACTTTCTTAGGACTAGATCCCCTACTTTTAAGTCCCTTTTGTGGACTCTTTGGTTGTAGGCTCTTCTCATTCGGTTTTGGTATACTGCCAAGTTGAGGCGTGCTGTATCTCGGCTTTCTTCGACCAGGTCTAGGGAGGTTCTCAGACCTTCCTCATTTTCAACCGGGTTAAAGGTGGCCGTTACGAATGCCGCACCGCCGCTTCAATTAGCGGGATCGCCGGACCCGTAGACTAAGTGGAATGGACTGTACCCCGTTGCTTCTTTCTCCGTGGTTCGAAGGGACCACAGGACGCCGGGTAGTTCATCGGCCCATCTTCCCTTTAGGTCTTCAACTTTCTTCTTCAAACCATTGAGGATTGTTTTATTGGTCGCCTCACTTTGTCCGTTGCTCTGTGGGTGGCAGACGGAGGAGTATGCAAATTTGATACCAAGTTCTTCCAACCAGTTCATTATTGTGTCACTCCAAAACTCTCGGCCGTGGTCAAATACCATGACTTGGGGTAACCCAAAACGAGTTATGACATTTTCCCAGATTACCTTTCTTACGGCCGCCGTGGTCTTGGCAGTACCCGACGACCTTCGACCCATTTGGTGAAGTAGTCAACGGCGACAATCAAGTACTTTCTTCCTCCGGATGCCGTTGGAAATGGCCCTAGTAGATCCATCCCCCACTTGTGCAAAAGGAAGGGGACTAAGTACTGGGTTGCGGGTCTCGCGAAGGTGCATGTATCACCGGAGCATGCATTTGACGATTGTTGCACTTTTTGGTTTTGGCTCTTGAATCCTCAAGCATGGTGGGCCAGAAGTAGCCGGCTCGGAGAGCTTTGTGGGCTAGTGTTCTTACCCCCATGTGATGACCACGGATGCCTTCGTGAATTTCTATCGATATTAGCTCGCGTCGGGCCGACATATTTCAAGAGTGGCCTTATCACGGACCTCTGTATAATTCTCCTTCAAACACCAAGTACCTTCTTTGCGATCCTTTTTATCTTCTCGTGAGAGATCTGCGGTCCTCCGGTAACTCATTCATCAGTTTGTACTTCATTATCGGAGTCATCCACGTTGTCTCGGCCTCTATGTCGCCCACCATGCCGACGGTCTCGGTAATGCTTTTGGCATTCCCGATGTCCACCAAAGACGTTCGACCGACATTCTTGATGGTTGAACTGCAAGCTTTGAGAGAGCGTCGGCTGGGTTGTTCTCAGACTTGGGAATGCATTGTATCTGGAAAGATTTCAATTTTGAAGTGTCAGCTTTTACCCTTTCCAGGTATCTTACCATCCCGTCGTCTCGAGTCTCGTACTCTCCTCTGATTTGATTAGCCACTAAAAGTGAATCTGTTTTCAAAATGATGTGTTCCGCCCCGGCAACTCTAGCTAGCTCGACTCCAGTTATCACCGCCTCGTATTCGGATTCGTTGTTTGAGGCCGAGAAGGTAAATTTTAAGGCGTACTCAAACTCGTCCCCGTTTGGGCTGATGATAAGGATGCCGACTCCTGAGTTGTTCGCCGTGGAGGACCCGTCGGTGTATACTTCCCAAACTCCGGGGTTTGGTTCTTCTTGATATGTGCACTCGGCCAGGAAGTCTGCAAGTGCTTGTCCCTTTATCGAGGGCCTCGGCTTGTATTGAATGCCGAAGCCGGATAGCTCTACTGCCCATTTGATGAGCCTGCCGGATTGCTCAAATTTTTCCAATGCTTTCTCCAATGGTTGGTCGGTTAAGACCGTCACGGGATGTGCGTCGAAGTAAGGTTTCAGTTTCCTTGCGGCAACGACGACAAAGAAAGGCTGCTTTTTCAATCGGGGTAATTTCTTTCGGCGGGCAACAATGTATGGTGACAAAGTAGATTGGGTGTTGCTTTGTTTGTCTTCTTCTCACGATGATCACGGATCGACCGTGGCCGAGGTAATCGCTATGTATAGATATATAGCGTCTCCCCGAGATTGGCCTGGACAGGGGTTGGGAGAGTTTGAAGATGAGCTTTCGATTGCACGAAAGCTGTGCTCTGTTCCTCCCCCCAGCTGAAGTCTTTATTTCCCTTCAACACTTTGAAGAATGGGGTGCTCTTGTCGGCTGACCAAGAGATGAAACGGGCGAGAGCCTCCATCCTCCCGGTCAACATCATAACCTCTTTTCGATTCCTCGGCTCCGGCAGGTCCAGTATTGCTTGGACTTTTTCTGGATTGGCATCAATTCCCCTGGCGCTGACAAGCACGCCGAGGAACTTACCTGACCGGACACCGAAGTTGCATTTCATTGGGTTAAGTTTCATCTTGTATTTCCTTAGTGAACAAAATGTCTCGTGTAAATCGGCTAAGTGCTCATTTGTCGACTTGCTTTTTACAATAGCATCGTCGACGTAAGCCTCAATGTTTCGTCCTTTTTGATTTTGGAACACTTTGTCCACCAGTCTTGTGTAAGTTGCGCCGGCGTTCTTCAAACCGAACGGCATCATTTTATACATGTATGTGCCGTTACCGGTGATAAATGCGCATTTAGGCATGTCTTCTTCGGCCATGAATACCTGATGATACCCTGAGAAAGCGTCCAACAGGCTCAGCATAGTGTAGCCTGCCGTGGCGTCGATTAAACTATCTATTCGAGGCAAGGGATAGCAATCTTTGGGGCACGCTTTATTAAGATTGGTAAAATCTACACACATCCTCCACGCCCCCGATGATTTCTTCACCATTACAACATTAGCTAACCACTCAGGATAAGTACAAGGCATGATAAAGCCCGCTGCTAGTAATTTATCTACCTCGGCTTTGATGGCCTCATCCTTCTCGGCTGAGGAGTTCCTCATCTTCTGCTTGACAGGGCGAGCGGTGGAGAGTACGTTCAGCTTGTGAACAATTACCTCCCGGCTCACGCCTGGCATCTCGGCTGCTGAGTAAGCGAAGACGTCTTTGTTCTTCCTCAGCAGGTCTAGGAGAGCGGCCCTGAATTTTAGCTCCAGGTTGACACCGAGCGATTCACGTGCGCCCGGGTCAATTTCCACTTCTTCGGTCTCGGCTCCTTCGACCATGCCGACAAAGGGCATCCATGAGGTCGCCCTCCTGTTGTAAGGATGGGCTTTTCCCCTTCTTCGACTTCTTCGCCACTTTGAGGGATTGCATGTTGCACCCTCCGCGATATCCGGGCGTTGACTACTTCGTCTTTTTCGTCCTTTGAGACGAGCTTATGCGCTTCCCCCGTCCGAGACATACATCGTGTCGTGGCCCTGATGGACATTACTTGCATCGGCCTCGCTCACAGTGACTCGGCCTATGAGAACGTTGTAGGCGGACGAGCCGTCAATGACCACGAACTCCGATAGGACGTTCTTAGCCGCATTCCCCTCGCCGAACATCACCGTGATCCCGATTGACCCCGGGGTACCGGTGGCCCGGAAAAAGCGTACAACGGATTGGTGCGGGGGCTCAAGTCCTCAACCTTCAGTAGAGATTGAGAAAGCACTCCACGAACTTGATGTTCGTGTAGGCGCCTGTGTCAATCAGGCACCTCTTGACCAGGTGGTTGGCTATGTCCAAGTGGACTACAAGTGGGTCGTTGTGCGGGCGATGACTCCTCGTAGTCCTTCTTCCCAATAGTCATATCGGGGATGTTGGAAGCGGGGATCGCTGTTTTGGGCACAAAGTTGATGGCCGATATAGCTCGTTCAGTGCGTTTGTGCCCATGAGCGGACCCACCGTTCTCGTTGCCCCGATGACAACATGGATTACTCTATCCGTTCAAAGACGGATTTTTATTTGAGCCGCGGTATTAGTCTTTTGGCCTCCGGAACATATTTCTTTGAGGCTCCCCTTCCTGGATCGGCTCTTCGATGGCATTCTTCGATGCCTGCGATTTGTCGATTAAGTGACCGGTGTGGCCGTGGTACTCACGATCTTGCTCGTGTCACCGTCCCCCTCGCCTTGGGAGGCCTTTCCCACTTCGACCCTCGTTCTTGCTCGGGAGAAGACCTCGGCGGATCGACCGGGGGTGTGACCATTGTACCGCTTTTGGTAGTACGGCCCCGAACTCCCCGCGCCCGCCGAGTTCTCATTTCTGGCGGACTTGTCGGCCGTGACCTATTATTGTCACGGCGTCCTTCATCCGGTTGTCCTCCCGGCGCTCTTACTCTCGAGTGCCCGGCCTCGCTGTGGCCTACCCAGGTTTTGTGATAGTCCTCCACCTTTATGGCTTGGTCGGCCATCTTCCTGGCGGAGTCTAGGTTCAGGCCTCCACACTTGATGAGCTCGTTTTTTAAGTCCCCTCTTGGGAGGCCTTTCATCGCTGAAAGGCCGCCATTCGCTTGCTCACTCACGAATCTGCTGAACCTTGGCGTCGAACCTCTTCACATAACTTCGGAGAGACTCGCCTCCCTCTTGTTTGATAGTCAGGAGATCCGATGTCTCGACGGCCCTTCTCTTATTGCAAGAATATTGGGCCAAAAATATGTCCCTTAGGTCGCCATAACAGTATATCGACCCATTGGGTAGCCCCTTGTACCAACTTTGTGCCATCCCATGCAGGGTCGTTAGGAAGACTCGGCACCAAACCTCATCAGGCTGCTCCCATACCGACATGTAAGACTCGAAAGCCTCGGCATGGTCGGTTGGGTCGCTTTCTCCTTTGTATGATATGGGCGGCAACTTTAGTTTAGTCGGCACCGGGACCTCTAGGACATAGGCGCTGAGGGGCTGTCTGACCACGTGTCGCATGACACGCGGCGATCGGCTCCTCGTATCCTTAGTCCGGCTCCTCTCCCCGTGGCGGGAAGGGCTTCTTCTCCGACTCTGGTGAGTCGGACTTCTTCTCCGACTCTGGTGAGTCGGACTTCTTCTCCGACTCTGGTGAGTCGGACTTCTTTCACTCCTCTGGGGCAGGCCTCGGTGGTGGTGCGGCGACACTGTCCTCCCGCGAGTGCGGGAAGGACTCAGGTCTACCACCGTACTGGCTCCCAGGCGTCTTGACATGGTCGCTTCCTCCAATGCTCCGTTCAAGTTTTTCTGAGTCACTTTTGGGCCCTGGTCTTCGTGGGGGTGCTGCTGCCGCTCTTGTCGTCGTGATAGTGTGAGCCGTGCTACCCATTAGGTCCGGGAGTAGCTTTAGTTTAGCGCATCAACCACATGTCCCATGACAAAGACTTGGTCGGTGGGCGGCGGTGTTTAGCTGTATTATTGGCATCCCGTCGCGGGCTGAATTACTCGGCGGTGGGGACTGCCAATCCCGCAATTGTGGACTGTATCATCCTGGCGATCGGTTTAAATCAGTCACAACTATTTCTTGTTGCTTTGACATTTTCTTAGCTTGTTGGGTGGGTTTTGTTTGTTTTTTTTTGTAAGGGATTTGACTAGCTTCTAGTATCTTTTTCCCACAGACGGCGCCAATTGTTCCGGGTGTAATTCCAGAGCAGTATTGTTTACCACGCAAGCTTGGTGAATGGATGTCCTTCCTTGCCTTGACTCTTCCTCTCGGTCTCTCCTGAAACAATGAACGAACTGAGGGCTCGGCTTTGCACCGAGCGTACTCACTCCGACGCTCAAGTCAGTGAACTTAAAGGGATTAAGTTGTGTGTTACTTGACAAAGTATATTGTAGAGAGATAAGGGAGTTTATACCAGATGAATAGTGAGTTTTAGGTTAGATTGTGGATCCCCTTCTCAATGAGAGAAGTGGAGTATTTATAGACTTTCACCTTTTGTCACGTAGTGGCCAAGTGGCCAAGTGGCTAGCAGGTGGAAGGACTGTTCTACCCTCGGCCGAGGGGCCCATGGCAGGCCGGCTGACTCCATGCCGAGGGGTCTTGGATATGAGTACGCGGATATGTCTCCCGGCCGGCTGATGGCTCAGCCGGGACCCAAGTGACCGGCCGACAGGCTGCGTCGGTTAGGCGGTCTAACATGTTGACTTGCTGTCTCTTGATCCTTGACCTTGCTCAATATGTTGACTCGGTCAGGGGGTGCAGAATATGCCCCATCAAATGCGATCACAACTGTTGATCATGATGATCACATGTTTAAGTCTCATTCTAAAGAATACAATTGGGAAGTAATATTTCTGTCAACTGGTCCACACATATCGGTAATGATTGGCTGACTAGAGTTTGACATTACTGTCGTGCGACGGTGGTGATCAGTTGATCCCCTTAGGTCATACCTAAAGGGTAACACTATTAATTGATTATTTAATTGATCGTATGACGATACGGGTTGATTAAATTACTTAAAATTAACGGACGATTTTGGAAGTAATATTTACGTATCTCATTATAATTTGATTAAATAAGATACGGTCTAAGTGATCGAATTGTTTTATTACTTAGATGAAATTATTGTTTAAGGAAACAATTGCATTTGAATGAATAATTTATTATAAATACAAGATGTTGTGATTTATAATTGGTAAAATATTTTGGTACAAGTAATTATGAATTACTAAGTCAATTTTGTATATGACGTATTTTTATTAATGCGTTGATTTTTAATATGTTAAAAAAACATAACAATTTTACATGACATGTGACATGTGACAAATTGACAAATTGACAAAGATAAAATGGAATCTATTTTATCTTAATATGACCGAAATAATGGGGTGTATTAGGAAAATATTATGTTGATTAACTAAGTGGTAAACATAATCATTCTTGCCTAAACCTAGCCATGCAAACCTAGTGCCTCTTGTGAAGAGCACCTTGCTCATGCATTGGCCCTCTTTAACCCTCCCTCTACCCGGTTTTGTGAAGGAAAAACCATGGGTTTTTCTTTCATAATTTTTACAATATACACTACTAAAAAGATTAGTGTATCATTCATTCATACACACATCTAAAATAAGAATTTTAGAGAGATAAAAATCCTTCCTCTTTCTCCCTTCTCTTAGCCGAAATATTAAGAGAACAAATAATATTTTGGTCAATTTTATTCAAAATTAATATTGTTCTAGTAATAATAATATTAATTTTATTAAGAGATTACCTTGGGTATTAATCCTTGGGAGGGATTCTACACTTGAATCCTTGTTCATCCAATATTTGGAGAGCTCAAGAACAAGTGAGTAGGAGAACTCACTTGTGCCCAAAAATCCGAAATATCAATGTAAGGGTTGATGATTTCTTCCTTATTTTTATTATTGTTTGCATGCATAAGATCAATGTTTAATTTTATGACTAAATTAAATCATCACATATATGAATATGTTAAGTAATGAGATATAGATTTCTTACACACTTATGCTCAGGCAAGGAAGATAAATGGGCTCTATAGATTACTTACTTCTTCTCAGCATCATGTCAGGCATCACAGGGACTATGCTTATAATAATATTGTTCCTCCAGTTCTTTCATGTAATGCAAATAAGACTAGTATTTAATTGTTGCATGCTAGGCTAGGCCATACATCAAAAGATAAACTCAGCCATGTAACAGCATATAATAAAACATCAATACAAGATTTTTTTTTTGTGAATCTTATGTTTTGGCAAAGCATCACATTCTGCCCTTTTCTAGGAGTGTCTCACATGCTTCTAATTGTTTTGATCTTGTGCATATGGATCTTTGTGGTCCTTATAAGGCCCCTAGTTTAAATGGTGCCAAGTATTTCTTGACCATTCTAGATGATTATTCTAGATGTACATGGACTACTTAATGCAGAACAAACAGCAAGCTTTTGGCTTGATCTCTGGTTTCCTCAATTATGTTCAGACACAGTTTAGTGCTTGTGTTAAGGTCATTAGAACTGGCCATGGATCAGAATTCATTCAAGATACTTGTGGTGGCTTATTTGTTGATTGAGGGACAATCCATCAAAAGAGTGTTATGGGGAGGCCTCAACAAAATGGTCGAGTTGAGAGAAAGCACGAGCACTTGCTTAACACAACAAGAGCTTTGAACATACATGTCGGTCTGCCTATAAAGTTTTGGGGTGAATCAATTTTGACAGCTACCTACCTCATTAATAAAATTCCCACCCCAATACTTGGTTGGAAAACCCCATTTAAGATCTTATTCAAAGAGAAACCTTCATATAATGAACTGAGAGTTTTTGGCTCTTTATGTTTTGCCTCTATGCTTATCACTCACAGGGATAAATTTGGTGTTAAGGCCAGGAAATATATCTTCATAGGTTACCCCTATGGAGAGAAATGTTACAAGCTTTATGATTTAACTAATCATAAAGTCTTTTTAAGTAGAGATGTTTTGTTTAGGGAAACCACCTTTCCTTTTAAAGATGGTTCTTCTATTGGTCATTCTGAGCATAGTATTGCAACTGAGTGTGTTAATTCAGCTGATTCCTCTTGGTGTCCTCTTCAAGAGTCTCAGAACAATCACCTATTCACTCACAATGATACTCCCACTACATCACCTACTACCTCAATGCCAAATACTGATATATCCTCCTCTTCTACCATACCAAACACTGATTCAATTCCATCTAATCCTCCCATTTCTTCTCCCTCACATAACTCCATTCCTACCCAATCCTCCCCTTCTTCCATTACCCATTCTCAATCCACTGTTTTTCCTCGACAATCTATAAGGACAAGACAACTTTATGTCAAATTATGTAACACCCCGTAAACAACAGGAGTACAAAATGGTATATTTTATTAATAGCAGCGGACATTATAGAGCGTTACCGCCTTATTTCCCCATACAGAGAAATACAAGGCTTACATTATTTCTCAGTACAACCAAATATCTAGTAACATGTTTTATTGATAGGTCTATCTTATTATGATACATTATCCTTATTCTATTTCCTTGCGTCAACCTCACTCATGCCCTTCCCTGTTTCCTGTACCTGAAAAAGATTAATAAAATAAAGGGTCAACCAACCACAGGTTGAGTATATTTCCCATAACCTCCAACTCAAATTAATATAATTCGGGTCATTATTATTGAACAGGGCCACATTACGGAGCCGAGACTCCCTTAGGCTATGCCCTCCTCCGTGTACACAGGATAACCATCTTTTTCTCTTTTTCTCTTTTTTTCTTTTTCTTTTTCTCTTTTTCTTTCTTTATTTTTATCCGGATATAACGGGGCGGAGCCAATTGCCAAGCCCCCTGCCGAGCCCACTTCAGAGCTCACATCCATGTACACGGGATAAAATAATAATGTGGTCCGGTCCCTTCCAATAATAATATCCCGGATGATACATTGGCCAAATGTACATCTTAGCAATGGTATTTTAACATTACCATTATCACGTGAGCATTATAACGTCAATTATTAACACAAACAGTACCACGGTCATATGTCAAGTAAACCACATTACGTAAAATATACAAGTATAACATAACTTTATCACATAAACAATAATTCACGTACATTATAATATCAGTTGAGTAATTATAACGATAATATACTTACTCATTATATTAACTTAAGACGAAGAGGTAGGAAATATACCTCAATTGCTTCACTATTCGGAATACCCGTACTTATGCTTTCTCTAACTGGTTGTTATTTAGTTGTGTGTGCATGGATTTGCCATTGGTTCACGTCCTTTTTATAGTAAAACTAAGTCGGTTACAATAGTAACCCTATTCCTACCTATATCTTTACGTGGATTTCACATTGTCCATGCAAAACCTATATGCCAAGCTATGTTGTATTCCTCACCAATCATACATACGTACTATTTTTTTACTAGTATTTAGAACATGTGACATATGTAAATAAACTATGTAAAATATCGTAAAATATCTTAGATATTTAACTTTACGGGTTATTTTTTTTTAGATAGGTCTAGTAAAAATTTTACGGGTGAAATTATTATTAAGTTGGACTCCATTCGAACTATTTTATTTTTATTCTAGGGTCTTACCTATACTAGGTTACTATGTCTTTGGAAATTTATTTGGTCAATATCTCCTTCTACGATGGACCCCTTTCATTTGTGTACCTTTTTGACTTTACTTGATAAAAATTCTTTCCCTTTTTAAATAACTATTTTTCTCAAATAAGATAATTTTATTTGGGGTATCACATTCTACCCCCCTTAAAATAAGTTTCGTCCTCGAAACTTGGAGTATTACCTTATTGGAACAAATAAGGGTATCGGATTCGCATTTCTTGTTCTGTTTCCCAAGTTGCTTCTGTGTCATCATGATGTGACCACAAAACCTTTACTAGTGGAATAACTTTGTTTCGAAGAGCCTTTTCCTTGTGATCTAAAATTTGAATCGGCTTCTCCTCGTAGGTTAAGTCATCCCTAACTCGCACCGGAGGTAAGTTAATGATGTGACTCGGGTCAGGGATATACTTTCTTAGGAGTGACACATGAAAAACGTCATAGATTCTAGAAAGTTCTATCGGAAGGGATAATCTATAGGCAACATCTCCAACTCGCTCCACTATCTCAAATGGTCCTATATATCTTGGACTCAATTTTCTCTGTTTCCCGAATCTAATAACCCCCTTTGTAGGTGATACCTTGAGGAAAACCGAATCACCTACTTTGAATTCCACTTGTCGTTTCTTAGGGTCAGCATAACTCTTTTGACGACTCTGAGCGCTTCTCATTTTCCTTGTATGAACTTTATCTTATCTCGTGGTCTCTTGAATCGATCGGTCCAATGATCCTCGACTCATCAATATCGCTCCAACATATTGGAGATCTACATTTCCTCCCATACAAGGCCTCAAAAGGAGCCATTCCAATGCTAGCATGGTAACTGTTATTATACGAGAACTCTATCAAGGGCAAATGTTGTTCCCAAGACACATGCCCTCAACAAATCCTCTAGGATTTGAATTGTTCTCTCTGTCTGTCCATCGGTCTGTAGATGGAAAGCCGTGCTAAAGTTCAAATGAGTTCCTAGGGAATTTTGAAAACTTTTCCAAAATTTTGCTAAAAAGTTTGTGTCACGATCCGACACAATGGTTTTGGGAACTCCGTGTAATCTAACAATTTCCTTTATGTATTTCTTTGCCAACTGTTCTGAGTTCCATATTGTTTTTGTTGCTAAAAAGTGTGCGCTCTTGGTTAATCGGTCCACAATTACCCATATCTCATTCATTCCCTGGGCTGTCGGAGGTAGTCCTGTCACAAAATCCATTGCTATTGACTCCCATTTCCAGGTGGGAACATCTAAAGGCTGCAAAAGTCCTCCTGGCCTTTGATGTTCGATTTTTACTTGTTGACAGGTTAGACATTTTGCGACAAATTCGGCAACCTCCTGTTTCATATTATTCCACCAAAACATTTTGGGGAGGTCCTTGTACATTTTGTTCCCCCCTGGATGAATCAAATATCGCGTGTTGTGAGCTTCCTCTAAAATATTTTTCTTAAGGGTTTCATTATTAGGTACACACAACCGATCTTGAAACCAAAGTGACCCGTCATTTTGGATGATGAACCCAGGGGATTTCCCTATCTCAACGTTCCTCCGAATCTTTTCTAATTGGAGGTCCATCTTTTGGGTCTCTTTTATTTCCTCCGTTAAGTTTGGTCTCACCTCTAAGGCTCTTAGCTGCCCGACACAAACCCCGTCATCCATGTCGGTACATAGATTTTTATTGCCTTCTTGGATGCTGATTTGATCACCCATAAGCGAGTTAACAGTAAGTCGTTTACGGCTAAGTGCATCCGCAACCACGTTTGCTTTACCTGGGTGGTATTGGATGTCTATTTCATAATCCTTGAGAAACTCAAGCCACCTACGTTGCCTCATGTTAAGCTCCTTTTGGGTGAATAGGTATTTCAAACTCTTGTGGTCTGTGTAGATACGACAAGAAACTCCATAAAGATAGTGTCTCCAAATTTTTAGGGCAAAGACCACAGCAGCTAACTCCAAATCATGGGTTGGGTAATTTTGTTCGTAAGGTTTTAGTTATCTTGATGCATAGGCAATAACTTTCCCATTTTGCATTAAAACACAACCCAATCCCTGTTTTGAAGCATCGCTGAAAATTTCAAACCCGTCCGTGCCATTTGGAAGGGTAAGAACAGGTGCCGAGGTAAGTCGTTTCTTAAGTTCACTAAATGCTTTTTCACATTTCTCACTACATTCAAACTTGGTACTCTTCTTTATAAGGTTTGTGAGTGGTTGGGCGATCTTTTAAAAATCCTCCACAAAGCGGCGATAATACCCCGCCAATCCCAAGAAGCTACGTACTTCTGTAACGTTTTTGGGTTTAGGCCATTTTATAATTGCCTCAACCTTTTGGGGATCCACTTGCACACCTTTCTCTGAGATAACGTGCCCTAAGAAAACAACTTTGTCTAACCAAAACTCGCATTTCTTCAGCTTAGCATATAGCTTATTATCCCGCAACGTTTCCAAGACTATTCTCAGGTGTTTACCATGCTCCTCTCTGGTTTTGGAATAGACCAGGATGTCATCAATGAAAACAACCACAAATTTGTCCAAGTATGGCGTGAAGACTCTATTCATGAGATCCATTAAGACCGCGGGGGCATTGGTAAGACCAAAAGGCATAACTACAAACTCATAATGCCCATATCGAGTCCTAAAGGCTGTTTTTGGAATATCTTCGGGTTTTATCCTCAATTGGTGGTATCCTGATCACAGGTCAATTTTGGAGAATACGGTCGAGCCTTGTAATTGGTCAAACAAGTCATCTATCCGGGGTAAAGGATACTTATTTTTAATGGTTACTTTATTAAGCTCACGATAATCTATGCACAATCTCAAACTTCCATCCTTCTTTTTCACAAAGAGTACGGGTGCACCCCATGGTGAGGAACTTGGCCTAATGTACCCTTTCTCTAATAGTTCATCAAGTTGATCTTTGAGTTCCTTCAGCTCCGCAGGATCCATCCTATAAGGTGCCTTAGATATAGGTCCTACACCGGGTACTAATTCAATGGTAAAATCCACCTCACGATGTGGGGGCATCCCTGGTATTTCTTCTGGGAATACGTCTGCAAACTCTCTAACTACAGGTATGTTAGATACACAGGGTTCAGACTCTGGGATTTGGTGAACTTCACACAGGAACCCTTCACATCCCTGTCATAGTAACTTTAAGGTTTTAACAGGGATATGATCATATTGACTTCGTTGTTTTTCACCCCCTGAAAATTTATTTTGTCCCGGTTTGGTTTCGAAATAGTTACTATTTTCTTATGACACTCTATAAGAACATGATTTGCTATAAGCCAATCCATCCCTAGAATGATATCAAAATCGTGTAGGTCAAGTTTGACAAGATCAACTAGGAAAGGGTTTTCTTCTATGGTTATGGTACAATCCTTGTATACAACGGAACACGGGATTGTTTCTCCGGTGGGTAATTGTGGGAAATAATCTGTATACTTCCCTTAAACTAGAAGGATTATAACGAATTTTAACAATGATGATAAAGGTCATAAACAAAATACATAAACAAAGTATAAGGATTTAGAATTAACCTTCGGTCCTAGCAAAATTGGCCTAAGAACAATATCAAAATTGATATTCGCCTATTAGTTGCACCCAAGACGATATGAGATATGCCCTTTGATTATGCTAGAAATCGATCTAAAATTTTCTGTAAAATTTAGTTGTTTTTGTGTTTTTTTGATGAGAGAGAGGAGGCAAGGTCAAGAAAAAGCATTAGGGTAGAAATAATTCTCTCCCTTTCTTTTTATACAGACCGAAATTTGGAGTCAATTAGGAAAGAAAAACCTTTCCTAATTTCGGCCATCAAACCGTGACAAGGAGTATTTCCTCCTTATTTTTGGTCTTTCCAAAAATATATAATATGTGTTGAATTTTCATCTAGTGAGGATCGAACCCATGACCTCTTGGTATGTGTATCCTCACTATTACCACTATGACACATTCAGCTTGTTGATATTAAATACAACTGATTATATTTAATTACGAATTAACAGATTAATTCGTCCAAGCTAACATTATATATATTTAATTAAATATAACTTATTATATTTAATTACGAATTGACAAATTAATTAAATCTCAACTAATATTATTTAATTTTCATTAAATAATTATCTCATCAACACATCGACTAACTTTTTAGTCATTTTGGGCATCAATGTGATTATATTTCTATAACCACATTTCTCAAACACATCCTATAGGTGTGACCTTTAGGGACCAGTTGATCACCGCCATCTGTATGATAATAACGTCAAACTTTCTAGCAAGCCAACCGTTATTAGGTAAACGTTAATCAACTGATTAAATATACGAAGTATACCCTTGTGAACCTGTAAGAGATTTACAAATGTTATCACACTAATTTGTGGAGGACACAAGCTCCAACAAACTCCCACTTGTCCTCACAAGTGTATGTGCGATAACCGATTCTCATATCCTATAAATTTTCTCCCACTCAATGTAAAACAATTTGCAAATCCGAATTCACAAAGGTCGTATTTTACAAGCGATCAATATCAAGAGTGGTTTCCCCGACTAGAGAGTAACTTAACTGATAAACGAATCAACATTCGAGCATGGCCATGCATTTCGATTCTGACTCCTCGAGTGGCCCAGAGAAATAACTATACCTGATAAGGGTTGGATATTTTCCTCAACTCAAATCCTGCAGATGTAAGCACAAGTATGAAATGACCCGGAAAAAATCTACTTAGCCCCGATTCACGGTAGACCGTGAGAAAGAAACCAAAGTCACCCAAAAACTGCCTTAATCTCAAGAGACGGTCGATAGTCAAAAGAATCGACTCTAGGAACACAATGGATGTCCTATCCACGACCTGGCACCGAATGTTTTTAAACATTTAGGACTCCATTACGTTGTCACAAAAAGTTGTCCTACGAGGTATCGTCATAATCTCGTATCTGTGATCGATTAGTCAACCGTTTAACTTATGGCTCGTTGAACCCACCATCAATCGACTGCACAATATAATAGCCGGAGTTATCAGCTCACATTGGCGATTACGGACCAAAACAAATATAATGTAATTCATTCACTTTGTGGCGTTCAATGTTGTCGATAAATCCACATGAAAAACAAAATATTATATATATAAAACGATGAAGTTATAAATAATATATGAAAAAGATAATGTATCAAATCCATAATCAAGTACTACAACTCTGGAACATGTTTAATTCCCATGGAATTAACATGCCCTACATGCTTATCATAATTTAACGGTTTGGTGAGAGGATCCGCGATGTTATCATCCGTCGCAATCTTGTCAATCACTATCTCTTCTTGCTCCACGTAATCACGGATCAGGTGAGCCTTCCGAAATACATGTCTAGATTTGTTGCTAGACTTTGGCTCCTTAGCCTGGAAGATGGCACCTCTATTATCACAATAGATGGTGATCGGGTCATTCGAACTAGGAACTACCGAAAACCCTTGTAAGAATTGACGCATCCATATCGCTTCCTTTCTTTGCCTCCGAAGCGGCATAGTACTCGGATTCAGAGTAGAATCGCTACAACACTCTGTTGGAAATCTTCCACCGACCGCAAGACCATTAAGAGTGAAGATGAACCCGGACTGAGATTTAGAATCGTCTCGATCCGTTTGGAAGCTAGCATCTGCACAGAATCGGTTGCGCATAGCTTAGTATCGCCTCCATAAGTCAATACCCAATCCTTAGTCCTCCGTAGGTACTTGAGGATATTTTTGATCGCTATCCAGGTGTTTTCACCTGAGTCTTTTGGTACCGACTCGTCATACTCAATGCATATGCCACGTCTGGACGTGTGCATATCATGGCATACATGATCGATCCTATTGCTGATGCATAAGGAACACGACTCATGAGCTCAATACCTTCAGGCGTCGTGGGTGACTGAGACTTGCTCAACTGCATCCCAGTCGTCATAGGAAGGTTCCCCTTCTTGGAGTTGGTCATGCTGAACCTCTCAAGAACCTTATCCAAATAAGACTCCTGACTAAGTGATAACGTCCGTCGTGATCTATCTCGGTAGATACGGATTCCCAAAATACGCTGTGCCTCACCCAGATCTTTCATCTGGAAATGGTTCTTCAACCATTCTTTAACCGAAGAAAGGAGAGGAATGTCATTCCCAATCAAGAGTATATCATCGACATACAATATCAAGAATACAATCTTGCTCCCACTCGACTTGATATATAAGCATGGTTCTTCGACCGATCGAATGAAGCCATACTCTTTTATCACTTGGTCGAAACGATGATTCCAACTCCGAGAAGCTTGCTTAAGTCCATAAATGGAATGCTTAAGCTTGCATACTTTCTTAGGATGTTTAGGATCTATGAAACCTTCGGGTTGCACCATGTACAACTCTTCCTCCAAATAATCGTTTAAGAAGGCGGTTTTCACATCCATTTGCCAAATTTCATAATCATGAAATGCGGCAATCGCTAAGATTATCTGAATGGAAAGTAGCATGACTACAGGTGCAAAAATCTCATCATAATGCAATCCTTGCACTTGAGTGAAACCTTTTGCCACAAGTCGTGCCTTATAGATATCTGGTTGCGCGTCTACAAAACGCTTTATTTTGTAAAGCCATTTGCACTGTAGAGGTTTTACCTTATTAGGTAAATCAACTAGATCTCATACGTTATTCTCATACATGGAGTCCATCTCGGATTGCATGGCTTCAAGCCATAGCTTTGAGTCAGAACAGGCCATAGCACCTTTATAGGTTGCGGGTTCATTACTTTCTAGAAGTAAAACGTCATTCTCCTCGACCATACCAATGTATCTGTCCGGAGGATGAGAGTCTCTACCCGACCTCCTGGGTTCCTCAGGAATCTTAACCGTATCATCAGTTGGAGGTACAGCTTCCTCCATTTGTTCCTCGGTTGTTGGTTCTGGAATCTCCGACAGCTCGAAGGTTCTATTACTCGACTTGTTCTCGAGAAATTCTTTCTCTAAGAACGTCGCACTAGCCGCAACAAAAACTCGATGTTCGGTAGGCGAATAGAAGTAATGACCAAATGTTCCTTTTGGATAACCTATAAAGTATGTCTTGACCGATCGCGGGCCGAGCTTATCCTCGTGTCTCCACTTGACATAAGCCTCGCAGCCCCAAACCCGAATAAAGGACAAGTTAGGGACCGTTCCCTTCCACATTTCATATGGAGTCTTGTCGACAGCTTTAGACGGACTTCGGTTAAGTATAAGAGCAGCTGACAAAAGAGCATAACCCCATAATGAATCATGCACTACGGTGTGACTCATCATGGATCGAACCATATCAAGTAAGGTTCGATTTCTCCGCTCGGACACACCATTTAATTGAGGTGTTCCGGTGGATTTAATCGTAGAGCGATTCCACGGTCTTTCAGGTGTTGATCAAACTCATTTGAAAGATATTCGCCACCCCGATCCGAACGGAGTGCTTTAATCTTTCTACCCATTGGTTGGTTCTGCCCCTATTCTCGGTATTCCTTGAATTTCTCAAAGGACTCACTTTTATGCTTCATTAAGTAGACATATCCGTATCTACTCAAATCGTTCGTGAAAGTGATAAAATATCTATAGCCATCTCTAGCGGTAATTGACATAGGTCCACATACGTCCGTATGTATGAGTCCTAATAGGTCACTAGCGCGCATTCCAACACCTTTGAAGGAAATTCGAGTCATCTTTCCAATGAGACATGATTCACACGTGCCATATGCGAAAAATCCGATTGAGGGAATAGTCCCATTATCGACGAGTTTTTTTTACGCGTTTCTCATTTATGTGTCCCATTCGACAATGCCATAGATAGGTTTGATCTTTGTCACCAACCTTTAATTTCTTATTATTCATGTGTAATACTTCCGTGGTTTGATCTAAGATGTAAATTCCATTCATGGAAATCGCTTTGCCATAAATCATTTCATTAAAAGAGAAAATCCAACTATTATCCTTTATTGAAAATGTAAAACCGTCTTTAGCAAGTACGGAAACAAAAATAATGTTCTTAGATAAACTGGGTACATAGTAACGGTTATTTAAAGATAACTCAAAACCACTAGGGAGTTGGATTACATATGTTCCCTTCGAGGCGTGAGCTACTCATGCTCCATTCCCGACTCGCAAGTCCACATCACCTTTTTCGAGAGGTATGATGTTCTTTAGGCCCTGCAAATGATTACACAGATGAGAACCACAACCAGTATCTAGTACCCAAGTTCCGAAACTTGCATGGTTAATCTCAATCATATGAATATAAGATGACATACCAACAGAACGACGCGGCTGCCTTGATGTCCTCACGGTAGACGGGACAGTTCCTCCTCCAATGTCCATCTTGTGACAATGGTGGCACTCTATGTCACCGCCCTTGCTCTTTGTCTTTCCCTCGTGAGCCACTAGTCTCACCAGCGCACTTTTACCGTTTCCCGGCTTCTTGAACTTTGGCTTACCTACGCTAGGTCGCCATGAGCCTTGCTTTTACCTTTACTCTTGTTGTGAATCGTGAGAACATCCCGCTTCATGCTCCCACTCAATTTCATATCCTTCTCGGTGCATGCGAGAAGGGAGTGTAGCTCATGAGGACTCTTTTTCAAGTCATTCATGTAGTAGTTCGCCCTGAAAAGGGCAAAACCATCGTGAAGAGAATGAAGCATTCGGTCAATGACAATGCTCTCACTGATTCTACAATTCAGTGACTCCAGTTTCTCGACATTCTCAATCATGTGAAGAATGTATGGGCTAACCGGTTGGCCCATCCGAGTTTCGCATCAAAGAAGCGACAAGTATGCTCATATGTAACGATTCTCGGTGCCTTTGAGAACTCGTTAGTGAGCGTGGTGAAAATCTTGTTTGCACCTTGGGCAATGAAGCGTCTCCGCAAATTGGTTTCCATTGCAAAGATGAGTACGTTCTTTATCGCACCCGCTTCCATAACGAAATCACTATAAGCGAGTGACTCGTTGACTCCTGCATTTGGGCCTGGTTGACCGGTATTGGCTCGATTAAATACCCGAGCTTACCGTCGCAGATGGCGACATTCCGTAGTGCCGCCTCCCGGTCCATAAAATTGGACCCATCATTCTTCGATCGAGTGGATTCATTTTTGTCCATGAACATTTTAAGCCAGGACGAACGATCTAGTGTGGCACTAGGCATTGGGATTGCGTTATTTCCACCCATTTGTTGTAACAAAGATATTGATAATAAGCGTGTTCTACACTGCAAAAGAAGAATAAAATAATAAGCATGCATCGTTTTTATTTTAAGTCTAATGAACTAATGTCATAACGCGAAGACTCTAAAACATTTATACAATTGACCTCCCTCAAGAATTATATAAATGACCCCAAGACTCAATTCTCTGTAAATTGATAAGCTAACCAGTTAGCTAATTCTACCGTTAGAATTCTTGGTCGATAAATTTCTGTAAATACTATCTTTAGTCCATCATAATCACGAGAAACTCTTCGGACTACAATGTTGAGGTAAACTAAGTCAACACAACTACTTACCCAACGTAGAAGGGGTCATATTAGGCCTACCGACGAAGAAGGGATTCATAGATGTTTGCCCTTATAAAGACTAATCTCAATTTCCGTTTTAGAGAAAGATCCCATCAACTTTTTAATTCATTTTAAGTGAACTATAATCTAGCATGCGAGAATGATTTAAACTAAGGTGATGGCTAAAAGACTGTGATATCTGCATGTCCATGAAAACTAACATACAACCTATATGAGTCAATTTTCATGCAATTTAGTAGTAGGTGGTTTGGTTTTAGGCGGAATATGATGCAATTACTAGCATGTGAATGAAAAGCAATAAAATGAAAAACGAAAAAAAAAAAGTCCTAAAAAAGTCCTAGTGTGGCCTATCCTATCAAAATGAACAATAAATACAAGTTTGGAATCCATCCTTGGACCCGAGAAGCTTGTCTTGATGTTCCATCTTGATCCATGTAGCGGGAGTGAGCTTGAATCTTCATCTTTAGTCTTCTTTGAAATTACAATAAATAAAATTACATAATTGACCTATTAATTACATTCTAATTTCAAAACCCAAAACTAAAATAAAGGAGATTCGAGATCTCATAATTACATAAAAATCATGTTTCCTTCATTACGAAAACATAATTTGACTAAGGCCACACTAAGTATTACATAATACAACCGATTGCAAAAATTAAATACGTAAATAAAATTCATTCATTCGATTCATTCAACAAAAATAAAAGCATCAACTAAAATAAATTAAACATACATAATACAATACATTAATTATGTTGATTAATTTATCCAAACCACCTATTTAAATTAAATTAAGTGACAATTTCGCAATTTAATCACATTAATTTCATTTCAATCCATATTAAACTTGTAATATGAATTCTATCCGTCAAAATTTTAAACCGCTTTAAAATAACTCGGTATCTTTAATTTGTGAACCGATTCACAATAACTAATTGGCCAAAAATAAAAAATAAAAACAAAAACCAATTAAAATTGGTTCGGCTGAAAAAATAAACAAATTTTTTTTTTTTTTTTTTTAACAGCTACTTCACGGCTGATCATAAAAAAAAAACAGCCCCTTCCCTCTTTTTTTTTTTATTCGGCAATTAAGAAAAGGAAAAAAAACTTTCCATAATTTTTTTTTCGGAAAAAAAACTTTCCTTCTTTTCTTTTTTTTTTTTTTCTGATTCGGTAATAGAGAAAAAAAATAACCTAAAAACGTTTTTTTTTTCCACGGCATACCTAAAAAAAAATTGAGCCGTCAAAATTATTTTCCTTTTGCGACAAAAAGCCCTAATACAAAAATTGATGAAGAACAAAGTTTATAGTTGCTAATAGAACATGATTTAGCAAATGAATTAACAATCATGATTAATCTTATATGCTAAAACTATATAGCAAAAACAAGTTCTTGTATCAATGACATGATGATACTATATCTATTCTAACTTAATCTGCATTAAATCAAAATTTCTCAATACTTCATATGATAATTTTAACCGATTAAAACAATGATATGATCAAAAGAAATTGAATATAAATCATCAAACAAAAGGAAAAACGAAATAAAAAAAAAAACAGGCCGAAAGAAAAAAAGGTCTCGGCCAAAAAAAAATTTCAACCGAAAAAAAAAACGAAACCCTAATTTATTTTCTCGAAAATTAGGTTATAGTTTACATACAAAATTTATGAAAATCATCAAAATTAAAATCGTGGCCTAGTGCTCTGATACCACTTGTGGGAAATAATCTGTATACTTCCCTTAAACTATAAGGATTATAACGAATTTTAACAATGATGATAAAGGTCATAAACAAAATACATAAACAAAGTATAAGGATTTAGAATTAACCTTCGGTCCTAGCAAAATTGGCCTAAGAACAATATCAAAATTGATATTCGCCTATTAGTTGCACCCAAGACGATATGAGATATGCCCTTTGATTATGCTAGAAATCGATCTAAAATTTTCTGTAAAATTTAGTTGTTTTTGTGTTTTTTTGATGAGAGAGAGGAGGCAAGGTCAAGAAAAAGCATTAGGGTAGAAATAATTCTCTCCCTTTCTTTTTATACAGACCGAAATTTGGAGTCAATTAGGAAAGAAAAACCTTTCCTAATTTCGGCCATCAAACCGTGACAAGGAGTATTTCCTCCTTATTTTTGGTCTTTCCAAAAATATATAATATGTGTTGAATTGTCATCTAGTGAGGATCGAACCCATGACCTCTTGGTATGTGTATCCTCACTATTACCACTATGACACATTCAGCTTGTTGATATTAAATACAACTGATTATATTTAATTACGAATTAACAGATTAATTCGTCCAAGCTAACATTATATATATTTAATTAAATATAACTTATTATATTTAATTTACGAATTGACAGTTAATTCGTCTCAACTAATATTATTTAATTTTCATTAAATAATTATCTCATCAACACATCGACTAACTTTTTAGTCATTTTGGGCATCAATGTGATTATATTTCTATAACCACATTTCTCAAACACATCCTATAGGTGTGACCTTTAGGGACCAGTTGATCACCGTCATCTGTATGATAATAACGTCAAACTTTCTAGCAAGCCAACCGTTATTAGGTAAACGTTAATCAACTGATTAAATATACGAAGTATACCCTTGTGAACCTGTAAGAGATTTACAAATGTTATCACACTAATTTGTGGAGGACACAAGCTCCAACAATAATCCTATCAGGAGTCCTATATCCGGGTTACTGGGCACTAATTTCAATTTCTTACTTAACGAATGTGATATAAAAGAGTGAGTTGCTCCGGTATCAAACAGTACACTAACAGGAGTAGAGTTAAATAGAATGTTACCCGTGACCACATCATTTGAATGTTCTGCCTCCTGGGCATTCATCACGTACATTCGACCAGGCACAAGGCCTTGTCTTTGTACCATGTTTCCTTGCGACCCTGGGGGAATCCTAGGGGGGTTGTTGTTGTTAGTGTTGGTGCCCACTCCAGGCGGCTTGCTCCTTGCTATTGGACAATTAAACCTTTTATGATCAGGGCTCCCACACTCAAAGCATCGCAGGATGGGGTACCTACATTGGTTTGTGTTGTGATTGGTTAATCCACATTTTGCACATCGGGGCATCTGGTTTCTTCCCTGAAACATGTTTGAGGAAAACCTTCCTCCTGCCAAATTAGGCTGCTTATTCTGATAATTTTGACCTAACGCACCGCCTCCCTCAAACTTTCTTTTTGGTTTGGTTTGTTCACCCTCACGCTCCTTCATTATCCTTTCTGTATTGGTAGCCTTATCATACATCTCTTGGTAGTTCAAACAGGTATGGGTTGACAACCTGTCACGAAGACTCCAATTAAGCCCCCTTTCGAAACGATTCATTCTTAATTCCTCAGTCGCCACCATGTGCGGTGCGAATCGAGACAATTCCATGAATTTTGTTGCATATTCCATAACAGACATTGACCTCTGTGTTAAACTATTAAATTCCTCTTCCTTCTGTCTCCTAAGAGACACGGGGTAAAATTTTGACCTCAGGAGTTCCTTAAACTCAGCCCATCCAAAACCTTCCTCATTTTTCTTTTCCTTAACTGTTTCCCACCAAAGGTCAGCTTGGCCGACCAGGTAGTAAACAGCAAACCCGACCTTCCATTTGTCAAGGCAGTTTACAGCCTCAAAAAGTTTGTCCATACCCCTTACCCAATCCTCAAAGACCACAGGGTCAATTTTTCCGTCGTAAGTTCTTGGGTTATAGCTAGCCATTTTCCTAAAATATTTCATACCCTCATCTTCCCCATTAGACTTATTTCCCTTCACAGCTTCAGCTATCATGGCGACAAGGGTTCTGGTGTCTGACTGGTCTTGGGTTATTAGTTGATTCACCTCCGAGCTTTCGGGGTTAGACATCCTACCGTACGAATGAAAAAAAAAAGTTAGGTACTTTCTACATAATTCCGCATAGGCCCAAGTAATTACTTACATAGTAGTTATGCATCATATCAAACTTATCATACAACATTCTTATCTTACAACATCTTATTATACATTACATCACACCTACTTTATATTAGTGGGATACCGAGAAAGGGTCGGGTAGTTCATTATCATAGTTGTTATTCTACCCTTATTTATTTCACACACCCCCTTTTTTTTCACACTTATATTACATATGTTACATATGTTACATCCTGACATTTATTGCGAACATTTCAGTTGTCATCCTCGCCGGAGTCGGGTGTGTACTCTGACACTGTACTTTCACCATCACTTTCGTCATCGGCATCACCATTCTCATTATTATCCCCGTTTGCGGAGTCAGCATCTGATAAGTAAATCACATTGTTCCTTTCTAATGTAATTAACTCTGCAGTTATGTCTTCAAATGTGGGATACCATAGACAATTCAGTCTCCCTCCAATATATATATATTTCTCATGGTTTGGAAACCCATTAACAATTAAATCGGAATATTTTTCCTTGATTCCGGCCCATGGGACAACGTTGGGTAACGTCTCTACGAGACATTGTGCTTGGAACGGAACAGTAAGACCAAAATGGGGAAACGCATAGTTGTAGATTGTCATGGCTACTCTTAGGCGTTCTATGTGGTCACTCACCCTGTCATTGGGGTTCATAGCAATTTCATGTGGGTTCGGAAAGGGTGCTGCCATGATCTTAAATCAACACAATACACAAGTAATCACATAATTAGATCAAGCATATGCATCCACGTAAGAAAACAAATAAGTAGGCAAGATAAAATCGTCTAAGCTACCCGTTAATCCTAGGGCGTCTACCCATCTCTCTCTCAATTTTTATGTTTTATTGACCCGTTTTTTTTTTTTTTTTTTAGCCTGGGCTCTGATACCACTTTTGTGACGCCCTATAAACAACAGGAGTACAAAATGGTATATTTTATTAATAGCAGCGGAAATTACAGAGCGTTACCGCCGTATTTCCCCATACAGAGAAATACAAGGCTTACATTATTTCTCAGTACAACCAAATATCTAGTAACATGTTTTATTGATAGGTCTATCTTATTATGATACATTATCCTTATTCTATTTCCTTGCGTCAACCTCACTCATGCCCTTCCCTGTTTCCTATACCTGAAAAAGATTAATAAAATAAAGGGTCAACCAACCACAGGTTGAGTATATTTTCCATAACCTCCAACTCAAATTAATATAATTCGGGTCATTATTATTGAACAAGGCCACATTACGGAGCTGAGACTCCCTTAGGCTATGCCCTCCTCCGTGTACACAGGATAACCATCTTTTTCTCCTTTTCTCCTTTTCTCTTTTTCTTTTTCTCTTTTTCTTTCTTTCTTTTTATCCGGATATAACGGAGCGGAGCCAATTGCCGAGCACCCTGCCGAGCCCACTTCAGAGCTCACATCCATGTACACGGGATAAAATAATAATGTGGTCCGGTCCCTTCCAATAATAATGTCCCGGATGATACATTGGCCAAATGTACATCTTAGTAATGGTATTTTAACATTACCATTATCACATGAGCATTATAACGTCAATTATTAACACAAACATTGGCCAAATGTGCAGCTTCCCTTGGTCCATGAGCCTTTTCAAGGCACTCGCATAAGTTGACCCTATATTGGTGAACACTCTCTGGGGGCGTTCAACTTTCTTGGCAGATGGTTCGACGAGGTTGACATCATCAATCTTGTTTGTCTGACCGTAAGGGCGAGATCCGGTTGAGGTGGATCCTTGATAACCCCTGCCTGTGGTCTTTGCTAAGACACCCTTTCGGAGGTCGTCCTCAATACGTGTCCTCAGAATCTGCAGATCTTGAAAAGTTTTGATGTTCTGATACCTCAGCAGGTTGGCATAAACCGGGCGGAGGTTGTTGACAAATTTCTCCACCAGAGTTGATTCACTCGGCTTACTGACCAACTGAGTACTCACCCTCCTCCAACGGGTTAGGAACTCAGTGAACCCCTCTTTGTCGTTTTGGTTTAACACCTCGAGAGTACGGGTGTTGGCCTGGATCTCGACATTGTCGGCATACTGTTTGGCAAAGTCAACTGCGATTTCATCCTAGGTGGTAAGGTTTTTCGGGTCCAAGGAGTAGTACCATTGGCGAGGAATTGGCTCCAAAGAGGATGGGAAGATCCTGGTAAAAAGTTCCTCTTTGACCCCCTTAATGGCCATGTAGTCTTTGAAAGCACGGATGTGGTTGAGTGGGTCCTTCACTCCCTTGAACTTAGGCACATCAGTCAGGGTGAAGTTGTCGGGTAACTGGTCCTCAACAGGTTCGAACCTTCGGTTATTTTCAAGGTGGATGTTGTTACCCCAGGCTAGGAGTTGTTCTTCCAAGAGTTTCAGCCTCTTCTTAGTCTCAGTCAGAGGTGGGGTATTATGTTCCCCAATTTCCTTGTTCTCCAGGGCGTCGATACGGGTCTCGACGCGATCCAGGGTGACCTTAAGAGCGGTAAGTAGGCTGGGTAGCTGATCAGTTGTGACATCTCTGTTGTTATCATTGTTGTTGTTGGACGAAGCTGAAGACGGGGCCATGGCTCTGAGGCAGAAAAACGGCTCACATTACAACTCAATCCGACACGGTTCCAAGACTGAACACAGACAACACAGAGGACGAGATCAAGATCGAATCAACAAGACGGGGTGACCGTGTGTGGTCCCTCGATGCTGACTCGATTTATAACGTGACGGTGTTTGACCGAACCTTTGACACGAGTCCAACATGACGGCGCGACGCCATTGGACGGGTCTCGTGGTGAGACGACTCATAAGTAAAGACCCATAAGTACGTTTGCTTTGACTCGATAGACACGAGGCGGAATTGGAATGGTGGACTGAAGTTTTCGAAAATAGAAATTTTCAAAAGATTCATTTGTCGCTTTAATGGGCGGCTTCCGAAGATAGAAATCTCTGCAAGTCAATCAGTTGAAAAGGGTTGTCTTAAGTTTATTTGCAAAAGACGGTTTGAGTTTGAGTCGGCTCGGAAAACGGTGTGTTGCTTCCCAAGACGGTTTTGAAATTCAAAATTGTATGTTTTGAAAATCGAGTTTGAAATGTTTGAAGAGGTCTCGGGGACGGCGCATGGTCCTCGGGATCCGAAAGTGTCTCGAGAAAAAGGGCGTGTGCTTTTCTCGGGTTTTGAAAGAGCCATTGTCGGCGCGAAACGGGTTAAAATCCGTGTCTAGACGCGGCGATTATGACGGCGTAAAAAGGTGATTTTGAAATGGTTATACAAAACCGGTTTTGAAAATTGTCATTACGACGGCCTAGAAAGGCGTGTTGAAATGGTTATACAAAACCGAGTTTGAAAATCGTCATTACGACGGCCTAGAAAGGCGTGTTGAAATGGTTATACAAAACCGAGTTTGAAAATCGTCATTACGACGGCCTAGAAAGGCGTGCATCGGTCGGCGAAAGACCGAGGTTTGAAATGGCCATTATAACGGCGCAAAAGGTGATTTTGAAAGTTTGCAAAATGACACGGAAGGACTTATGATCAAGTAGCACATAAGCACTCACAGTTTCATTATATTATGCATCATGCTGACACGGGTTTTGGCTTAAAAGGGTGGGTTACACACCAAGCAATCAAACCCCGATTTGCGAGAGGGATACCAATCCAAACAAAATGTGTAAGGAGGGTGCCCTAGTCTCGTGCTCGAAAGTGATGAAAGCTCTTTGACGAAACATAAATGTGTAACGTCAATGGTATGCTTGATTCAATCGGGATTCGAAACGCGGGGATGAGAAAACTCACGCCGACGAAACGAGTCAATTGGTCGAAAAGGGTTAGGTTGTGGGCCCGGACAAGGAACCCGACCGTGACCGTAATATCAATTAATGCATTCCAACCAAGACCTCGTTCGAGTCTCACCATCTAGGGATCACAAAGACGTAAGTGTCCTAGTTCTCCCCAGCGGAGTCGCCAATCTGTGGACATGGCCCACCTGCGTATGCCCAGCCGATCTGTGGACAATGGCAGCGGTCTTTTTGAAAGCCACGCTCGGCGGCGTAAAGGTGCTTTCGACCGGATCGTTTTAGATCGGTCGGTTTCGTCTCGTTAAGGGTCTCGAAACGATTAGAGATGTTCGGAGTCGCCACCAAGCATTTGTGGGATGCCTGGAACCCGTTCGAATTCCACTTTATACCTCGGTCTAATCGAAGCACAAAGCAGCGTTTTGACATAGGTACTAAAGACAAGGAAATCGTCCCTCTTTAGCATCCTATCTCTAGAATGACTCTCGTACGCCCTGGATAAGGTCGTCCACTATCCAAAGTTTCTGAGTAAGAGGTGAAGGTACGTATTGGGAAGCCCTTTAATCAGACACCCAATCCCGCCCGCGTTTAGCGGCCTCTACTGATCGATCTTGGTTGGTTGAATGTAAAAGTTGATAAAACGGTTTAAATGCATGAATGCACATCCAATGTTTTAAACCTAACATGTGAGAGCTTTCTAAGTCGGATGATTTAATCCAAGTATCAAGTATAAGATGTCGAGTTGGATTAATGGTTGATTTGCATGCAAGACGGAAATTAAACATCCATTTACCGTATTAGGTTTAGGGTACATAACATGATCCATTTGTCTTAGTAAGGCATTTTGCAAATATGATTTTGAATAATCGAATAGTCATCTGATCCGTCCTATATCCGGGTTAACCGGAGTCGGGATCGTCCTAGACTAATCTTTGGAAGGGAACAGACCACTGCACTGACGGATATAAGAGGCGCGAGCCAGCCGGCGGTGTAAGGGGCCTCCCTCTGGTTTTGAAAATGAGAAAGAAAAGGCCTGCTTGAGGCGCGGGTTAGCCAACGGCTGTATGCCGTGTTCTGACTGTTTAGAAAACGTTATGAAACGTGTTGAAAATGGGTATTTGAACCCGGTTTGATTTTGAAAGGGTCGTTTAGACCGCACTTGTTGATTTGAAGAACTAGACTCGAATAATCATCATTGTTTGATAATATTCGATGTCGGGTTCGATTTGACAAGCTTGACATGAATAGTTTTGAAAATGATTATGGACTAATTGTTTTAAGTCCATTTTGAATGTAATTAGTCGGTATTCATCATCGTACCCGGGTTAAAATCCGGCATGGTATATAGAACCAAGGATGATTTCGTGTTGGTGACTAATATGTTTGTTTGAAAATGTAAAGAAATGAAATAAAAGGCTTTAAAATACCTCTTAAATGTCATTAACCAAATATTATCACCGAAACACGGATTTAACCGTCATGGTATGAAGAACCAAGGGTGAAAAATGCTTTATGGTTAAAACATGTGAAATGAAACAAAAGGGTTTCGAAAATACTTGAAATGGTAAAAACCGATTACAAATATGAAAATGGATTAAGGGAAATGACGAGAACAAACACGGTTGATCTCTCGTCCGAGCACCCCATTTAGGCGCGAGCGATTGGCGACCTAAGGGGCTTCGCGCTCGGACCAAAAATCGCCTCTTGCTCGTTTATTCCATGTTTTGGTTCATGTTATGCATGTTTTAGCATGTTAAAGTCATGAAACGAATGAAAACATAATAAAAGAGGATTTTTACACCCTCATACTTACATGTTTGGTTATGGCGAGTGACCGACGTAAGTGTAACAACTTGTTTGATCGGAAAAAACTCGGTTTAAAACCGTTTTGGTAAGTAAAAGAGTGTTTTAAAAGTTTAGTGATGGTGTAGTGGTCAAAGTGGTCGGACAAGTGGTTTAATGCACGATGACGGTACCAAACAATGTGTAAGGCTCGTGTTTACGATCGGTAGGTCGTAAACACGCGTCGGATTGTGACTTTAGAAGTCCAGTCGAGAATTTTAAGGGAGAAAAGAGGGGGCGGACACTCGCGTAAGTCTCAAATGGGTGGCATTTGACGGGTATTTATAGGGAAATGAGTGGTTGTGTGAGTTTTGAGCGACGTGGCCACCTAGGCTGCTCAAAGAGGCGCGAGCCACGTCGCGGCACTTCGAGTTGTGTTGTCACTATCACAACAAACGCAATCATGATTTGTTCTATCCTAGGTTTTGTAGTCACATGTTTGGTACTTGACCAACATGAATCTGGGAAAACTTAGTATAGAAGGCTTGAGATATTTTTGGTTTTTGTGTTTGACTCGTTGTTGGAGTCGGGATTTGAATTTTCGAGTCGGTTTTTGGTCCGGTGTCGGTTTTGACTCTAGTTAGTGTCATTGCGACCCCGTCGTCGTGCATTAAACACTCCAGGTATTTTTGAAATGTTTTGAAATGTTTTGTTTTCGAAATCGTTTTAAGTTCTCCGACGTAAAGTTGTACACAAACTGTCGATCAAACGCTGCGATTCCAAAACATGTTGTAGTCCGATAATCATCGGGTGTTTGTTGGAGTCTCAGCAGATACCGGGTATCTACAGTATGCTCCTAGGCACATCCCCCATCTCATGGAAAACCAAAAAACAAAGGACCGTCAGCAAAAGCACAGCTGAAGCAGCTGAATCTGAACAGTAATGCTTATTGATATGATACACGGTTTGATGAGCTGTCCTAATTAGTTAGCATCAATTAGTTGCTTGTATATAAACTCCTTGTACATTCTTTCACAACTAACTTAATACAATACAACAACTTTATTTACCTCTTACTTTCTCTCTCTAAATTCTGTTACACTAAAAGCTCTAAACCTCCATTAATGGAGATCTTCATCATTTCACAGAAAGATGCTTTAAACGTTTCAAAAGTCGTTCACTACTCACTCAGTAGGCAATCAATCCCATTATGGAACCAACCTCAGTTTCCTAAGGCATAAACTAGTGTCGATATACAAATTCTTATTTAAAACGGCATATTCATTTAAGTTTAACGAATAAAGTATCATACATAACACAAAACGAATTGGATTAAAAATAATAAAATGCCCAATATAAATGATATGATTTGACCCATTTTATTTCGAGGACGGACATATCCGTTTTAAGGAAGTCCGTTTAATTGTTGATAACGCAACAATCACACATCAGAGGCTGACAGGCTCACTCAGCTCACAGCATATATCGAGTTAGAGAGAGACGTAGCGAATATAGTGGATAGAGAGAGAAAGTAGAGAGTAGTGATGAGGTGTCTTCCCTTATAAATATCCAAACTCCTCCTTCTCTTTCACCTCCAATAGGGTTTTAGAGAGAGAAACCTCAACCCTTAACAATCCAATTAAAAATGGACAATTACTCACTACACTTAGCCATGGCGGCGCTAGTTGGCGCCTCCTTCGTCGCCGTGTCGGCGTATTACATGCACCGCAAAACCCTATCGCAGCTCCTTGACTTCGCTAAGTCCCTCGAGAATGAACGCCGCCGTGAAGAAGACGCAGCCGCAGCCGCAGCGGATGAGGATGATGTTGTGCCTCGTCATTTCCGGCGCCGAAGGAAGAAAAGCGTGGGACCTTATCGCCGTGGTTCGGCGTCTATGTCGGATGTCACGACTGTTGGAGGTGGCGGCGAGGTTGACGGTGATGATAAACGGAATGGTGTTCTTCCTGTTGATGGTATTCCGGTTGGATTGCCCAGGCTTCGCACCTTATCTGAAGGTATCATTCAACTTTCTGCTGCTCAATTCTATGGTTTACTTTAGTGAATGGTCAACTATACTGGCGAATCATCATCATCATTATTACTTTATCATTTTTTAGTGTATACTCCCTCTGTCTCCCAAATTGCAAATGTTTAAATATCACTCCTGTCTTCTACCAAGTAATAGCTTTGACCTTAGTACAGGGACTAGTTCCTTAGAAATACCCTGTATTTTCGCTATTATTATAAAAATTGGAGAACGGAAACTAAAATTAGTTGAAGAGAGATAAATGAAGGAGAAGTGTGCATTTGTCAGAGTTAAGAAGTTTAACTTCAAGGCATAAAATGTACTCCCTCTGTCCCGGTCATTTGTTATCCTTTTCCATATTAGTTGTCTCAATCATTTGTTGTCCTTTCTATTTTAATAAGAATGAACTTGATGAACAATTTGGTCATTCACAATAAATTTGTTCCACTTGTCACCTAGTAATTGGCCCCTTCCTCTTTCCTTGGTCTTTATGCCAAAACCAAAGGACAACAATTGACCGGGACGGAGGAAGTACCAAATAAGGAAGTTTATACATTTGAGTGGAAATACCCTATATGAAATACATTTATAATTGAGTGGAAAGGAGGGAGCCCAATCAAAATTTCATACTCCCTCCCAGTCACTATATTGTTCCCATTTGATATGGGCACAATACTTAAGGAAAAGTATTAAAATAGGAGTAAAAGAGTTGTGTGGGGTTGGTGATAGGAGAGAGGGATATTATTAGTAATTAAATAAAAAATTGTGGGGCCAAAACATAAAGGAAAGTAATAAAATAGGAGTAAAAGAGTTGTGTGGGGTTTGGTGATAGGAGAGAGGAATGAATAAAATAAGAGTAAAAGTTTCTAAAAATAGAAAGGGGAACATTAGTTGAGAATCCATTTCGGGAAAGAGGGAACATTATAGTGACTGGGAGGGAGTATTTTGTTACTTTGTCAATATCATTAACCTCATTTTAAGTCCAGTTTAATCATTCCCTATATTTTTAACCCCTGGTTTACAAAGAAGAGAAAAACAAAATTGGAGAATAAAACCAATTTAGAGAAACAAAGAAAGGGAAAGCAAATCGGGGGAAAATGCGTATTTAGAGGATAACCGAATAAAAATAAAGTTGTAAAATTATCGTGTTAATGTTCAGCAAGAAAACCCCAAAATCAGGATTCCGGCAGGTTAATCATCTTTAACTTACTTTATGGGAACAATGATTTTGGTGGTGGTTGACAAAAAGAGCCTAAATTGAAGGGTGTGTTGGAACAATTTTGGGTAGTAGTTCACACAATTAAGTACAACTTTGATATTGTAGAAGAAATAAACCCCCCAAAGATTCAGGAATTAAAATTGTAAGCTAATTATTTTCTCTGCCCAGCCCAAAATCTGATGCTGACCAGTCGTTAGGATAGAAAGTAATGTCGACCTTCATTGATATAATTTTAATCACGTATAAGATAAATATATATCAATATATCTTCTGCAACTTGTATGATTTTGATTGTTGCGGCATCTAGTTGATACTTGCTTAAGCTAATCACCTGAAAAGTAGAGAAGCCATCAGAAGGAAAACCAACACTGGACCACTTTTATTTTTTTTTTGTATGATCAACTGTCTAAACACTGGTTGAGTGTAATGTACCTGAGTTGACAACCCATGTTTGTATATGACAGTAATGACACTATCAGGTGATGGATCATGAAGTCATTTACTCCTTTGAAACCTGCATTTTCTAATTTATGTTTTCATTGATTTGATTACTCTGGTCTAGGGAAAGCTACAAGCCTGGCTAGTTCAGCTAGTAGATCTACTCACCTAATTAGGCCTACATCTCCAAAGTCCCCTGGTGCAAGTGCATTTGAAAGTGTTGAAGGATCAGATGATGATGATGATTTCACGGATAACTCTAAATTGGATCCCGCGTATCTCCTTTCTAACGGAAATACTGTAAGTCGGAGGTGTATTCATAGAAAACTGTAGTTTCTTATTTAGTGATTTGTCAAAAAAAAAAAAAAAGTAACGTAGTTTCTTTCTCATACTAAAGCCTGGTGAATCTCATAGCTCTTACTAGTTATTATAACCCCCCCCCTCCTCTCTCTCTTTTGTGCCGTGCTTTTGCTCGGGTAGAAAAAGCTGTATAAGTTACTTTGCAATATTCTTCACCTTAAGGCCCTCAGAATGACAATTTGAAACAAAGGCAAAAGAAAGGGATGAATGAGTTCAATTGAGGTGATTATTTTACTGACTTGGAATTTTATTGGGCAGGGATCTGAAACAAAAAGCCAATATCAGGATTTACCTGGGGATAGCAACAATGGAGATCAAATTCCTATAGCTACTACAAGCATGATTCGCTCTCACAGTGTATCTGGTGATCTGCATGGGGTTCAGCCTGATCCTATAGCTGCTGACATACTGAGAAAGGAGCCAGAACAGGAAACATTTGTCCGATTAAAAATCTCACCAAGTGGTACCTACTTTTCTCTCTTAATATTCACTGGAGCCTGTATTTGTCTGCGTATTGTTCTGTCAGACACAGTTTTGTAGCTGGGTCGTGGTTTACCGTTTTGATTTTTTCCTGAATGTTTGGATTTTTTGTTGGAGGCGTTTTCCTGACCTTTTTTTAATATAAATACAATAACAACATCATCAAAGCCTTAATCCCAAAATGATTTGGGGTCGGCTGACATGAATCATCCTTTAGAACCGTGCATGGGTGAACGCACACCTCAAAATGCGAACAAAATAAAATAATGCTCAAAAATTATAATATTAGCATAATGTCTTGTAAACTCTAAATCCATATAGGATTAGTATTTCTATAGTTTAATTAGGAATAAGGTTGCCGCTTGCATGGCGGTTTTGTTTCGAGAAAAAAGAGAGAAAAAAAAATACTCTCTATACGTGCACCTACTGTGGTTGAGTTTTATGTAGCTTTATCTTATGATTGAATTGTCAGGTTACGCGTTCGAGACTTCTCAATTCTCATTGTTTGATCTAAAATAAGCCACTCCAGCATTTTTTATAAAGCTTAAAAACCGTTTGCCGTTGATATTTGACCCCGACGTCCAACTTAAATTGGAATCAATGGACCTGTGTATGAGATTTTCTATGATATATTAGAAGGCCGCACTGTATATGTTGCATAGTTTTGTCGGACTACACTGCACAAAACACACCACTTGAGATGATGGTTCCCTAATATACCCACCACGCGAAGTGGCAGTTCTTTAAAAGTAGGTTGATGAAAGGCTTGATAAGCGTAAAGAACATAAAGTGGGGTTTGAAGTGTGTTGTGACTTGTGAGAACTATAATATTTTATGTCAGACCTTGGGCCAACAGACCTACTTATAAACATGGTTCAAGACTTCAAGCAATGTGCAGTGATTCATCGTCAATCTATAGGTTATTTATTGTATTCTTGCGAGGAAATCAGTTTTTTTGAGCTTTATGATCTATGTATTGGTCATTTCTTTTCATTTGTTTTTCGTGCTGTTGTATCTCTCTCCCAGAGAGAACGGAAGAATTTCCTATTACCATCGGGGTGCATCAAGGTTCCGCACTTAGTCCTTTTCTCTTTGCTATAGTTATGGATGAGTTGACAAGGGATATTCAGGACGACATCCCTTGGTGTATGATGTTTGCTGATGATATTGTGTTGATTGATGAGACAAAAGAGGGGGTGGAGAGAAAGTTGGAAGTGTGGAGGCAGACCTTAGAGACTCGTGGGTTTAGGTTGAGCAGGAGTAAGACTGAGTATTTGAGGTGTCAGTTCACTAAGGTGGCGGGGTTGAGATCGACAGAGGCGGGGAGTATTATTTTCGATGGGAATGTTGTTGAGGGTTCGGATTTCTTCAGATATCTAGGATCTATTATTCAAAAAGATGGGGAGTTAGACGGAGATGTGGCTCACGAAATTAAAGGGATGGTTGAAATGGAAGAGTGCTTCAGGGTTTCTATGCGATAAAGATATGCCCCAAAGATTAAAGGGAAAATTTTATCGCACGGCAATTAGGCTCGCCCTACTTTACGGCTCCGAGTGTTGGGCGTGAAACATTGTCACATTCAAAAGATGAGTGTGGCGGAGATGCGCATGTTGAGGTGGATGTGCGGACATACAAGGAAAGATCGGTTAAGGAATGAGGTGATTAGGGAAAAGGTAAAAGTGGCGCCAATAGAGGACAAGATGATGGAAAACCGATTAAGATGGTTTGGCCATGTGAGAAGGAGACCTATGGACGCACCCGATTAGGAGGCCGGAGACTTGGAGAACAGAAAAAGGTCCTTAGAGGCGAGGAAAGACCGAGACAGACATGGTTGAGAGTGATAGAGCACGATATGAGAGTTCGGGGCTTGAGGAGAGTATGGTGACGGAGAGGGCACAATGGAGGAAAGGATACATGTGGATTTTTAGTATTTGATGTTTTTGACAGATTTAGTGTTTTTTTATTCATTTAATTTAAAGAAATTAATTTATTTATTTTTCTCTCCTTTATTACACACTTTTTCAACAACCACTTTCTTATAGTTTTGACCTGGTTCATTCCGGATCCTTAATTCTATTTCGATTTTCAAAATCGTTTTAATTTTTATTCTCGATTTAAATTTTAAGTTTTTATAAAAGAAAACCGGAATTCGATTTTAAAACCTGTAAGTTTACCTTGACTTTGTATTCCATTTCGCTCTCCCTTTTGTTTTTCATTTTTCCCTTTACTATTCGCATTTTGAGGAGGTGTGCGTTCACCCATTGACGGTTCTAAAGGATGATTCATGTCAGCCGACCCCAAATTATTTTGGGATTAAGGCTCTGATGTTGTTGTTGTTGTTGTTGTTGTATCTCTCTCCCAGAGACCCCTGCACCTGATGAAGTTGAATCTTATTTGGTTCTCCAAGAATGCCTTGAATTGAGAGAGAGTTATGTGTTCAGAGAAGGAATCGCTCCATGGGAAAGAGAAATTATATCTGATCCCAGTACGCCTAAACCTAACCTAAACCCCTTCCAGTATACTCCCGAGAAGAAGACTGATGTAAGTATTCGATTTTTCCTTCATTGTTTGTTTTGATATACGGTGGAGAAGTACAGATCTAACGTTGTGATTGTTTTGGGCAATCTTCTTATACTCTGTTTTATTTTTGCAGCACATTTTTCGAATGGAGGATGGAGTAGTTCAAGTTTATGATAGTAAAAGCTGTAAGTATTTTTAACATGCTTTGGTCAATGTTGTTCTTCCATCTTTATTTATAATTTATAAAACCCTCCGGTGCCGATTCTTTGTATTCTTATTTCTGCTTTGTTTGTCCTGTGTGTGTTTTTTTCCATGTCTAGCTAAAGAGAAGCTGTTCCCTGTTGCTGATGCAACAACCTTTTTCACTGATTTGCATCACATTCTTCGGGTTATTGCTGCTGGAAACATTCGGACCTTATGCCACCATCGGCTAAATTTACTGGAACAAGTAACGGCTTTCTCATTGCTAACACTTGACAGCTAACATATATATATTCTACATAAATTGTTCTTGATTTTCTTTATTTGGACATTTACCCAGAAATTCAATCTTCATTTGATGCTTAATGCGGATAGGGAGTTCCTTGCGCAAAAGAGTGCACCTCATCGTGACTTTTACAATGTCAGAAAAGTTGATACCCACGTTCACCATTCAGCATGCATGAACCAGAAGCATCTTTTGAGGTTTATTAAGTCAAAGCTGAGGAAGGAGCCTGATGAGGTGAAATTTATTTTATCTTACGCTATTTTTGCTATAGCTCATATTTCCCCATAAGGAATTGTCTTATGTCAATATGGTTCATGTTGTATGTGATTCTCTTAGCAGCAAGCTTGGAGAACTTGCTCACTGGACATATCTTCTTTATTTTATCTGTAAATCTATCCCGTGATCTATATATTTTATTAATAACTCCGTACCTGTTTCAGGTTGTTATATTTCGTGATGGGACCTATTTAACTTTAAAAGAAGTTTTTGAGAGCCTGGATCTCACTGGGTAAGAAAGATTTTTTATGGCATTCCCTTAAGACTATACTAATAGGATGTGCTCTGTTTGCCTGTCTGTTATACTTCTATGTGAACTTTTGAGGGACTTGAGATATATGATTAATCCTTCTTTTCATCTGGCCGCACAGATATGATCTAAACGTTGATCTATTAGATGTTCATGCTGACAAGAGCACTTTCCATCGTTTTGATAAATTTAACCTCAAGTACAATCCTTGTGGTCAAAGTAGGCTCCGGGAAATTTTCCTCAAACAGGATAATCTCATCCAAGGTTTGTACAAATGCACGTGTAACATAATTTAAATTCGGTCACCAACCAATTCTGAGAACTGGTTTTGAATTGGATTGTTTAATGATAGAATGCACGTCTTGTTGCTGAATTATTAGCGTGTGATATAATATGAGCGTGTTAGATACGAATATAATATGTTTTTTTTTGGTACGCGTTAGATATGAATATGTGAGCATGGGATATTATGCTTATGATTAAGTGTAGGACAAACATTTTGCAACTTGTTGTATTCTTCCTAGGTTTAGTATCTTCTCCGGCAATTTGATATATTTTCTTTAACAAATTCTGTTATTTTTAATTGTAGTATATTCTTATGTGTAGATTCGCTCTGATGAATGCCTACACGGGTTGTTGATTTGAGGCCCCAATTTGCTATTCGTTTACCTAATGCAAGGATAGCATTTTCTATATTAAGTTGTGGTTTTTCCTATTCCCTGTTACAGGACGATTTCTTGGAGAACTGACAAAGCAAGTTTTCTCTGACCTCGAGGCGAGCAAATATCAGGTTATTATATTGCCTACAGAACCTTGCGATTTATGTTGGCCCTTTCTGTTTTTGGCATTCATTGAGTGCCTTTTGGCGATGCCAGCTTCCCTTGGGTCTGAAAATCTCCTGCTTTCCCCTTGCAGTATGAATGTGAAATTTCCTGCTACTACTCTGTTCATATCCAAGTCCCCCATTAACTCAAAATCTCTTGCACAAAAAATTGGGACCATGGCAGTTGGATTCAAAGGGAGGGATTATTAGCTAGCCGATAGCCTGATAGGCAAAACTTGTCCTGACAGGCATCATTCTCTTGCATGTGGACAATAGATGTCTTGTATGGCTTGGGTGCGATAGGTGATGTGTCAAACGGGTAATTTAGGTCAAGTTCTAGTTGGGTCTTATGCGGGTCCGGCTCATCAAGGCTTCATGGGTGCACTATTCTCAGGTCAAACATGGTTCAGGTCATTTTTGGGTCAGCTATTATGGTTCAGGTGAATCGGGTCATTTTTTTTTGGTGGCCTTTATAGTTTTATTTAAGACTAGTCATTTTTTATCCCGGTTGTTCAGATCACATACTTCTAGGTTTGGGTCTACCTCAGGTTGTTCTTACCGCGTCAGGTCAGGTTTATTAGGTCTAATTATAACTGCCATTTAATTATAAGTTTTAGAGTCCAGATGCCCCCTTTGGTTGTCTGAACTTTGCTCTGGATATGGAACACGCCTGGCTAGCCCTCTAGTGTCAATTCTTCTTTCTGAAGGTTTCTGATTCTTGTTGTACCTGTGAGTTGTGACTCGTGAGATGCGTGATCTATTAGCAATCCATTCTTTGTTGCAGTTGGATATCCTTTACATTGACTTAAGAGATATTCTAGTTTTAACCTGGAAAGGAGTAAATTGTTCAAAAAATGCTGTTAAAGAATGGGTTTCCTTCCAATCATTAGCATTCTAACCAGTAAGCCTCATTGAGGGTCCACACAATCATTCCTAACATTTCTTCGGTTTGAGTCATTGTATTTCTGTGAAATGAACATGTACTTGATAATGTCATTTAAATCGTATCGTATCTCGTTGAATTGTAATGACTTCATCAGTGCATGATTCTGCTCTTTTATACAGATGGCCGAGTACAGAATATCTATATATGGTAGAAAGCAAAGTGAGTGGGACCAACTGGCCAGTTGGATTGTTAACAATGATTTGTACAGTGAGAATGTTGTTTGGTTGATTCAGGTATGTGAATGGCATTTCTGTACCATGCTGTGTAATTTCCATTCCAATGAAGCTAAGTTGGTCAATGTGATGTGTAATTTTTATCATATATTATCCAGAAACAACTTTCTTATATATTAATACTTGGTTCACTTTTAAGGTATTCCGGACCCTGAAGTTTTATTTCGGTTTTTAAAATCGTTTTAATCTTTTATTCTCGATTTAAATTCTAAGTTTTTATAAAAGAAATCTGGACTTCGGTTTTAAAACCTATAAGTTTACTTGGCTTTCGTATTATGTTTCACTCCCCTTTTGTTTTTCACTTTTTTTTTTGGGATATTCTACATGGTACCCCTCAACTTTTTGACTTTCTACGTGGTATCCCTACACTTTTTAAAACATACATGGTACCCCTAATTGTTGTCATTATCACCAAGTGCACCCCTAAACTTTATATTCCGTCAATTAAACTCAGTTTTAGGCGTTAAGTGATGACTTGTACGCGTAACCAAGCTTGTCATTTATTATCCCACGACATATGAACTCGATTAGGCTCAATATCCATCTCGATCCTAATATTTATTGATATATATGGGCTAAAAAATTTTTGACGGAAAATTTATTGATTCCATGCCAAATTATCACGTCCAAAGATGGATGTTGAGCCTAATAGAGTCCTTATGTCATGGGATGATAAATGACAAGCTTGTTTACGCGTCCAAGTAATAAAACTTAACGCCTAAAACTGAGTACACTTAGTGATAATGACAACAATTAGGGGTACCATGTATGTTTTAAAAAGTGTAGGGATACCACGTAGAAAGTCAAAAAATTAAGGGGTACCATGTAGAATATCCTTTTTTTTTTCTTCCCGCATTTTTGAGGTGTGCATTCAACCATGGATGGTTCTAAAAGATGATTCATGTCAGCCGACCCCAAATCATTTTGGGATTAAGGCTCTGATGTTGTTGTTGTTGTTGTATTATCCAGAAACATCTGTGTTAAAGTTGCACACATTTGACTCCCCTATCTCACTATAGGTAGGAGCCTTTGAGATAATGGGCCAATGTTGTTGTTGTTGCTGTTGCTCAAGCTTTTGAGTTTCATTGTCTATTGCCTGTCTAGAGTCAAGTTTATTGTTTGAAAAAAATCTAATGTGCTTCCTACAATGTAGTCTTCTCTAACTCTTCCTTTTCCAGATTCCAAGACTATATAACATATACAAGGAAATGGGGATAGTGACATCATTTCAAAACCTGCTTGACAACATATTCCTTCCTTTGTTCGAGGTTACTGTCGATCCAGATTCACATCCTCATTTGCACCTATTCCTGAAGCAGGTATTCATATTCATTCATTCACACCCCTGTAATGCAGAACTGTACCCAAATAAAAATGTCTACCTGAGGGCAAACCTTGTTCAGTTGTTGACCAGTGAACTTTAAATTTCTATTTTATTGTAGTGGTTCTCAGTTTACAATTAACATGTTGACGTGGCGCATTGTCATTTCCCTAGATCAGCTACTTGGTTCCTTGCAAACTTCCTTAGAATACAATGCTTGCTTAAAACATAGTTGGTATTTAGTCACCAGAGAGTGGTGTTGTAACACTTGTAACAACTTAGCGGCGTGGTGGAAGTTCGCGTGGCTAAGTTGTTGCCTCATGACAACGTGATTTGTAGTTAATATTTTGTAGTTAATAGAGTTTGCCATAAATGGTAAAAAAAAATTTACTCCATTTATAAGTAAGTACACATAAAAAAGACAATATTTTCTTTACTATTATGGGTAAACTCTCCCATATAGGTTAAGTTTACAACTCTTGGGATCCAAACCCGATGCATATTGTCCAAATAGACAACACATGTCCATTTCCTCGGGCGCACACTGGTCTCACTTGTGCACAGTTGCACACCATGAGAGACTTTTTGGGAGGTCAGCTATTCTAAGACTACTGTCCTACACTATTCGAAATGGTCATATCTATCAGAAGTCATTGTATTGGAAAGGGTAGTACTGATCTTTTAAGCACTCCATTTGTGCTCCTCAGTAACGTAGGGTACTACAAGTTTATCACTTGAGCAAGTGCTTCAATTTCTAGTGGATGTCATTCTTCCTATCACTCTAATGTTATAATTGTGTGTAATAATTTGGTTATGGCTCTCAAGGTGGTTGGACTAGATCTGGTGGACGATGAAAGCAAACCCGAAAGACGCCCCACAAAGCATATGCCTACTCCAGACCAGTGGACCAATATCTTCAATCCAGCGTATTCGTACTATGTGTACTACTGTTATGCAAATCTCTATACACTAAATAAGGTATTGTGTGGGCTCTTTTCTCTAGTTCTCCTTTTGTATATTTATTATGGCAACATTAAAAATCAGTCTTACCGTCTAACAACTAAGCGAGATATTATGTACACATAATTATTTTGTGATGTGTAACATGAAATTCTTGACCAATCATCAGTCATGTATACAATGTCAGATGATGTTTTATGTGACAATTTTATTGTGTGGCATCCTGAACAACTAGTTTCTATTGTTAACACAAGGGTAAAGCTGCATACATCCAACCTCCTTTACCCTGCCTTGTACGTTTACATTGTCGTTTTCGGCGGCAGCATTGATACGGTCTCCTGCTGTGGACAGTTCTTATGACCTCGTTGGGTGTGAACAGCTACTCTTTGTAGCGACATAACATAAATTTTTGGGTATTTTATCTGGCAGCTGCGTGAGTCCAAGGGTATGACAACGATAAAATTCAGACCGCATTGTGGAGAGGTACGTAACGAAACTACCATTCCTGTATATTTGATTTTATGCATCAAGAATATGTCTATTTTAGACGATAAAACTTAGGATATATCCCCTTTCACTGTCCACATTAGTTACTAAGGTCTCTGTTTGAATTGGCCAGACGATAAGGAAATGTTTATTATTGTAATAGACGGCTAATTTTCAAAGAAGAGACTGAGAGGGTTTTATATTCCGAATTTGTTTAGTTTTTTGCTTGTTGATTATTAAAACTACCTCACACCTTTATGTAGATTAACATGCAATGTTTCTGAGTTCATATGTGCATGTACAATACACATGACATGAATGCAAATACGCTTCTGGAACTCTCATCCTATGGTGCATGACATTATCAGATGAGTAGATGTTTCATGGATGAACAAAAGGGAAATATTGTAACAGGAATACTTTGTTATTTCAAATCCAAAAGCTTAGTCTCGTTTATGAGCTCACCGAAACCCTAGCAGTGGCTGATCATTGTTTGGGCTGTCTTATTGAAGTCTTGTTGTTTGAAATAGGTATTAATCTTTTCTATTGAATTTTCAGGCTGGCGACGTTGATCATCTTGCAGCAGCTTTCCTCACATCCCATAATATTGCTCATGGAATTAATTTGAGGAAATCTCCTGTACTTCAGTATCTCTATTATTTAGCGCAGGTATTCCTGAAGGAATCTCAATTTCGACTGGTTGTGTACTTGATTTATCTTAACGTCATGACTGGACAAGTACTTAACATAGTCTTCTCTTCTCTATTCAGATTGGGCTGGCAATGTCTCCTCTTAGCAACAACTCTTTATTTTTGGACTATCATCGCAACCCTTTTCCTGTCTTCTTTTTGCGTGGTCTAAATGTATCCCTATCTACAGATGACCCATTACAGATTCATTTAACCAAGGAGCCGTTAGTGGAAGAATACAGCATAGCTGCCTCCGTGAGTGTCTCCCTGTTTGGTATACTTGATGAGAATGTTGTCGTGAATTTGTGATCTAAAATGTTTTTCCGTGGTAGGTGTGGAAGCTAAGTTCATGTGATTTGTGTGAGATTGCCCGTAATTCTGTCCTTCAATCTGGATTTTCTCATGCTTTAAAGGTATTTCTCGTATAGCAGTAGTTGTGTACGTAGAGAGTTTCTGATCATGGGTCGGGTCTTGCATCTCTTGCCCACGTTAGTGATTTGATTAGGTGTCTCCGGATGAGTAGGGAGGATTTGGTCGCCGCTTGAAAAACACAGGAAGTGGAAAATTCCATGATTTCCAAAAAAGCGGGTTGTTTGGTTGCCATATTTTTTTGGAAAATGTTGGAATTGAAACTTCCCAGGAATTTCCAATGCCTACAGATTGTAGAAAGTGGCTTACCTACTCCCGTCATTGGAAATTCCTATGGAATTTACTTCCTACATTGGTGACCTAACACTTTTGCCAAATTCATCCGAATTGGATGGGGGAACTCAATTCTTATGAATTGGAATTTCCTAGGAAATTTAAGCTCATTGATCAGCCACATGATTCCTTAATATGTTCCTGTAACGTGTCTTAGTTTTAGAACATGAATTCCAGTACACATTTATTACGTGAAATGCATTAAATCAAAACTAGTATAAGTAATGGATAGGAGTTAACCCTTGCGGCTTGCGTTTGAGCCACGCTGCTTTTGTTCGGCAATGTTTAAGGCTAATAATTATGAGATGTGATACATGTTGGACCAACTCATTAACCCTATAACTAAATGAGGAGTACATAAGAATTTGGACTGGTTTCACATGATTCAACCATTACATATAAGCGATGCCCATTTTAAGGGTGCTCTTTATACTGATTTCATTTTGTAACTTGGTGCGACATTCTTTTTTGTCAATAGACTCATTGGATTGGACAACAGTACTACATAAGAGGACCAGAAGGGAACGACATTCACAAGACAAATGTACCTCACATACGAGTAGAGTTCCGTCAAATGGTATGTTATTGCTTCACAGATGCTCAATAAGGGGACACCCCCCCTTCTTTTCCAATAAGAGAAAATGTACCTAACTTTACTTTTTTTTTTTTTTTTTTCCTTTGCAGATATGGAGGGAGGAGATGCAGCAAGTGTATCTGGGAAAGGCTAATATCCCTGAAGAAGTTGACAAGTGATGCCTGAAGTACAGATATTTCTCGATTCACTAAATACTTGAGCTGCTTAATTGGGTATGGCCATCTTGATAGGATTTCTAGACTGTTTGTTTTATGTCCCAGAATTGTTTAGATACTGATGTGGATTCTCACAGATGATAGAAGTTTCATACCTCACCTGTTTTCAAACGCCACCGCAATTGTGTACACGAGATTGGCTCCAAAACCTCATCGGAGGGGTTTGGAGAAATGAAATTATGTCTTGAAATGTTATAGCATACGGCAATATGCCCAATAAACTCAGGATTAGAGTTGTAATAATGTCTACAGTTTGAGAACAGCTTGTATAATTTTCTATTATTTGGAGGAAGCAAGGCGATTGTTCTTCCTCAAGTTTTGCCCCTGTATGCTACAGAGAGTATATAGTTTATCTGGTTTTGTGTATTACAACTTACAAGGCCCCAATCATGATCCGTAGATCCAAATTACATGTACCCATATTGACTTGCGTTACAATATGGTTAGATTTGTATTGGTCGCGAAGGTATCTGATGGGAATATTAGGAGTCATGACTGCATAGGCTTGTATACGCAATGATTTACTCTTTTCATCCATCACCCTATTTCGTAAAGAGGATGTAGGAATGATTAATAGGAAGGTTAACGAACTACCTAAATGAGTAATTTTGTTCAACAAGGCTTTGTTATTTTGAACTTGATTTCAGTTCGCTGTAGTTCATTCTAGTTCCGTTTATTTTTGTTCTTCAAACAAATTCATTCAATTCAGATGGTTTCATTCCAAAAGAAGAGGACCTAAGTTTTATACCAGTCGGTCTCGTATGTGAGGCTCCTAAATTACTAATGTACTATATGCATTTTTCATTAGTCATAAGTGTTATTAGGTTATTAGCCCCGCTCTCTCAAATGTAAAATGTTTTCCAAGGAGTTTTTTTGCAATTTATGAGCTGTAATTAGTTATGCAGCCTCCTGATGCCTGGCAACATTGAGTCTTAAGATAGGGTGTTAATGTACTCAACTGTAGAACTACTATTATATAATTTTGTTGTCTTCAATTGAAATATAATTTCTTTATTGTTAATCTGGTAAACGTGTAGACGAGTACGTGTATTGAGGAATTGTGTCTATACTGTATAAATCCCCAAATATGTTTTGAAATGAGGGATCGTTGTCAGAAATGGTTACAAGGTTGGTGCCCAAATGGTGAAGGAAGTGCTTCCAAACAATGTTGTTAGGATCGAGATCCTACTTTGGATCGATGAGCTTCCTAGGATCGAATCGGTAGGATCGAATCGTAGAATCGTAAGATCCTACATATTAACTAAAATACATAATTGTGTTATCAAAATATGTTAAAATCTCGTACTTAAATCTCAAAACGCTATTATCTTAGCATGTGCCTACTAACTATTCTCGTTTATAGTAGATTTCTATCTTAAAAGTCATATATAAAATTTTAGTAACGATAAAAATTGAAATGTTAAGAATGTAGAATCGGGTCGTATAATCGTAGGATCGTAGGATCGGGTTAAGATTCTACTTTAAAAAAAATTGACACAAGTTGAATCGTAAGATTCTACAAAATTAAGATCCTACCTAGGATCGGGATCGGTCACCACTTTTTGGATCGTAGAATCGTAAGATCCTACGATCCGGATCGAGAGTTTAACAACAATGCTTCCAAAGTCCAAGTTATAGTGAGATTACCACAAATCTTTCCGGATATGGAGGTTGTCTAGCATCGACGAATTGCGCTGAATTCAGTGGGAGAAGAGTTCCAAAGGCAATACAATCAATGACAACACAAAAGGCATTAGAACTTAAAACCGTCTAAAAGCCCATGCCCATCCATCTTCTTTCGAATTGTGAGGTACATGACTTGTGGACCTCTTTTATAGGAGATGCATTTCAGTAAAAGTAACACCAGGAGTGACAGATTTATTTATTTCTTACCTTCTGCAGCTGTTCGTTTGTTTCAAAGACATGCGACTATGCGAGTAACATAGCTGAACATGGGATTATTTCTAAATGAAAATTTATGCCGAGCGAAACCTACAAAAATCATCTCCAAAGTTGAATTTGAAGTATCATACAATACTAATAAATGTACTCCCTCAAAACCAGAACAAAGTTGTATTCCAAATAACAAATGCCGCACAGTTTCTCCATGCTAAGATACTGAAAAATACAAGACTTGTACCTACTTCTTCTTGTACTGCTTCACTTCTTTGATTATACCATTGGTAAGCTCATCAATATCATTATTTTTTCCATAGAACTTAACAAAATCCATTTTAGGACTCATCAAGTACCTGCACAATATGAGATGAAAATTAGCCACTAGATTGTATTTCCAAGTGCACCACGCAATTCACCGCATTATAAACTACAAGACGGTCTTAGATTCAAACTCAAAATGCAATACAGGCAAACTGAAACTTTCAGAAGTGTAATTAATTCAATCAGATTTTTCAGTTAGTGACAATACTTACATGACGATAGAGTGGTCAACGAGATAATCAGAGCCTTCCTCTGCTGTCTTCATATAATACACTCTGTATGCGCGAGCAACTTTTCGGATCTCCTCTGGATCACCAGTTAATCCAATCAGCTTCGGATGGAACTCTGTAATGTATCCAAAAGTGTTAGGAATCTGAGAAGTGGAAATGAGTTACATCCATGCATCGCTGATTGTATATGATGTCTAGTTTGGGGTGTTGGTTTTGACAAGATAATAGGTACTCGTGTTTAACGAAGGAACACTAATCAAAATCACTGAATCTACATGACTTGCTACTCAAAAAAATAGCCACCCAAGTCATAATGATTTGCCTTTAAAACAGATCGTCTCAAAATTATGTGCATTTCAAAATTCTTATTATGGCAGCTCCATTTTCCCAATCATCCCATTCTAAACAGGTCTCAGTAAGTTGTGATTCAGAGGAAAGACGGTGTTTTTTTAGTTGGTACCTTTGACATACTCACTAACTTGCTCAACGGTATCTCTTTCAGGATCCACCGATATAAAAACTGGTACGATTTCAATTCCTGATTTTTCTTCTGCAAACAATAATTTATCAGCACATTAAAATATGTCCCAATAAAAAAAATACGATACAGCAATTTATGGCTAACGTGTCCAGCAACATTCAAGATTCAGATGAATGAATATATAACTGCAAGCCATCAGTAATTTGCTTGATGAAACCCCAAGAGAGTTGAGGAGTCAATCATTCCATCCCCACACCCCAAATAAAAATAGAAAACAAAGATTAGCTAAAAAAACTATCAAGAAAAGAAACCTATACTGTTAAAAGTTAAAACGTTAGTGAAATATTGATGCCATCCCATTTACACCTGTGCCCTCCCAATCTCCCATTAGTTCTTAATATTGCTAATAGGAAGTGTATATGTAGGCACAAAACAGACAATTGAGGAGTCAATCATTCTTTTTGCCAACGTTTTGCAGATACGCCTCATAGGACCTGGGGTCCTCAGGCATCGCTAATGTCTAAAAGATTGTCAGATACTAGTTACACCAATATTACACAAAGCAAAAAATACTTACTTATTTTATCAACTGCAACAGCAAGTTTCAGGAGTTCATCAGGGCAGATATCAGGACAATGAGTAAAGCCAAAATACATCACAGTCCATTTACCCAAAAAGTCTTCATCAGTTACAGTTTTCCCTTCATGATTAATGAGCTTGAATGGCCCTCCAATAGCTGCTTGTCCAACAGAGGGTCCCTGTCGTACCGTATTTGAGGCAGTGTCTATTTCTGCAAGATTAGAAATTCACACAGGCTCAAGAGCTTGAATATGTGAGACCATGTACCCAAGATAACCACAGTAAAGGGATACACCCAGCTATAGAGATGGCTTGTACAACTCAATGCTTTAATCCCTTTTGGTTGGGGACGAGAGAACACTAAAAAGGAAAGTCGCTAGTAAATATGTAAAGGAATAACTATAAAATATGCATTCCGTATTGAATGTTATAAGAGACAGCAACTCAGTAAAACAAGTAAACAATATTTTAGCTGCCAAAATCAATATAGGTCACCTTTTAATTTTACCCATAGATTCAATGTCACTCTTTATGATGAAAATCTCTAGAACTATAACAGGGAAACTATACAAGCAAAAGGAGTGAAAACGAGTATTGCATCAACCTATTGACCCCGAACACATGTAGTTTCCAAAGACAGCAACCATTCTCAACTGAAAGACGTTATTTTTGGAAGTCTAAGAAGTTCTACACTGCTTGCTAAAGATAAAGCGGTAGGTTGATACAATATTCATTTTCAAGGACATAATTTATAAGAGAAAATACCCTTCCACCACTACATTTTCATTTTCAATATAAATTTGTAGTTCTAGAACTATAACAGGGAAACCCCTGAATTAACAATTTATTGCATATATGTTGTATAAAGCTTCGAATGAGCATAATCGATAGACCGCGACCTAGTCTAGAGAAAATACCGTTCCACCACTACCATAACAGCAACAACACCATGTGATATAAACTTTCCGTACCACTATCTAAGAGACCTTACCATATTGATATATTTAAGACAATTAATTCTTACTAGAAGCCAGTTATTCATTGCCTATAGTTTCCACTTTCTGTCCACCCAACTCCTATATTCTGAACTTAGTATGTTAACATCTCAAGTTTACCTAATCACTAATCAATAAGACCAAAAAAACAACTGACTCACCATAGTAATCTACCTTCAATATGGCGCTTCTTTTCTTGGTCGTAGTAGAAGACAATCCCTGCTCCAGTAACAAGCAACAAAAGGAGGCTCACCCATGAAACAGGCTGCCACGCACCAATAAAACAACCAGGTCACTAATCAGAGACCACCTAAATTGATATCAATTAACTATCTTCATTCCAGATTAAAGACAAAGATCGCAACTCAAGAAACAAAGCATGTTGTAAGTGTCCATTAGACCAGCTCTAATGCACCGCAATATATCTTTTCATATTTCTAAATTAATCAAATATCTAAGAATCATTAGACATAATTTGTCCTGCGATCTCGATAAAAAACACAAGAACTTTTTCACAAAGGTCTGAAATTTGACATTGAGCATAAAAACATGAAGCAATTGGACGAAACAACCTCAAACTCAGTACCAAACTCAGAAACAGAGACAATTCTCAAGCACCTCCAAATTTAGGGGTACTTTATTACACTTCCAGCCCCTCCAATTCGATATGATACTGTGATAGTATCTTTAGTAAGTTTTCATTGCAAATGTGACAATTTTACCCCCACTATCTGCTCACCCAATCCTCAGTCTCCTCCGTCCCCTCTCCCCGCATTTTAGGAGGTTGCGGGTTAATTTAGTAACTTTGTGCTAAAGACGCGGCATTTTCCGCTTTCGGTACAACATTCTGCCAAAGGCAAACGTGAAGTACAATACAAGTCATTAAGTCAATGGATTGGATTGGAGGGACTATATTTTAAACGGATAGCTTAAGATTCGAGAAATCAGGCAAATGATCAAAATCATGGCTTCAATTTTAAAACTTGAGAAACTACACACATGACAATTACAAATCGCTTCAACAAGAGTAACCAAATAAGACACAAGAATGATGGAAAAAGCGAACGAGAAAGTGGAAATTACCGATCCACGAATGGATTTTCCAGCATCGGCACCAGATTGTTGTGATCCCTGAGATTTTTCGCCATCGCCGGAAGAAGGAGATGGTGCAGAAGTGGAAAGGTACCTGTGGCTTAATCTGAAGGAATTGAGTTCCCTATAGTAACTGTTGATAGGAGAGAGAGAAGAGGATTTGGAGAGGTGTGGCAATGGCGATAATGGAGAAGTCAAGTAAGAACGGTGGTGTAGGAGGTTGAGATGGCGGAGATAACGGTGGAGTTGGTTGCTTTTGGTTATGGCGCTGCTGCCTGACATTGTTGTTCTGATTTTGACCGCAAACCCCCTCCTGTCTTTCCAAGGGTTTAACACAATCAACACTTTTTTCTCCCTTTCCACTTTGACCGCAAACTAGGTAGTACCAAAACGGACCACGGACACGGACACGTGACACGGCATCCCATGAAATTTAGGACACGGGACACGTTATTTAAATTTAATAAAATATATATTTTTTAGTTATAAACGTTTGATTTTATTTTTGTAAAAGTATTTGATATACATTTAAATAAGTGAAAGTAAAACCTGCCCTTGATTAGAACTCGTTTTCATTTCCCAGCCAAACTCATATTCTAATCAATCTCTTTCGGCTGCTCATTTCTCGTGTAAAGAACACCATTCACCCCAAATGATTTCGAAATATCAAGGACACGCGTCGGACACGTTCCCAAATACCATGGACACGCACCTTGATTTACAAACCAGTCGCTAGCTTGATTTGATTCCCTATAAACATGATCGATATGAACTGACCAATCTTCTTTCTTAATAAGCTCTTTGCAATATTGAATAATCGGACGTAGGTTATTGCTCATTAGTTGTTCTTCTTGTGTCAACTTTACGTAAGAAGCGTTATCCATATGAATTAGAAGTTTACTTACTCGAAATATCCTCACTCTTTCGTGACTAGAGACGCGGGCTAGGAGCTCAACCCGCATAGACGAACATATTCAACCTGAGAAAAGAAAGCATAATTAAATTATCGGTTTCATCTCTAAAAAAACCACCACACCGTGTAGGACCTAGATTATCTTTGGACACGCCATCGGTGTTAAGTAAGACTCACCCATGAGGTGGCGGGTTCCATCTTAGGAATATTTATTTATGAAAATTAAACTGTGGGGTTTAGCAGGAAAATTAAGCAAATTCTGAACTTTAAGCAATTCCGATAGAACTTCAACAATGCACTGATCTTGCAGATGAAAGAAAAAATAGCAAATGATTTTTAAAATTCATGAAATTTGGTGGTAAATACTATGATTATATAAACTTCAACTGATAAAAATTTGGAGATTTAATTTTCAATTTAACTATTTTAAAAAATTCATTCAAGTCTGATAACAATTTGAACTCTGACAGAAGTTCTGATGAAATTATGAACTGATGATTTGTTTTGGGGTCTTCGGATATAATTACTCACTTAAATTTCTACAGAAGATCACAGGATAATCTAAGCAAGTAACTTGAGAATTTAAATAAGAAAATCCATAACAAAGTGTTAGTCATTTAGACCAAATAAGAATGATCTTATAAAATCAAAATTACTAATTAATTTTATAGTGGTCTAAATCTACATGCATGCATAAGAAAATACAAGAAGATGGTATAAAACCATCTTAAGATAAAAATTTCTTACAATGGGTTAAGGCAAATAAGGGCACTACAAAGGTCTCCTACCTTTGTAGTTCTTGTGCTAAATTGACTAGGATGATCCTCCTTCTTTAAGTACCCAAAGTTGAGTACCTCCTTTAATTAACACCCAAGATTAACCCAAAATAATTACTACAAATAATATAGACTAGATATTATTTGAGTATTAATATATATATATATATATATATATATATATATATATATATATATATATATATATATATATATATATATATATATATATATATATATATATATATACTAGTATTGGTGCCCGGCTTTCCCGGCTACCTCTACTTACCATTAAGTTTTTTTTTCATTAAATAAAATTACTTAAAGTTGCATAACCTATAAATTTATCATTAATATATTTTTATAACATATCCTAAAATCACGATGAAATAAATTTTGAGACAAATCCACTGCTCCCGCTATTAATATTTTACTCTTATTAATGAAACAATAGTAATAACATTTCACTACTTGCCCTTAATCATTGTTACTTTCACTACTCCCGCCGTAATTATTGTTACCTTACACTCTTTAGCATTAATATTGATAATTTCACTACTCCCGCCGTAATTATTGTTACTTTCACTATTGCCGCATTAATATTGATTATTTCACTACTCCCGTTGTTGTTTCTATCACTCTCACTAATCTCGTTGATAATATTGTTACTTTTACTATTCAAATGAGGGATTACTATCATATAACTATATCCAATGTTACTACAATTCTTTTCTTTACTGATGAAATTACATTTACTACTTAGGCATGAAATTTTAAGAGGATTATATATTTCTATAAATATATTACATATATGCATTAAATCAAATCGAAAGAATTATGAAATATTATATATTATGGATTCTAACTTGAATTATTTATAACCTACTTATTATATTTTTGTATGTTAAATAATTAACATATCTATACATCTAATAAACTATAAAGTTTAATAAAATTGCATAGATTTTAAATTTAATATATAATTTTATGATGATAATAATTAATTCATAATTGTGCATATTTATACTAATTAATTATTTAATTTTAAGGAAATTGACCATCTTCTAGTCTTCTATAAATATTTAGGAAAATTATCAGACATCTTCTTTCTTTTAGTTTCCTTGAAATTGGCTATCTTAATTAATTATTTTATTTTAAGGAAATTGACCATCTTAATTAATTATTTTATTTTAAGAAAATTGACCATGTTTAGGAAAATTATCAAGCTTCTATATAATTTAATTTTAACCCAAGCTATGTAATATTTGCATCGAGATCCCTTAATTGGGTCCATCACACGGTGCTATTTATTTAAAACTATATAGTATAATTAATTTGTGTAAGTTTCTTTAATTACATTGAAGTCCCTTGGTTTCTGGATTTAATATATAGTATTGATATATATATATATATTTGATGTACTAACTTATATTATTACTTTGATAATGTTGTTAGTTAATTTATATGTGTTTTAAGATGTAAGAGTTGAACAAAATAAGAAGGAAAAATTGGTCTATAAAAGGGAAAGAGGAACCGGTCAAGAGAGCTCCAAAAGACTAATATTTCCTTCAAATTTTTCAACCATAGAAATAGAGGAATGAAGTGGGTATTTATAGGCAAAAATGGGAGACAAAAAGATGTGGTAAAATGCCACATAATGGACACTTGTTATGTCCTCATAAAACCGGTCCAAGTGGACCAAATATGAGTCTATTTTGGTTTTCGACATTTGCCCCACAAATGCTTATAAGTCTTATATTTAATTATCTTACATAATTAAATATTAATTTAATTATTTAACACTTAAATAATACAAATTAACTACCAATGACTACTTAACTATTAAGTGGTCATAAGACTATTTTATCAACATACAATGTGTCCCATTTAGCTAATTTTACAACCTCTTGTAAAATTTAAATAGCTAATTAAATCCACCTCTAAACATATACACATATCGTATAAAATTAATTAATTAACAATTAATTAATAAATTCTAATTTATTTATTTATTATTTAAATATGACATAATTAAATAATAAATCTTCTTGGCCTGGGTTCGTAACCCGTCATCAAATAATACATTTACGCGACTAATAAAAAATCAAATAATACAAGGATTAATTATCTCGTATCTCATACAAACAATTAATTCATTCTTTTTGGGCGTCATCCTATAGGTGTGACCTAAAGGGATCAGCTGATCACCGCCGTCACACGACAATAATGTCAAACTCTAGTCAGCCAATCATTACCGATTAACGATAACCAGCTGACAATTAAATAAATAAATCCCTGATATTCCTTTAACGAGATTTAATATGTAAACACACTTATTGCGGAAGACACTACTCCAACAATCTCTCACTTGTCCGACACAAGTGTGCGTTACCAATTGTGGACGCAGGCCCACGGAGGCGCTTTGGAACAAGCGTTTGCATTTGTGGAGTCGCCACCAATTTATTGTGGAAAATTGGAAACCGTTCGAATACCCCGTGCCATGTTAAGACACAAAGTAGTGACATGAACACCAAGAACTCGTTACCCTTAGCATTCTATGTCTAGAATGACTCTCGTGGATGCCAATGAACACGGATGTTCACAAAGAACTGGAGTAAAGGGTGAGGGTACATATTAGGAAGCTCTTTTGATCGAACACCTAATCCCGCCCGCCTCGATAGCGGCCTCTACTAATGATTAGGGAAATTGTCTATACTCGATATGTTGTCGATTATATGCATTTAATGCAACATCCAATAGATTAATCCTAACATGTGAGAATTAGACTAAGTCGGTGAACACGTAATTTAACATACAATTAATGTCAAGGTAGAAATTTAGGTTCAATTACATGTGAAGGCATACAAACGGTAAAAGAAATACAATAATAAATACAATAATGAAAATTGCAATAATTACATTGGATTTAATCGATTTATGTCGAAAATATATTTAAAACGGATGGTTTTAGAAAAGAACGAATAAAGAAATAAACGAACAGAAATTAGGATGGTAATACGATTAATAGTTAATTAATACGTAATTAATAAACTAGGTCAAGGCAAAAACGGAGTTCGAGAGACAAAATCGCCCAGAATAAAGCGCAATGAGAGCGTCCCTTGGAAGAGGCGAGCGATTCTTGCCGCGTCCGCCTTTGCTTGGCCTAAAATGTGTGAAGCTGGAATTGCAAATTGTTAATATTCGTTGGTGATTTTAATGATCGATTATGAATAATTGACTCGGATGGAAGTGATTAATAGATTATTTACATATGATTGGGGTCATAAAACATGAACATGGACGGAATTAAACAATACGAGCTAATTACAAGATTAAAAGGCTAATTAATGAATTTAATTAGGTTAAACAAGTTGTTAATGATGAATTAATAATGATTATGATAATAAACAGATGAAAATATATCAAAGATCGAATTCCAGAGATTCAATGTGGATGAATCGAACCTCTAAAACCCGGATTGATTTTAATGACGAAAACCCGCAAATATTGGCTTATAAGGGATTTAAGTCGGGATTTAATGACAAATTTAATATTAATGACGATGAATAATTTACAGATTAAATTATTATGTTCAGATTGTTATATTAAAGAAACAAAGAACAAACGAAAGAAAATAAAAACAAACGAATTAACGAAAGACGAAGGAAGAAGAAAGGAAACAGGAACTGCGGCAGCCTCACGAAGAGGCGCAGCAGGTACTGCGTCCCTTCGAAGAGGCGCAGCAGTTGCTGCGTCATTTCTCGACGGTTGTCTTCTGATAATCCGTAAAAAAGGTTTAAACAAGGTTTTACAAATCGGTTTTAAGAATACTTTCGACATAAATCTTACAATTGTGATTACAATAAATAAAGAACAATAATAAAATAGGGATTTACACCCTCAGACTTACATGTTTGACGAAACGAGATGAACTAAGTTAACGTTTAGTGATGCTCGACTCGAATGTAGACGAAAGTGCCCTCTAGGAGGAAAACGAATAAGATTGATTAATGTTGATTAGTTGTGGAGTTGGTCAAATTGGTCGGTCATGCAAAACGAGGCTGGTACTCAGAAAGATCCGAGCTTATGTGGTCGAAAGTTCAAGCACGTAGACGCTAAAAAGTAAGAACGTGGTCTAGAATGCAAAGGGAGAAGAGAAGGGGCGGACACTCGCGTGAGAAATATGAGAGACCGAAGGTCTCTATTTATACTAATCACACGGAGGAAGTAGGGTTTTCGGAGAAACTTTGGAAGTGAATCTCGAAAAGATATGAAAAGATACGAAAAAATACGCAGAAAAGAACTTGGGAAGAGGCGCAGCAGGCACTGCGTCTCTTGGAAGAGGCGCAACACTTGCTGCGTCCTTTCCCAGGTGGTTTCCTCCTGCGGAAGGAAGATTTCCGTGTTTTGATTATGGAATAACGGATTAATCTTGTTTTCCTTAATATTTTGTGTGAATATTACGGGAAATTCTTTACCAAAGATTAAAAGGTTGCAAAATATGGAATGGAAATATCCGGAACATTCCAGAACATTCTGACTCGGCTTTAGAAAATGGAGACGGTTTTTTGACCCGGACTCCAAATGTACTCTAATTACTTCCAAAACGACCGTATCGGTACGTAGATGTCAGTTAAGAGGTAGACACAAGTGTTTGAGCTATCACTTGACGATAAACTTACGAACTGTCACAAATCGTTCCGCGTACCAAACATGCGGCCCAATCATCACCGGGTGGTTTGCGGGAGGTGCGGAAATGAGGTATCTACAGAGCCCCCACTTTGACTAAGGCTTGGACAAGGCGAAAGTCAAAGTATAGCCATCAGGTCAATCGAAGATTACAACCTGACGACTATGGCGACGCGAGGCGGTTCAAGGGGTCTGAACCAAGGACCTGTCGTCGAGAACATTTTAGAGTCTGTCGACTATCGGGGAGGTTCGTTTAAAGTCCATTAGACTATGTAAGGAGGCTCGCCAGCCATAGGAAGAGACCATACTTGAAATTCCTTGAAACTCCAGGGGAAACAAAACGCGATATTGGGTGAAGGCAGCAGGACGTAGTCAGGAACTGCTGGGAGAAATCTGCTTGTGGTCGGCTTCAAACAAACTTCAGAAGAGCTTGGGGTCGATGTTGATCTCCATGTCTCGAGAGGGAATGTCTATCCGTGAACTCTCGCTGGGGAAACGTAATCAGGAACTTATCTCCATGTCTCGAGAGGGAATGTTTATCCGTGTACTCTCGCTGGGGGAACGTAATAAAGGCGTGTCGAAACACCTGTCAAAGAACAACTGCTCATTGTGACAAGCTAGGTCCTGGCAAAAAAATAGGGCAACAGTTTGATTCTGGCTTTGAAACACGGGTCCGGGCGAAGAACAAACGTCAAACGGACCAAATATGTGATATGGCATCGAGGAAGAGGCGCACCAAAGATGGGCCCACGAAATAACGAACTTATAACGAATCTTCGAAAATTCATATGGAGGGAAACTGAGGAAGAGGCGCAGCAAGAGCTGCCTCCCTTGGAAGAGGCGCATCACCTGCTGCGTCTTTTCTTGAGCGTGTCAATCCTGCGTAAAAACCCGATGAAACAGAGGGGTTTATTTCATTATTTCGAAATACAATTCTCAATTTCTCTCTCAAATTCCAACCATTTCCGTCAAAATTTGATCCAAAAGCTGGCATTTGCCATGACTAATCGAGGTATGTGTATTAATCTTGCATTTCTCTTCCGTATCTGATTGAATTGGACCGACAAAATCAGGGTTTTCAACCCTAATTAGTCGAAAATTTGGGGCTTTCCCCCAAATGATTTTGCCTTGCAAAATTGACTTTATAAATGGCTAATTGGTAATATAAGGATCATAACCATGTATTTGTTTCGAATTTTCGTTGAGTTTTGAGCATTTGAGTGAAATTGTGACGGTCTCACAGCTAAACCGTAAATCGCTTCGAAAATAGCCTTAGGATTGCCCATTTGCGAGAAAACTTGGTATTTGGAATCCTTGTAATATGGGTAAACTTCCTATCATCTCGTAATTTTGATTTGTGACGGCTTTTTCAGGACACTTTTCTAGGGCATAATCGCCGTTATAACGAAATGCTGTTGAAATTCCGACTCGAACCCATGACTAGACTTCAACTTAGGCTTGAGTTGACCCAAATTACCGGAAAATTGCCAACGATGGCGAGAAAAGAGCGATTTCGGAGCTCCGAAAACTCGAAAATCCCCTAATTAAGGCTTGTCGTCACTTGACGCGGCCTAAATTCACTTTAATTTTGCAGGTGACGAGGCTTCTACATCTGGGAGAGATCCCATGGACGTGGACACCGCTCTTGACCCTTCTCAGATGCTTGAGGAGGCGTTGGAGGAGGCTTTCACCGCTGCGGTGACGGCTGCTGAGGACGAGGTCCTCGAGGAGGAGGTTCCTGAGTAGGAGGAGGCCCCGAGACGGGCCAACGTTGGACGGGGTGGTCGCCAGCTGAGGGGAGCACCTGCGTGGGCTGAGACTTGGGACAGTAGGCACCTGCTTTGGGCTGTGGAGGGTCACATATCCTACCGGACGGTGAAGAGCTTGGTAAATCGAATTCATCACTCTTCATTCATCTTCTCTCATTTCTATCTTGTCATTCCTTTCATTCAAGCTAAAGACAGCTTTTGTTTCGAATCCAAACATAGGAGGCCGGGAACATCAGATCGTTTTCGAGCTACACGACGGTGATGGGGTGCTACGAGAGGCTGTCGGCTGAGGAGCGAGCCATGATCGAGTGGGGAGCGTTCGGCGCCTTGGTACAGGCTTGGAGGGATATCGCGAAGAGGAAGCTTCGGGCCAACCTCAGTTTGGTACGAGCTTTCTTGGACCGATTTTGGGATACGACGTCCACCTTTCACATGCCTTTTGGTTAGGTGGGGGTCACTTTGGAGGATTACGGCATGATTTTTGGTTTGCCCTGTGGGACTGAGGTGGTGGAGTGGCCGGAGACAGCCATGAGGGTTGATTCGGCTGAGGCTAGGAGGTTGATCGGCTGGAACTTGGTGCCGAAGGCTGCTGCGGTGCCTGGATTGGTGCCTAGTTCTTACGTTCTGGAGTACTTTGCGGGGAAGACCCCGACGTTGGTGGTGATCGAGGGGAGAGAGACGGCTCTTCCTCCCTGCACTGCAGAGCAGATAGTCCGTTTGTGGCTCTGGTGGTTCTTGTCTTCGATCTACCTCGGAGACAAGGGGGAGAGGCTGTCGACGAAGCTTCTTCCCTTTCTTTCTAACTTAAGCGCCCTAGGCCGTTGGGACTGGGTCACTGCTGGTTTTGCGGTCCCCATCCGCTTCATGAGGGCCATGGTTCGTCCGGAGTTGATGGAGAAGGTGACTTCTCCTGCTGCTGTCGACCCTGGACTGCTGTTGGAGGTATGGACCTTCATCTTCATTTTATGAAAGATCATTTCCTTTTCTTATCGAAAGATTGCTTTTGATTATCTTGTTTTACAGGCGTGGGTGTACTCCTACATTCCGGGCCTCGTGCCTAAGAGGACGGAGCCGGTGGAGAGGGCCTATCCCGTTGTGAGGGATTGGGTGATGTTGTTGGAATAAGTGTCCTCCGACAATAATGCGATCACAACCGTCGATCATAATGATCACATGTTTAAATCTCATATTTAAGAATACATGTGAGAAGTAATATTTTAAAGTCAACTGGTCCACACATATCGATAATGATTGGCTGACTAGAGTTTGACATTACTGTCGTGCGACGGTGGTGATCAGTTGATCCCCTTAGGTCATACCTATAAGGAAATACTCTTAATTGATTATTTAATTAATCGTATGCCGATACGAGTTAATTAAGTTGCTTAAAATTGACGGATGATTTGTGAGTAAAATTAACGTGTCTCATTATAATTCAATTAAATTAGATACGGTCTAAGTAATCGAATTGTTTTATTACTTAGATAAAATTATTGTTTACGAAACAATTGAAATTGAAATTGAATGAATAATTTATTATAAATACAAGATGTTGTAATTTATAATTTGATAAACCATTTTGGTACAAGTAATCAAGAATTACTAGTCGATTTTGTATATGACATATTTTATTAATATGTTGATTTTTAATATGTTAAAAATACATTATAGTGTGACATGTCATGTAACATGTGACACACGACAAAATTGACAAAAGACAAAATAAAATGGACTTTCCATTTTATATGTGTGCCGAAAATTGGAGGGAGTATTAGAGTTTATATTGTGTTGTTTATTTTAATAGAAACACAATGATTAAACCCTACTTGTAGCCATGCATACCTAGTTTATGTTGGGTAGAAAAACAAGCTCATGCATTGGCCACCTTTCCCCCCTCCCCACCGGTTTTCTAGAGGAGAAAAGCCAAGGGTTTTTCTCTCAAATTATTCACTACCTTACTTAATAATTTTTCTAGTGTTAGAAAATTATGATATTCTCTACAATTTTTGAAACATTTTAGAGATAGAAAACTCACAAAAATCCTCTCCTGTTAACCGAAATAGAGGAGAACAAAATCAATATTTTTGTGTCTAAATTTAAGCTTGTTTTAATTGATACTAGTCCAATATTAATTAAAATATTAAGGGTATTCCTTGGGTATATGCTTTTGGGAGAGGTTCTAATTTGAACCTTTGTTCATCCATTGTTGGAAAGCTCAAGAACAAACAAGAAGGAGATCTTGTTGATGCCCAAATATCCGAAACACAAATGTAAGAAGTGACGATTTCTTCTCTACTTTGTTTTATGTTTGCATGCATAAGATCTTGTTTTTATTTTATGAACATATATATTAATTCATATATGAATATGTAAACTTATGAGATTAATGAATCCTAACAGATGTGTCGTACGAGGAGCCGGCGTTCCTTCCACGACGTCTGTCGACGGGAGGTGAACGCTCTTCAGTTGGACGCCGTGAGTACTTCACCTTGCATTGTTTGTCTTTCTTCTTTTACTTTTAGAACTGATCATAAGAATGTTCCTTCATTTGCTTTTCTAGTGGGTGCCCAGGCCTTGGGAGGAGTACGCTGGCGCTCCTCCCTTCGTAGCTGAGGTCCTTCGACCTAAGAGCTCGAGCCGGTTGCTGTTGAGGATGTCGGTGGGTCCGGTGTGGTACTTGGGTGAGCGCTTGGCTCGTCAGTGCTCTCGGGATGTCTTGACGGTTCTCATAGATCCTCCTAGGACGATGTTCAGGGAGCCTTCCGAGGCTGAGAGGGAGGCTGACTTGGCTGGCGTTGGTGGTGACGCCCTCCTTCTTCTGAGCAAGGACTACTTGGCGTTCCTCTATGGGAGGCTGGCGTACTGGCCGGTTGTGGTAAGTATTTACTCTCCTTTTGATCAATTTGAGAACACGACAAATGATCATCGGCTTAATGGAAATAATTTAACTTTGCAGGAGGTCGAGGCGGCGGGCATCGAGCCCCCAGAGTACCCCGAGACCCTTGAGTACACCGACGCGACGGGGATGACGATGATCTCCGAGCTGCGTGATTTGACGCGGCGGTGAGAGATGCTGGCTTGGATGAGTGGCGGCATCTGATTCGGAGGGTGAGTCTCCTAACTTGTATAATTTTGTGTAAGAACACATTTGCTTGATTTTGTCCAATCGTTAAGAATCTCTTCTTTTGAAATGTAGGTCGCGCCATCCCGGTTTGTGGCTTTATGGAGGGTAGCCAACCGGCTGCGGGCTACTGCTGGCGGCCGAGGACGTCAGGTTTGAACCTTCCGCTTACTTCATTTTCGAATTTATTAACTTTTCTTATGTTTGAAACGATTGACATGAGCCAATTCTTGTTGCTTGCAGAGGGAGCGTGAGCTGGAGCGAGAGCTTGCCCAGTCCCGAGAGGAGACAGCTCGCCTGTCGAGGGAGCTCGAGGTTCGTGATGCCGAGGTTGCTGCTCTTGAGGCGAGAGTTGCTGAGCTAGACGGCGACTGGTAGTAGCTTGCTTGTTGTTTTTTGTTTTTTGGCTGTACTTTGTACATTTGTACATTTTTAGGACCCACATTTTGGACATTCGGACTTTGTTTTGGGGCTCGAGCCCCCAGTTTGGCGTACATATCCCCTTTTGATTGTATATATGATGGCCTGAGCGCCTTTGCTGCTGAGTTGCTTTGTTTGTACCTGCAGGTTAGCTTTGAACATGTTTGGTAGATGACGGTTTGCGCCGTCATGCTGCCGAAATTTACACATAAATCACATAGAACATACATTTGTACACATGGCCTAAATTAGCGCAAAACAATGACTCGAAAATGCAAAAATTTGGCCGGAAATGACCAAACGGTAGGGAGGGTTACCCCCTAAAAAAAAAAAAAAATAGAAACATATAAGTTTGAAGGTTAATGTGGGATGGGAGTGAAATGATTCCCCAAAAAGAAAATAAAAAAGAAATGTATAAGTTTGGAAAGAATGAATAAATTAATCTAAATTAAATTGGTGAGATGATTCCCGGATTGACTTTAATGACGAAAACCCGCAAATATTGGCTTATAAGGGATTTAAGTCGGAATTTAATGACAAATTTAATATTAATGACGATGAATAATTTACAGATCAAATTATTATGTTCAGATTGTTATATTAAAGAAACAAAGAACAAACGAAAGAAAATAAAAACAAACGAATTAACGAAAGACGAAGGAAGAAGAAAGGAAGCAGGAACTGCGGCAGCCTCACGAAGAGGCGCAGCAGGTACTGCGTCCCTTCGAAGAGGCGCATCAGTTGTTGCGTCCTTTCTCGACGGTTGTCTTCTGATAATCCGTAAAAAGGGTTTAAACAAGGTTTTACAAATCGGTTTTAAGAAATTTCGACATAAATCTTACAATTGTGATTAGAATAAATAAAGAACAATAATAAATTAGGGATTTACATCCTCAGACTTACATGTTTGACGAAACGAGATGAACTAAGTTAACGTTTAGTGATGCTCGACTCGAATGTAGACGAAAGTGCCCTCTAGGAGGAAAACGAATAAGATTGATTAATGTTGATTAGTTGTGGAGTTGGTCAAATTGGTCGGTCATGCAAAACGAGGCTGGTACTCAGAAAGATCCGAGCTTACGTGGTCGAAAGTTCAAGGACGTAGATGCCAAAAAGTAAGAACGTGGTCTAGAATGCAAAGGGAGAAGAGAAGGGGCGGACACTCGAGTGAGAAATATGAGAGACCGAAGGTCTCTATTTATACTAATCACACGGAGGAAGTAGGGTTTTCGGAGAAACTTTGGAAGTGAATCTCGAAAAGATATGAAAAGATACGAAAAAATACGCAGAAAAGAACTTGGGAAGAGGCGCAGCAGGCACTTCGTCTCTTGGAAGAGGCGCAGCACTTGCTGCGTCCTTTCCCGGTGGTTTCCTCCTACGGAAGAAAGATTTCCGTGTTTTGATTATGGAATAACGGATTAATCTTGTTTTCCTTAATATTTTGTGTGAATATTACGGGAAATTCTTTACCAAAGATTAGAAGGTTGTAAAATATGGAATAGAAATATCCAGAACATTCCAGAACATTCTGACTCGGTTTTAGAAAATGGAGACGCATTTTTGATCCGGACTCCAAATGTACTCTAATTACTGCCAAAACGACCGTATAGGCACGTAGATGTCAGTTAATAGGTAGACACAAGTGTTTGAGCAATCACTTGACGATAAACTTACGAACTGTCACAAATCGTTCCGCGTACCAAACATGCGGCCCAATCATCACCGGGTGGTTTGCGGGAGGTGCAGAAATGAGGTATCTACACCAATTGTCTCGTCAAATAATATCTCCCACTCAATTCAAGATGTCTTTCAGGTCGTTCTTGCACGTGATCTTATCATAAAGTGATTTTCTCGATCAGGAGAATAACTGTCTAACTGGATAATCTACTATAGATCTCATTCGAGCGTGGCCACGCATTTCCAGTCACCTATCTTCGAGTGGCCTTGAGATAAAATATGACTTAAATGGACAATCCTGTTAACCTATTTTCTTTGTTAAATACAGATCACAATGACCCAATAAATGCCCATCGGCCTCCTTTTACGGCGCGACCTAGAACAAAAACCTAAGCCACCGGATAACCATACCAATTCAGACAAATAGTCACCAGTCTAAAGAATTGACTCGTAGGAATAAATAGAAATCCTCCCTACGACCCAGCAATAAAAAGATTCTATAAACGGTCACTGTCTGACAAATTTTCTCACAATCTTCCTATGTAATCGACCAGCCATCACTATGACCATATGACAGTCGAACTTGTCATCTATCGCCTTACAATCTAGTCACTCCGAGACGTCACCTCATTAAGTAACTAGGGACAAAATACAATATTAATCCAGTTCACTTTAATAGGGTTCGACATTGTCACTACAACCTATTTGGATAAAAACAAAGTATTTAAAATTCAGATATAAAACTGAATACAATGATAAATGTAATTATCATATATGAAATAATAAATACAATATCTTAATTATTACATATCATATAATTTACAAAAGTTCTGGCATTCGTCTCAATCCCATCGAAACTACACGACTATCATGTTTAGCTTGAGACAATGGCTTGGTTAAAGGATCAGCGATGTTGTCAGCTGTCCCAACCTTACAGACTGTAATTTCCTTCCTTTCAATTAAATCTCTAATTACATGAAATTTCCTAAGTACGTGTCTAGACTTGTTACTAGACTTGGGCTCTTTTGCTTGAAAAATTGCCCCACTGTTATCACAATATAAAGTGATAGGATCCTCGGCGGTCGGAACTACTTTCAGTCCCTCTGAGAATTGCCTAATCCAAACTGCTTCCTTTGCAGTTTCAGAGGCTTCAATGTACTCAGCTTCCGTTGTAGAATCAGTAGTCACAGACTCCTTAAAACTTCTCTAGCAAACCGCCCCTCCGTTCAACAAAAAAGATAAAACCAGCCTGGGATTTCAAATCATCCCTGTCGGTTTGGAAACTGGCGTCCGTATAACCTCTTATACGTAATTCAGATTCTCCTCCAAACACTAAGAATGAATCTTTAGTCCTTCTCAAGTACTTCAGAATATTCTTGACAGCTATCCAGTGACTCTCACCTGGAGTTTTCTGAAAACGACTCGTCATACTCAAAGCATACGAGACGTCAGGACGAGAACACATCATAACATACATGATCGATCTAACAGCGGAAGCATAGGGAATCAATTTCATGCGTTCAATATCCTTAGGATTAGTAGGACACTGTGACTTACTCAAAGTAATTCCACTGCCTATAGGTAGAAAACCTCTCTTGGAGTTTTTCATATTGAATCGGTCAAGAATCTTATCGATATAGGCTTCTTGACTCAATGCTAATATCCTTTTGGATCTATCCCTATAGATCCGGATACCCAAGATGCGTTGAGCTTCTCCTAAATCTTTCATTTGGAAGTGATTTTCTAACCACTTCTTGACAGAAGCAAACATATCTACGTCATTCGCAATGAGTAATATGTCGTCCACATAAAGAAGCAAGAAAACAACTTTACTCCCACTAAACTTCATGTATAAACATGGTTCCTCAACACTTCGAGAAAAACCATTCTATTTAATAACATGATTAAAACGATGATTCCAACTCCTTGATGCTTGCTTAAGACCATAAATGGATCTCTTAAGTTTGCATACTTTGTTAGGATTTTTAGGATCCACAAAACCTTCACGTTGTGACATAAACACTTCCTCTTACAGAAACCCATTCAGGAAAGCGGTTTTGACATCCATTTGCCATATCTCATAATCATGAAATGCAGCAATCGCTAACATTATCCGAACAGATCTAAGCATAGCAACTGGTGAAAAAGTTTCATCATAGTTTAAACTATGAACCTGGGTGAAACCTTTTGCCACCAATCTAGCTTTGTAGACATCTTTATGTCCATCCATGCCGATTTTAATCTTGAATATCCACTTACACTTAAGAGTTCAAACCTCTTTAGGTAAGTCAACCAGGTCCCATACCTGATTTTCGTACATGGAATCCATTTCAGATTGCATGGCCTCGAGCCATAGCTTAGAGTCAGAACTAGTAATAGCTGCTTTGTAGGTTTTAGGTTCATCACTTTCCAAAAGTAAAACCTCATAGTCACCATCTTCCTCGATAACACCAAGGTATCTATCGGCGACTAACCTTCTCTGATCTCCTAGGTTCAGAAGGAACAATAACCGATTCAGACGTAGAAGGAACATCTTCCTGTACTATCACATCAGTTTGTGGCTCTTGAACTTCATCAAGTTCAAATTTTCTCCCACTCTGTCTTCTAGAAATAAAATCTTTTTCTAGAAAGACAGCTTCACGAGCCACAAACATTTTGTTCTCGCTACTATTGTAGAAGTAATATCCACAAGTTTCCTTAAGGTACCCTATAAAAATGCATTTTTCAGAACGAGGTGCAAGCTCATCGTCAGACTTGCTCTTGACATAAGCATCACAACCCCATACTTTCATGTATCGTAGATTCGGGACTTTCCCTTTCCATATCTCATATGGAGTTTTTTCAGTTGCTTTAGTGGGACTTTGATTAAGTGAGCGTATAGCAGATGAAATGGCAAAACCCCAAAATGACTTAGGTAATTCAGTTTGACTCATAATTGATCAGACCATATCTAATAAAATTCGATTCCTCCTTTCATTCATACCATTCAACTGTGGTGTGCAAGGAGGAGTTAACTGGGATACAATACCACAGTCTTTATGGTGATATCTAAAGTCATTGCTTAAATACTCCCCACCACGATCTGATCGTAATGCTTTAATCTTCTTATTTAATTGGTTTTCTACTTCATTCTGAAACTCTTTGAACTTATCAAAAGCTTCACTTTTATACCTCATTAAGTAGATATACCTATATCTACTCATGTCATCGGTAAAAGTAATGAAATAGTCATAATTACCTCTAACAGTGACTGTCATTGGACCACATATATCGGTGTGTATTAAACCCAACAACTCACTAGCTCGAGATCCTTTTCCTAAAAAAGGTGAACTAGTCATCTTGCCAAGAAGACAAGATTCGCATGTACCAAATGATTCGAAATCAAAAGGTTTAATTATACCGGTCGACACTAGTCTTTTAATGCGTTTCTATTTAATGTGCCCTAATCGACAATGCCATAAATAAAATTGATCGAGATCACCAGTTTTGAGTCTTTTATTATCTAAAGGATAAACATCGTTGCAAGTGTCTAGAATATAAATACCATTGATTGAAATAGCTTCGCTATATACAATATGTAGATACCTCATTTCTGCACCTCCCGCAAACCACCCGGTGATGATTGGGCCGCATGTTTGGTACGCGGAACGATTTGTGACAGTTCGTAAGTTTATCGTCAAGTGATTGCTCAAACACTGATGTTTACCTCTTAGTTGTCATCTACGCGCCGATACGGTCGTTTTGACAGTAATTAGAGTACATTTGGAGCCCGGGTCTAAAACCGTCTTCATTTTCTGATAACCGTTAAATCCCGAGTCAGAATGTTCTGGAATATTCCGGATATTTCTATTCCATATTATAAATATTTCACAATCTTTTAATCTTTGGTAAAAAATTTCCCGTAATATTCATACAAAATATTAAGGAAAATAACATTATCCCGTTATTCCATAAACAAAACACGGAAATCTTTCTTCCGCAGGAGGAAACCGCCTGGGAACAGACGCAGCAGGTGCTGCGCCTCTTCCAAGAGACGCAGTGCATGCTGCGCCTCTTCCCAGGTCCTTTTCTGCGTATTTTTCGTATCTTTTTCATATCCTTTCGAGATTCACTTCCAAAGTTTCTCCGAAAACCCTATGCCTTCACGTGATTAGTATAAATAGGAGCCTTCGCTCCTCATATTTCTCACGCGAGTGTCCGCCCTTCTCTTCTCCCTTTGCATTCTAGACCACGTTCTTACTTTTTGGCGTCTACGTGCTTGAACATTCGACCACGTAATGTAACACCCCCATACTCCGAGTGCCTTACCAGGACCACTCAGGTATGAAGACATCACCATCTCGGTCGCCCGAGGTATGATAATCAAATAGACAAAACGGAAACAATATTTATTATAAATAGTTTAATGATAAACACAATCCTCAAAACCAAACCAAAGTACAATACATTATTCCAAACTATCTGTTCTCAACTGAAATGTAAATAAATGCTAAACTACAGCGGAAGACTCTATCGTCATGTCGTGGCCATCCCAAATTATCCCAAAGATCATCTCTATACCGTTCAATATCTCGCTCACCATCCCCGAATGGATCACCGCAGGTTTTACAAAACAACACCGGGTCGGTACTAATCACACAATCAATATAAATAACAATAATAAGACAAACAGACATGAACCACACACACACACACACACACCACCAACTCCCATCATCTCAATACCGACTGTCCACCGACCACCGCGCTGGGGGACCGCAGCCGTTCCCACCTAAGCCCCGCTCATCGTACGAGCGATAACCCTGTCCATTAATGTGCACATCCCCTTTCGTGGCGGGTTCCACGAAGGGCGAAACTAGGGCGTGAGATCACTCCCGCAAGTGACCCCACTCAGCCGAGAACGCATCTCGAGAACCATCAACAAACACAACCACAATCACAATCACAATCACAATCATCATATCAAACAACTAACTACAAAGACATCACCAATATCCCATTATGGGACTAATACCGAGTAGAAATCCTACCGGAAAGCACAACACGCACACGGTATCTACAAAATTTGTATCAAACGGCTCCTCTACGAATTCTCCTCCTATCATACAACACATAGATGCTACTATTCAAATACTACTCATAAAAACCCCCAATTCCTAAATTAGGGTTTCACCAATCTTAACAAAACATTATAGAAATTATATTAAAAGCTTACCCTCGACGCAAGGAATCCAACGACACGAACTACGATACGAACTGACCGTCTGAACTCCGGGAATTGTCAAGAACGCGATTAGGAAGAAGGACTAGTTGCTTTCTCTCTTAAACAGGTTTTAGGTTTTGTAAAAAGTGATTTAGAACAATGACGAATATGTTTAAATACCTTAATCGCGTAATTAACAAAACCCGAGAAAACTCCCCGTAAAAACCGGACACTCGATCGAGTACCCAAGGTACTCGATCGAGTACCCCTTACTCGATCGAGTACCCCACTACTCGATCGAGTACCCAACAGTCGAAACTATTTTATTCCGCAACTTGCCCATACTCGACAGAGTAAGGGCTACTCGATAGAGTACCCCAAGACATATAAATACGGAGTATTACGGTCTTCCCTCCTTAAAGGAACTTCGTCCCCGGTTCAAACCACTACTACTAAAACAAAGGTACTCCAAAACATTCCCGACTCAACAACCAAAACAAAACTCAATATAAAACACGCTACTTACCCAACTCATCCCGACAACCTACCGACGCAACATATAAAAAGGTGTATAAAACTCCTAGAAACTGCTCGCGATCATCTCCTACCCCCCTAAAAGAAACAAGGTTACGTCCCCGTAACCATACATACCTGATCAAAAAGGAAGGGGTAACGCTCTTTCATGATATCCTCTGCCTCCCACGTAGCTTCCTCGGTCTCGTGGTTAGACCAAAGGATCTTGAGCAAAACTGTCTCACCACCCCTAGTCTTTCTAACCTTTCGGTCTAGGATCTGCTTAGGCACCTCAAGGTATGATAAAGACTCATCTAGCTCTAAGCTCTCTGCCTCCAACACATGTGACGGGTCACTCACATACTTCCGCAGCTGCGATACATGAAACACATTATGCACTCTCTCCAACGCAGCTGGTAAAGCCAAACGATAAGCAACTTCCCCAACTCGCTCTAAGATCTCATAAGGCCCTATAAACTTCTGGCTTAGCTTGCCTTTCTTCCCAAATCTCATAACCCCGCGCATAGGAGACACTTTCAGAAGAACCTTGTCCCCAACCTGAAACTCTATGTCCCGACGATGTAGATCTGCATAACTCTTTTGTCGATCCTGAGCTGCTCTCATCCTTTCCCTGATCATCTTAATCTGTTCCACCATCTCATGCACCATCTCTGGTCCTAAAACCACTGCCTCAGCACTATCGTCCCAACAGATTGGACTCCTACATCTCCTCCCATACAAAGCCTCAAACGGTGCCATACCAAAACTAGTGTGATAGCTGTTATTGTAAGAAAATTCTATCAAGTCCAACCTCTGCTCCCAGCTACCACCAAAATCCATCACACAAGCTCGCAACATATCCTCAAGAGTCTTGATTGTTCTCTCAGTCTGCCCATCCGCGGGATGAAAAGTCATACTCATCTTGATTTGTCCCCAACGATTCCCGCAACTCCTTCCAAAACCTCGATATAAATCTCGCATCTCTCGTCGACACTATGTCCTTAGGGACTCCATGCAACTTCAAAGACGTTCTTTCGATAGGCCATAGCCAATTGTGCCTTAGTCCATGTATCTTTCATTGGAACAAAGTGAGATGACTTGGTCGACGATCCACTATCACCCAAATCATGTTGTTACCTTGTTGACTCTTAGGCAAACCCACAATGAAATCCATGGAAATGGATTCCCACTTCCACTCAGGCACCTCCAAAGACTGAACCTTACCTTGTGGTCTTCTCTGTTCCCCTTTAACTCTCTGGCATGTCAAACAACGGGACACAAACTCAGCTGTCTCTTTCTTCATCCCAGGCCACCAAAACGTTTTCTTCAAATCTTTGTAAAGCTTGTCTCCACCGGATGCACCCAATATGGTGTGCAATGTGCCTCTGTCATGATAGTCTTTTTCAACTCTTCATCATTAGGAACACACCACCTACCATCAAACCTCAAGCTACCATCTCAGTATGAATAGAAAACCGGACACTGTCCCTTTCTCTACTCCAGCTCTCCACTCCACTATCTTAGGATCCAAAGCCCGCTTATCCCGAATATCATCATAAAACTCAAGTCGTCTTTGTCATATCACCCATGGCATCTCCTTTCTGCATCATATGTATCCCGAACCTCGCTACCTCATCTCTCAGCCTCATCAAAGATAGAGCTGTACACAAAGAATGTACACTCTTCCTACTCAAAGCATCAGCTACAACATTGGCTTTCCCTTCATGGTAGATGATTTCCATGTCATAATCGCCAATCAACTCCATCCACCTCCTCTCGTCGATGTTCAACTCCTTCTGCGTGAAGATGTACTTGAGACTCTTGTGATCAGAAAATACCTTAAAGATTGCTCCATAAAGGTAATGTCTCCAAATCTTGAGAGCAAACACCACTGCACCCAACTCCAGATCATGAGTAGGGTAATTCTCCTCATAAGGCTTCAACTGCCTAGACGCATAGGCAATCACTTTACCATTATGCATCAACACACATCCTAGCCCATTCTTCGAAGCATCAGTATAAACCTCGAAATTCTCGCTCCCTTCAGTAATGCTAGGACAGAGCTGGTCAAACGCTCCTTTAATGTTTGGAACGCCGTCTCACAACTCTCATCCCAACGAAACCTGTTCTCTTTCCTCATCAACGCCGTCATTGGTCTAGCTATCTTGGAGAAATCCTTCACGAACCGCCTGTAGTATCCAGCTAAACCCAAGAAACTCCTAACCTCAGCAACATTCTTTGGTGCTTCCCACTTTGTCACACCTCAATCTTCGCGGATCCACAAATACCCCATCTTTAGAGATTACATGCCCCAAAAAGCAACTTTCTCTAACCGAACTCACACTTGGACAAAAGCATACAACTCATGATCCCTCAAAGTCTGCAACACGATCCTCGGATGCTCCTCATGCTCCTCCTTAGTCTTAGAGTAGACTAAGATATCATCAATAAACACCACCAAGAACTGGTCCAAGAACTGTCTGAAGATCCTATTCATCAAATCCATAAACACTGCCGGTGCATTAGACAACCCAAACGGCATCACCACATACTCATAATGGCCATACCTCGACGTGAAAGTCTGTCTTGGTATGTCCACCTCTCTAATCTTCACCCGATGGTACCCCGACCTCAAATCAATCTTAGAAAAGACTGTTGCACCACTCAACCGATCAAACAGTCATCTATCCTTGGCAAAGGATACTTGTTCTTTATCGTCACTCGGTTCAGCTCCCTGTAATCTATGCACAGCCTCAAGCTCCCATCTTTCTTCTTCACAAACAGAACTGGTGCTCCCCAAGGCGATGCACTTGGTCTAATGTATCCCTTCTCTATCGGATCATCCAACTGCTTCCTAAGTTCCTCCATCTCCTTAGGACCCATACGGTGCACGTGCCTTAGAGATTGGCCCCGTCCCTGGCTTCAACTCTACGGTGAAATCTATCTCCCTCTTCGGTGGCAACCCCATAATCTCCTCTGGAAAAACATCTGCAAACTCTCCCACCACTGGTATCTCATCAACTATCGGGCTCTCTATCCGGTCATCTCTCACATGGCACAGGATCAAAGGACATCCCTTCCTCGAATACGACTTCAAAGTGACAAACAAAATCAACTTAACCTTGGGTTTGACTAGAAACCCACGATAAGACACACTTACACCCTTTGGACCCCTTAAGGACACTTTCTTTTGATGACAGTCTATCTTGGCTTTATACTTTCCTAACCAATCCATCCCAACTATCATCTCAAAACCATTAAAAGGAAACTCTAGCAAGTCTACAGGGAAATCGACTTGCCCAACTATCAAAGATACATCTCTAAACAACCTCCCACACGATACAGACTCACCCGAAGGTATGAAAACTTGCTCCCTAACAGACTCATATACTCTCAAACCCAACTGTTTTACATGACTCAAGACACAAACGACCGAGAAGCCCCCAATCAAACAAAACAAACGTAGGAATACCATTAACAAGGAATGTACCTGATAACGTGCGCATCTTCCTCGGGTTGCCTTCTTGTCCATCATGAACAACTTGCCATCGGTCTTCCGCCCACCTCCCCGGACAAGATCTTGGGCGATGCGGTCGGCTTAGCACCCGACCCTTGATTGTTGTTGTTGTTCGTCGGTGTCTTCGATAAGAATTACCGCCGCTTGTTGCCTCCACTCTGGTAGCTCGACCTCCCGGTTTGGCCATGATCCACTGTCTGGCCCGGTCTCGCAAAGCTCGTGCGGTCTCGAAAGGATCCTGCACTCGTGCACTCATGTCTCTTGTGGCCTACGCCACCACAACCAAAGCAGTTACTCCCCCCCTATTGCTCACACTCCCACGGCCGCCCAAAGGAAGTTCCAAAGACTAAACCCGGACCCAGAAGAAAATCCTTTAGACTGATTGTGGTTGCCTTTCTTGAAATTAGATTGGCCACCACCCTCGCTCTCGACTTCCTCTTCTCTCCACCGACCTCTCCCGAGCCATCTCCACTAGTCTCTCGGCTCTCCCGGCCCTCTCATACGCTTCCTTTACATCGCAAGGACTCCCACGTGTAACTTATTCCATAATTTTCGTGGTTAGCCCTCTCTCAAACCTCAAAGCCAGATTCTCCTCACTCAAACCCATATCCTCAGCATATCTAGATTTCTCATTGAACTGCCTGTAGTACTCAGCCACAGACATCTCAGCAGTCATCTTAAACTTGTCGAACTCCTCTCTCAACTTGCTCCTCACATGTTCTGGCACGAACTCCTTCCTCACAGCCCTACGAAACTCCTCCCAAGGTATAGCAGGTAACCCTTGGTTGGTATATATCTCCTTGGCACTCACTTTCACTGAATCCCACCACTTGCCACCGCCTCCCTCGGATAGAATGCACTGATCCACTCTCATCTCATCGGACAAAGAACTAAATCTAGTATGTTCTCCATCTCCCTCAGCCAACTATCAAGAAGGTTAGGCTCCTCAACTCCCTTGTACTCCTTCGGGTTAAACCTCGCAATATAGAGGCTGACTTTAGCATGGTCAACCTCCTTCTCCTTACTCTTATCCTTGTCCTCATTCACTTTCTTTAAGGTCTCAGTAAGAGCATCCTGGTGCTCTAACATCTTGACGATGTCGTCCGTAGTCATAAGCTCAGCTCTCGCATACAAAGCATTTCTCTTGGGCGGCATCTTGAAACTATACATATATAAGAAAGGGTAGATATGAACATACGTACTAAACTTCAAAACACGAAAACACGCTGCCCAGAACCTACTCGATCGAGTATCCAAACCCACTCGATCGAGTAACGGGCTACTCGATCGAGTGCCCCCATGTACTCGATCGAGTACCCAAACTCCGAACCAAATGGACCTTCGATCTCTAACCCACTCGATCGAGTATCTAGGCTACTCGATCGAGTGACTTACTCGATCGAGTACCCTAGTTACTCGATCGATTGCCCTAAAACGCGATTCGGACTCAAAATCGCCAAAACCTACCCGATCGAGTCAGCCTTACTCGATCAAGTACCACCAATACGTAAGAGCTACCCGCATATTACGTCATATACTAACATGCTAACTTTATAAATCACATTATATCATAACATTCATGCTATTAATTGCCACGTTGTAAAACATTCCATCATGCTATCATTTCATCAACAATGTCTATATATATAACATCACTTTTCTTTCATCTCATCAACTTCCAATTCAAACATCCAACCATCAACACATTCCATCACATTGTTACGCAAGTTACTAAGCACACACATGACTCAACACACATTTCCCCCATGTGACCGGTTCAAAGTTGTAGGGCGACCCCCGCGACTTTAGGACGTCTCCCAAGCCTTTGCACTAGCTCCTACAACTTTTACCCCGGGTTCATTTTAATTGACTCCCTATGTTCATTAAGTTCATTGGTTACGGGTTTCGGATCGTCGCTCGATACCATTTGTAACACCCCATACTCCGAGTGCCTTACCGTAACCACTCAGGTATGAAGACATCACCATCTCGGTCGCCCGAGGTATGATAATCAAATAGACAAAACGGAAACAATATTTATTATAAATAGTTTAATGATAAACACAATCCTCAAAACCAAACCAAAGTACAATACATTATTCCAAACTATCTGTTCTCAATCGAAATGTAAATAAATGCTAAACTACAAATGAAGACTCTATCGTCATGTCGTGGCCATCCCAAATATCCCAAAGACTCATCTCTATACCTGCTCAATATCTGCTCACCATCCCCCGAATGGATCACCGCAGGTTTTACAAAACAACACCGGGTCGGTACTAATCACACAATCAATATAAATAACAATAATAAGACAAATGACATATGAACTCATCACACACACATACACACACCACCAACTCCCATCATCTCAATACGACCGTCCACCGGACCCCCGCCAGGGGGGACCGCAGCCGTTCCCACCTAAGCCCCGCTCATCGTACGAGCGATAACCCCGTCCATTAATGTGCACATCCCCTTTCGTGGCGGGTTCCACGAAGGGCGAAACTAGGGCGTGAGATCACTCCCGCAAGTGACCCCACTCAACCGAGAACGCATCTCGAGAACCATCAACAAACACAACCACAATCACAATCACAATCACAATCACCATATCAAACAACTAACTACAAGACATCACCAATATCCCATTATGGGACTAATACGAGTAGAAATCCTACCGAAAGCACAACACGCAGACGGTATCTACAAACAGTATCAAAATGGCTCCTCTACGAATTCTCCTCCTATCATACAACACATAGATGCTACTATTCAAATACTACTCATAAAAACCCCCAATTCCTAAATTAGGGTTTCACCAATCTTAACAAAACATTATAGAAATTATATTAAAAGCTTACCCTCGACGCAAGGAATCCAACGACACGAACTACGATGCAAACCGACCGTCCGAACTCCGGGAATTGTCAAGAACGCGATTAGGAAGAAGGACTAGTTGCTTTCTCTCTTAAACAGGTTTTAGGTTTTGTAAAAAGTGATTTAGAACAATGACGAATATGTTTAAATACCTTAATCGCGTAATTAACAAAACCCGAGAAAACTCCCCCGTAAAACCGGACACTCGATCGAGTACCCAAGGTACTCGATCGAGTACCCCCTTACTCGATCGAGTACCCCAGCTACTCGATCGAGTACCCAACAGGTCAGAAACTATTTTATTCCGCAACTTGCCCATACTCGACAGAGTAAGGGCTACTCGATAGAGTACCCCCAAGACATATAAATACGGAGTATTACACGTAAGCTCGGATCCTTCTGAGTACCAGCCTCGTTTGCATGACCGACCAATTTGACCAACTCCACAATCAATCAACTTAATTAATCTTAATCGTTTTCCTCCTACGAGGGCACTTTCGTTACATTCGAGTCGAGCATCACTAAACGTAAACTTAGTTCATCTCGTTTCGTCAAACATGTAATTCTGAGGGTGTAAATCTCTCTTTTATTTATTGTTATTTACTTTTTGTACCACTAATATAAGATTTATGTCGAAAGTACTTATTAAAACCGAATTACAAAACCATGTTTAAAACCCTTTTTACGGATTACCAGAAGATAACCGTCGAGAAAGGACGCAGCAACTGCTGCGCCTCTTCGAAGGAGCGCAGTACCTGCTGCGCCTCTTCGTGAGGCTGCCGCGGTTCCTGCTTCCTTTCTTCTTCCTTCGTCCTCTGTAAATCCGTTTTGTTTTGTTTGTTTTCGTTTGTTCTTCAATTCTTTGATACAATAGCATAATAATTTCACATGTACATTGTTCATCATTCATTAACACGTTTAATTTAGTCATTAAATTCGACTTAAATCCCTTATAATCCAATATTTGCGGGTTTTCGTCATTAAACTCGATCCGGGTTGTAGAAATTCGATTCGTTCGTGTTGAGTTTCTGGAATTCGATCTTTGATATATTTCCATCTGTCTATTGTCCTATTCGTCATTAGTTCGTCATTAATTCGTCATGTTTAACCTATTTAGTTCACCTATGTCACTAATCAATCTTTCATCCATGTAAATAATTCGTTTGCATTCGTTTCATCCATGTTTTACTGCTTTTATGACTCATTCATATGTAATTAATGAATTAAATCACTTTCATCCGAGTCGAATATCATAATCAATCCTTAAAATCACCAATTAATATTAACGATTTGCAGTTCCGGCTTCACAGCCAGAACTCACCCTTGGAACAGACGCAAGAATCGCCGCGCTTCTTCCAAAGGGCGATCTCTTTGCTGTTCGTGTTGACTTGTCTCTCGAACTTCCGAGTTGCCTTGACCTAGTTTAATTAGTTTACGTATAATTAACTATTAACCGTATTATTGCCTAATGATTTGTTCGTTAATTCATTCCTTTATTCTTTTTCTCAAATTATCCGTTTTAGAAGTATTTTTGACATAAATCGCTAAACCCGATGTAATTATTGTAATTTATATTATTGTAATTTCCTTTATCGTATTTATCATTGTATTTTGTATCATTTGTATGCCTTCACATGTAATTGAACCTTAAAATTCTACTTCGACCTAATTGTTTGCTAAATTAATTGTTCACCGACTTAGTTAATCTTCACATGCTAGGATCAAAACTTGGATGTTGCATTGCATGCATATAATCGACAATATATCAAGTATATATGATTTTCCCTAATCATTAGTAGAGGCCACTATCGAGGCGGGCGGGATTAGGTGTTCGATCAAAAGAGCTTCCTAATACGTATCCTCACCCCTTACTCCAGATCTCTGTGAACATCTGTGTTCATTGGCATCCACGAGAGTCATTCTAGACATAGAATGCCAAGGGTAATGAGTTCTTGGTGTTCATGTCACTACTTTGTGTCTTGACATGACACTAGGTATTCGAACGGTTCCAATTTCCCATAAAAATTGGTGGCGACTCCACAAATGCAAACGCTTGTTTCCCAAGCGCCCCCGTGGCCCCATGTCCACAGTTTGGCGACTCTGCTAGGGATAATACACTTACCTGTAGCCAAAAGGGTGAAACTTGAACAAGGTTAGGGAATAGTTTATACAAGACAATTGTCGGTTTTCATAACTCGGTCTTCCTAGATCGTTTCATTCGGCCTTCCTAGGCCCAACCCAACCCATTCGACCATCGTCCCGTCTAAACGGTCCTAATTCTTATTTGGGCCTAAGGATGGATAGCGATTGACGTCATCCATACCAGGATGCTTACTCTTGTTTGTATCAAGGACCTTCACTACTTGAGGAAATGGACTAGGAATCGGCCTTACTCTTGTTTGGTACGAGCCTCTCCACAGACTTCGAGTTTGATTGTTCGGTATGGCAACCCACCCTTTAAACCAAAACCCTTTTAAATGCACTCAGCATCCCATTATAATGCTTGTATAAATGTTTGTATCTTACGTGATCACCATTTCTAAACGAAACCATGACAATTTTTGTAAAATCAAAACCCCTTTTAAAGTGTAAATTTCGAAAAAAGGCCCATGATTAGCGCAAAGCCGAGTCGAAACTCTGTCCATTTGTCGAGTCAAATTTCGGGCCCAAGCCCATTTCAAAACCTCACTTCGAGTCCACTCCTACAACTACACTATAGTTGACTAGGACACACATTTTCAAACTTTGTCATTTCTTCAAAGCTCACTGACACAAGTGGCACACACCCACTTCACGAGTCAAAACATTTCTTTCTTAGTAAGTGTGTTAGAGTGGTCGATCGTGTTTTGATTCATCGTCGATCTCTTGTCTAGTTTCCAAGATGCCTGAAACAAGCGACGTGAACTTCAATCAACTCCAAGATGGTAATGATTGAATCCTAACTGCGCTAGCTCAAATCCAAGTTACCCAAGATCAAGTGTATGATCGCCTTGACACCATCGAAGGCCGGATCTATGCCGTAGAATCAAGGTTGCCTCCTCGAGAAAGTGAAGTCGTTGATGACTTCAGGGACGAAAATCCTCCCATGGGAATGTCTGCAGCTGAGAAAAGACCTCCAATACTTAGAGGAGCAATTGATGTATCTTAAAGGGGATGACATTTACAGGGAGAATAATCGCAAATGTGAGGCCGTAAATTCCAAATTGCCAACCAAGTTCAACATGACGGATATCCCTAAATTCAAGGGGCATGAAAACCCTTTGAACCATATCCGTGCCTTCAAGGATTACATGTCTATCAAAGGCATCAAACCCGAGATGTTCTTAAGGATCTTTCCTTCATCTCTTGACACCATCCCAAAGCAATGGTTCTACTCTCTATAACACAAGAATATCGCTACATGGGAAGATGCCACGATCGAGTTTGCTAAGCAATATGCGGATAATGCTGAGATCCAAGTTAACATGCGCACTCTAGAGGTTCTTACCCAAAATGACAAAGAAGGTTTCACCGACTTCCTAAGTAGGTGGAGGAAGACTAGTACCCAACTAGTTGAACGCCCAGATGAGGCTACCCTTGTGGAGAAATTCGTGGACAACTTAAAGTCCATCTATGCCAACCATTTGAGATACCAAAACATCAAAACTTTCAAGGACTTAACCGTACTAGGGACGAGAATTGAAGATGACATCCGTAAAGGGCTCTTGTCCAAAACGGTAGGTCGAGGATTTCAAGGCTCAACAAGTCGTTCTTACGGCTCCACTAGCAAGACCGATGAGGTTAACCTTCTCGAGCCATTCAAGAAGAGTGCCCCACCAAGGAAATTCACAAATCTTGGGGACACTTACTCCAATGCTCTAAAAAGGCTAATGAAACAAGGCAAACTCCAACCCATATGACCTACTCCCGAACCAGAAAAGAAATTCAAGTTCTGGGATGAGAACTCGTACTGTGAATATCATAGGGGTAAGGGACATGACACGGAAAAATGCTACAAATTGAAAAATGTGCTTCAAGATATGATCGAGGATGGTCGACTACCTATACCGCCGGGAGGTAAGCCCAACAATACTCAGAATCCTCTTGGAATTCTAGTGATCACAAGTGAAGAATCTACCTTAGATTCTTCACACCTCATTTCTCCAGTTGAAAATGAAATCCACGCAATCGAGAATGAAGAATTCTACTCTACCATTTTCCCTACCATCACCGACTTCATCGCATGGGCAAGGAGTGTGGATAGGCAAGTTTGGGAATTGGAAAACGTGGTGACGACTTTACGTAACCCTAATGCAACACCTAAAGAAAATGCGCCACTAATCTTCTCTCAAAATGCTACTATGCAAGAAATGGTCGCCGTGGTTGATAAACTAGTCGACCAAATCACACAATTAGAGGACGAAATCATGAGAATGAGGGAACTAGCTACAGTCAATGGAGTATGGGCCGATGATGATGAAGACGAATATCCCATTGAACACTCCCTAGTCAAGGAAATAGTCCAAAATGGTGAAGACCAAGATGTGGACCACCTAACTTACTTGGGGCGTCCATATCAAAATACTACTCAAAACGGTCCAACCAACGTTGTCACACCAAATGATAACGAAGATGACTCCACCGATCATTTGCTCAAGCAATTGCAGAAGACAAAGGCTGATCTTTCATTCTGGCAACTAGTAGTAAGCTCATTCCCACATCGCCAAGCTTTACTGCAAGCTTTGGCCAAACTAAATGTAGCACATGATTCCACACCCGACGATGTAGTCAACTTGGTCTTCCAAGAATCACCGAAGCTAAGTAATCCTATTACTTTCTCAGATGAAGATTTGCCACCCTTTGGCGCTAGTCACAACTTGGCTCTTTACATCACCGTCATTTGCTTAAAGAAGAATGTGCCAATGACCTTGGTAGATGATGGCTCCGCGATCAACGTCATACCCCTGAAAACGGCATACAAACTAGGCATGAAAGAGTCGGATTGGACCCCCACCAATTAAGGTGTTCGCGCATATGATGGTACACGACGAAAGGTAGTAGGACTCGTTAACCTAACCGTAGCCACAGGGCCAATTGAGCGAAAGGTTAACTTCCAAATAGTGGACATTGAAGCTTCCTTCAACATACTTCTAGGAAGACCTTGGATTCACGCTTCCAAAGCGGTGACATCCACTCTTCACCAAAAGATCAAGACCCCATTAAATGGCAAAGTGGTGACGATCACTTCGTCACCCATCAAGGCGATAATCGAAAAGAAGTCGAATAATCAAGTCCTTGCGGATCCGGTATATGAACTTGGGGGCTTTCAAAGCATAAGTGTCATAGAAAGTGAATTGGCGCCCCTATACTACGATCCCTACTCCAACTTGGTGGTCAACCACATACTCAAATCCCAGGTATACTTCCCTGGAATGTCTTTGAACCCTATCCGAAGAAACACCTTCGCACCCTATAAGGAAGGCAACTAAAAAAGAATACCACTTGGACTAGGGTACAAACCCACTAAAGAGGAAGTTCTCGAGATGCTCGCTCAAGTTCAAAACCGTAAGTACGTAGGAGTCCAAATGCGACCCTATCTCCTTACCCTAAATGGATACTTTGTTAAGGAAGGAAGCCAAGAACTCTTTCACGGATTTCCCGAACCTTGGCACTATCTCGAAAGGAAGCTAGCCGGAATCGAGATCTTTCACGATTGCTACTTCATTCCTCCAGAAACGGTTCCTACCGTCAAAGCTCGTCAAGCACCTTGCTTAGACGAACAAGCTGTTAGTCTACTATTTGGAGAAGATCGATTAGTTAGAGCCGCGCAGGATGAGATCATTACCATGATACTTCAAGACGACCACTTCAACCCTACCGCGTTAATCACAGAAACAAACGCAAACCAGCAGAAAGGATGGAGAAAATCAATCAAGTGGACCAACAATCAAGGAAGACTCTTCAAGCTCACCACTGGAGAAGGAGAGATGTTCAAAGGAGAACCAGAAGACGATGAATTCGAGTCAGAGTCAGAGTCGGAGTCTAAAGAAGTCACTAAGGAGTCTCCTCCTGTCGTCATCCCCATTCCCTTTGTTTCTCTTAGCTTAGTTTCAAATAGTAACAGTAGTTCGAGAGATGTCCCAACAACTGTCCCTTTACCGCCACTGACCACAGATCAGATGGCTTCTTTGTTTCAACTTTTCTCAAACTTTAATATGAATAAATTAGGTTCTGCTTACTCTTTGTGTTATCTTGAGTGCAATTCTGTTTATGATGATACTGAGGATGACCCAGACCCAGACTCAATTGAGATACCTCTCTACATAGCCAAAGAAATACTACAAGAGGGGGAAGGGGGACCAGTAATAGAGAACACCGAACCCATCAATGTAGGAACCGAACTAGAACCCCAAGAACTTAGGATAGGGACTACCCTGAACCCCACCGAAAGGGCCAGTTTCATAGACCTCCTACACGAGTTCAAGGACGTCCTTGCTTGGTCCTACAAAGACATGCCAGGGATCGACAGGGATATCGCCGAACATAGAATCCCAATTAAGCCAGGTTTCAAGCCCGTGAAACAGAAGCTTCATCGAATGAGAACAGAATGGGCTCTCAAGATTAAGGAAGAAGTCGATAAGCAATTCAAGGCCGGGTTCATCAAAGTTTCCGAGTACTCTGACTGGGTAGCCAACATAGTACCCGTACCCAAAAAGGATGGGAGAATCAGTGTTTGTGTTGATTTTAGGGACTTAAACAAAGCAAGTCCTAAAGATGACTTCCCTCTACCACATATCGACATATTGGTGGACAATACCGCAGATCACGCGTTACTATCCTTCATGGATGGGTACACGGGTTATAACCAAATCAAAATGGCCATAGAAGACATGCATAAGACCGCCTTTGTCACTCAATGGGGAACCTATTGCTATACGGTCATGCCGTTTGGGTTAATTAATGCCGGAGCTACATATCAACGCACCGCAACCACACTCCTACATGACATGATGCATAAAGAAGTTGAGGTATACATAGACGACATGATTGTCAATTCCAAGGATAGAGAAGGGCATATTGCGAACCTTCGCAAATTTTTCGCAAGGCTACGAAAGTACAACATGAGGCTCAATCCTCAGAAGTGCACATTCGGAGTAACATCTGGCAAACTCCTGGGATACGTCGTAAGCCAACAAGGTATAGAAATAGACCCTTCCAAGATCAAGGCTCTAATCGAGATGCCACAACCTCAAACAGAAAAAGAAGTCAGAGGATTCTTGGGTAAAGTACAATATATAAGTCGATTCATATCGAAACTCACCATGATTTGTGAACCTATCTTCAAGAAACTCAAGAAGACAGATCACACCATGTGGGATGATGATTGTCAGAAGGCATTCGACCGAATCAAGGAGATATTAGCCAAACCACCAGTGCTCATGCCACCTCAACGAGATGAACCTCTTGGTTTGTATCTCACAGTAACCGAAACAGCCATGGGCGCCATGCTAGCTCAAACCGTAGGAAAAGAAGAAAGGGCTATCTACTACCTTAGTAAGAAGTTCTTGGAGTACGAGTGCAAATACTCGCAACTCGAAAAGACATGGCTCGCTCTTGTGTGTGCAACGAAGAAGCTACGCCACTACATGCTTAGCTACTCCGTCAAGATATACTCCAAAATGGATCCAGTCAAATATTACTTTGAGAAATCCGTCCTCAACGGACACCTAGCAAGATGGACTTTGATGCTCTCAAAGTTCGATCTCAAATACGTGCCTCTAAAAGTTATAAAAGGGCGCGCCGTTGCCGAATTGTTTGCAGAAAATCTCATCAATGATGCACAAACAATAGATACTTGGTCATTTCCAGACGAGGATATACTCCAAACCGATGTAGACTCCTGGGAACTTTACTTTGATGGAGCATTAAACTTAAGAGGATTTGGAATAGGAGTGTTGCTCATTTCTCCTGAAGGCGAGCATACACCAATCTCTGTCAAACTCGACTTCGAGGTGACAAATAATGCTGTAGAATACGAAGCTTGTCTCATTGGACTACAAGCGGCAGTGAGCTTAGGCATTAAAAACCTCCGAGTACATGGGGATTCATCCCTGATCATCAATCAAGTTACGGGATCTTGGAAAATCAGAAGCGAAAGCCTAACACCTTATCAAGCCAGGATAGACCAAGTTGCCCAATTATTTGATCACGTGACCTATCTACACCTACCTCGGGAAGAAAATCAATTTGCAGATGCTCTTGCAAAACTTGCATCTTTGATTAATATGCCAGATGACATGGTGGAAATGCCTTTATGCATCGAACGACGGTCGGAGCCAGCTTATGTCCACCAAATCACCGATGAAGAGGAAATCGCAGAAGAACCATGGTTCCAAGCAATCCTAAATTTCAAGCTCAACGGTACCTATCCACCGGATATGGACAAAAGGGGACAACGTGCTATACGCCTACTAGCTTCCCAATATGTTCTCATGAAAGGGGAATTATACAAAAGAACACCTCTTGATATAATCCTACGTTGCCTTTATCATTCACAGGCGCGGAAAGTGATGGAAGAAGTCCATGATGGAGAATGCGGTCCTCACATGAGTGGGCCCATGATGGCAAAGAAAATCACACGTTTGGGGTATTATTGGACCACAATGGAATCCGATTGCATCAAATACGTAAGACATTGCCACAACTGCCAAATCTTCGGGAATGTACAAAGATGTCCCTTCTTCACCGCTTCTATACGATGACATCTCCTTGGCCATTTTCTGCCCGGGGAATTGACATAATCGGGAAGATAACCCCAGCCGGAACAGGAGGTCACTGTTTCATCCTAGTGGCAATCGACTATTTCACCAAATGGGTAGAAGCGGCTTCCTGCACTAGTCTCATGGCTAAAAACGTGGCAAAGTTCATACAAAACAACATCATTTGTCGATACGGTTGCCCACATGAGATCATTAGCGATAATGGATCACATTTCCAAGCTGAGACTGAGCAATTGCTAGCCAAGTACAAAATTAGGCATCACCACTCTTCGCCATATAGACCACAGACTAATGGCGCGGTAGAGGCAGCAAACAAGAACGTTGTCATAATTCTCAAGAAAATGATTGACAACTATCGAGATTGGCCAAGCAAAATACCCTTTGCTTTGTGGGGATATCGCACATCAGTTAGGACGCCCACTAGGGCCACCCCTTTCTATTTGACATACGGCATGGAAGCTGTACAACCAGTCGAGTTAGAAATACCATCATTACGTATCTTACTCGAAAGTCAAATCCCGGAAGCCGATTGGAAGAGGGATAGATATGAAGAACTCATCCTCGTGGATGAACGTAGGCTACACGCCTTGTATAATGTCCAAACCTATCAAGCACGTATCAAACGAGCCTTCAACAAAAGGGTCAAGCCAAGGAACATCAAGGAAGGAGACTTAGTACTCAAGTCGGTTAGAGCTCTTTTACCTGTCGATCCACGGGGAAAATTCAAACCTAATTGGGCCGGGCCATTTCTAGTTAAGTCCATACTTCCAGGGGGTGCGGTTAGAATCACGGACCTACATGGGAATGAATTTGCCAACCCAACAAACCTTGACCAACTAAAACGGTATTATGCCTAGAATAGGAACAAAAACGCGCCTCGCGTAACCTCACGTGTCGCTCTTCTGGCACTAAATAAACGGCCCCTGGCCAAGCTGAAATAAGCCAATGTCACTCTGCTCTTGCATTTTGACAATTTGTCATCCTTATATCATCAAAAAAACTAAACTTGCACCTCTAGAGTAAGTAAAAAGCTCATGCTTATCTTCTAAGTTCAGTACAAGCTCTTGCTTAGAACAATTATTCTTTTACATTTACTCGAACTACGCGCAAGGGTTTGATTTCATTTCTAAATGAATACGTAGGCAATCCTTCACGGGATACAACCCACTAATCTCAAAATGTAAATAGAAGGACATTTGCAATTGCATTTGGAATTCGACAAGAATAATAAATAGAAAATGACAACGGTTTCATAACCAATTAACTTCTTTTATTTCATTCATTTCTAATAATAATAATACGTTACATAATAATAATGCCAAATAAAAATAAAAATAGGCTAGGATTCTAAAAACCCCACCTTCTTATTACAATAATAATAATAGTAAATAATAATAAAGACTTGGGCTATTCCTCCATCTTCCCTTTGCCCTTGTCATTCTTGTCATATTTCTTGTCACGACCCCGAGCCGGACGCTCTTGCGCCACTTCGGACCTAATCACCAACGGTCTTTCTCGCGGTCTAGCCTTCCCATTCTTATCAATCACCTTGTCCACGACAGGAGAGGTCTTCGGTTTCTTCGAAGGATGAACAACTCGAAACCCGACTTCTTCCTCTCCCTCAGTCAGATGCTTCTCTTTCTCCTTTTCCACCTCGCACACCTTGTAATCAACAGGCTCGCGCTTCCTCAATCTCTCGCGCTCCTCCGGAGTAGTAGCTTTCCTCCATCGCAGGTAGGAGTCCGACACCCATAAGGCACTAACAGAAGAGTTCAAGAACCATACATTTCTTTGAGCCCATTTAATGGCCCACTCCCTTCGACTCTCAGTAGTAAGCGCCACGGCGATCTGCAGGGATGTGTCAAGCTTCGGGATTGTCCGGTTTAGTCCAACATGTCTCATCAGCCTCTCCGGGAAGATGCATACCATGAATTCCAAGCCAGGAATGCGCACAGATCGGGTAGGATCCAAGGAAGATACTCCAGTGACAGATTTGAGGTGCCACCACGGTACAATCCACCTAATCAAGGGGCCATCATCACTCTTCAGTTTGTTTTCCCAATAATTGCAGACTCGAGTGAAGTCCACCATGTAAAGCCTGGTCCTCATTGCAACCGAACGAGCATGATAAGAAGGAACATGAATTAGGGGCTCGATCAATCGGAGACGCTCCATAAGCCAGACCTACCAAAAGCGGGGTATTAGAACGAAAAAAAAAAAAAAAAAAAATGAAAAAAAAAACAAAAAACGAAAAAAAAAACGAAAAAAAAGAGAGAAAAGTGTTCTTTTACCTGCAAAATAACGGGACCTCCCAAATACGGTAGGTCGCGATTGGCTTTCCTATTATCCAAGCCCAATATGATCTCTCCTAAACATAAACAGGCTGGGCTCCTGTGCAGCTCTATTTGCTCAACTAGGCCCAGGAGATGGGGATCACCTCTCAAGTCTTTATCAACATGCCCTTGAAGGACATATACATGCAACAAGCAAAATCCGAATGCCCTTTGCCTAGCAACATAAGAAACAGTGGGGTCGGCCTTGTTAATGAATCGGTCAATAAAGTCCAACATTCGCACTCCTTTTGAGTTCACTAAACGGTCCACCTCAATTCTAGTCAACCCAAGCAAGTCTCTAAATTTGTTCTTATACCCTTGTGAAGTAGAAGGAATAGCAGGCAAGTGTTCTGGGTCCCACCCACCGATCGCAGCAATTTCTTCAGGAAATGAGCAAATGTCACCTCCGGGGAACGCAAAAACATGATAATTCGGGTCCAAATAATCAAGACAAACATCTAGGAATGGTTTGACAACCTTGATAAGCTTCAAACTCAACAAAGATCCAAGATTATAAGCACCCATATCGTGCTTCTCCATGTTGGAAAACTCGTTGGTCCACTCTTTTAGACGAATCTCCAAAGTATTCATGATGAGTGATTTTATTGAGAATTTTATGTAATAAGACGAAGAAGAGACGGAAGAATTGTGTGAATAAAGCTCCATCGACGTCTCTATTTATAATAAAATCTGTTTCCTAAAATCCGCCAGGACGGATACACATGGGAACAGGCGCAGTACCTGCTGCGCTTCTTCAAAGGGACGCAGCTCCTGCTGCGCCTCTTCCTCAGCATTGTTTCTGTGAATTTCCGCGTTGGATCTTTCCTAAATCCTTTAACGAATAATTTCCTATTCCTACGGGTTATTGTTTTGGAAAATACGTCAAAATTACCCCTAATTCGTGTTTCCTAAATTCACGGGCACGTATTTCGAGGCAATATCAGCATTTTCATCATTTTAGCACACTTACATAGTTCTTTCTATTTTTCTTTTTCGGGGAATCATTTCTCCAATTTAATGTAATTTATTTCAAACTTATATATTTCTTTCATTTATTTCTTTTCTAGGGAATCATTTCGCTCCAGTCCTATACTACATTTCTAACTTATAGATTTCTATTTTTTCTTTTTTAGGGGGTAACCCTCCCTACCGTCCGGTCATTTCCGGCAAATTTTTTGCATTTTTTACATTTTTAGCACTTTTGAGTCATTCGTTTTGCGCTAATTTAGGCCATATGTATATACAAATGCACGTTCTATTTAATTTCTTTGTAAATTTCGGCAGCATGACGACATAAACCGTCATCTACCAAACCTGTCCAAAGCTAACCTGCAGGTACAAGCAACACAACCCAGCAGCAAAGGCACTCAAGCCATCATATATACAGTCAAAAAAGGGAAATGTACAACAAACTGGGGGCTCGAGCCCCAAGCAAAAATCCAAAATGTCCAAAAATATAGGTCCTAAAATGTACAAATGTGCAAGATACAAACAACAAAACTACTGCCGGTCGCCCTCTAACTTCGCAACTCTCGCCTCGAGAGCAGCAACCTCGGCGTCACGAACCTCGAGCTCCCTCAACAAGCGAGCTGTCTCCTCCCAAGACTGGGCCAACTCTCGCTCCAGCTCACTCCTCCCCTGCAAACAACAAAATTGGCTCATGTCAATCATTTCTAGCAATTACAAGAAAAAGTTGGAAAATCAAAATTAGGAAGAAAATACATAGACGAAAGGTTCATACCTGACGACCTCGACCGCCGACAAGTGCCTCGACGGCAGTAGCTTGCAGCCGGTTGGCTACCCTCCATAAAGCCACAAACCGAGACGGTGCAACCTGCATTTTCAAAAAAGAAGTTCTTAATAATTGGATAAGTTCAATCAAATGTGTTCTTACACAAAAATCGTGCAAATTAGAGGCTCACCCTCCGAACCAGATGCTGCCAATCGTCCAGGATAGCATCCGTCACAGCCACGTCAATGTCACGCAGCTCGAAGATCGTCGTCCTCCCGGTCGCGTCAGTGTACTCAAGGGTCTCGGGGTACTCTGGGGGCTCGATGCCCGCCGCCTCGACCTCCTGCAAATTCAAATGTTTCTCATTAGTCGATGATCTTTCATCGTATTCTCAAAATCAGCAAAAATAAAGAAGGATAAAGCACTTACCACAACCGGCCAATACGCCAACTTCCCGTAGAGGAACGCCGAGTAGTCCTCACCAGGAAGAAGGAGGGCGTCACCACCAACGCCAGCCAAGTCAGCCTCCCTCTCAGCCTCAGAAGGCTCCCTGAACATCGTCCTAGGAGGATCGATGGGAACCGTCAAGACATCCTGAGAGCACTGACGAGCCAAGCGCTTGCCTAAGTACCAGACATGACCCATCGACGTCCTCAGCAGCAGCCGACTCGAGCTCCTAGGTCGAAGGACCTCAACCACAAAAGGAGGCGCGCCAGCGTACTCCGCCCAAGGCCCGGGCACCCACTGGGGAAAGACAAACAAGGAATCATCCTTATGATCGATTGAAAAGTGATAAAGAAGCAAAACAAATATAAGTGAGATGCTCACGCTATCCAGCTGAAGAGCGTTCACGTCCCGCCGGTAGACACCATGAGAGGAACGCTTGCTCCTCGTCCGACACATTACCCAATCCCTCACAATGGGATAGGCCTTCTCCAGCGGCTCCGTCCTCTTGGGCGAGAGGCTCGGAAAGTAAGAGTACACCCACGCCTGTGAAGCAAGATAGTCAATAAACGATCTTTCGTAATTTGATAAGGAAAAGAAATGATCTCAGTCTAAATGAAGGTTCATACCTCCAACAGTAGTCCAGGGGGGCAGGAGAAGTCCCCTTCTCCATCAACTCCGGACGAACCATGGCCCTCATGAAGCGGATGAGGACCGCAAAACCAGCAGTGACCCAGTCCCAACGTCCTAGGGAGCTCAGGTCAGAAAGGAAGGGAAGAAGCTTCGTCGACGACCTCTCTCCCTTGTCTCCGAGGTAGATCGAAGACAAAACCACCAAAGCCACAAGCGGGCCCTCTGCTCGCTATACGGGAGGAGGAGCCGTCCCTCTCCCGTCAATCACTACCGGCGGGGGTCTTCCCGCAAAGTAGTCTCGACATAAGAACTAGGCACCAAACCAGGCATCAGAACAGACCTTCGGCGACAAGTTCCAGCCGATCAAGCTCCTAGCCTCGGCCGAGTCCACCCTCATGGCGCTCTCCGGCCACTCCACCACCTCGGTCCCACACGGACCGTAAATCATGCCGTAGTCCTCCAACGTGACTCCCACCTCACCAAAAGGCATGTGAAAAGTGGAAGTCGTATCCCAGAATCGGTCCAAGAAAGCGCGGACCAGGCTAAGGTTAGCCCGCAGCTTCCTCTTCGCGATGTCCCTCTAAGCCTGCACCAAGTCACCAAACGCTCCCCGCTCGATCATGGCGTGCTCCTCCTCCGACAGCCTCTCGTAGCACTCCATAGCCGTCGTGTAGCCCGAGAACGATCTGATGTTCCCGACCTCCTATTGTGATTTGAAACAAAAACTATCTTTAGTTTGAATGATATTGGAAGAGATATGAGCAAATAAGATGAAAGAAGGTGAGTGATTAGTAATGAATTCAAGATTACCAAGCTCTTCACCGTCCTATAGGACAGGTGACCCTCCGCAGCCCAAAACAAGTGCCTGCTGTCCCAGGTCTCAGCCCACGCAGGTGCTCCTCTCAGCTGACGACCTCCTCGCCCAACGTTAGCCCGCCTCGGGGCCTCCTCCTCCTCCTCCTCCTCAGCAGCCTCCTCCTCCTGGACCTCGTCCGCAGCAGCCATCACCGCAGCGGTGAAAGCCTTCTCCAAAGCCTCCTCGATAGCATGAGAAGGATCAACAGCAGTGTCTATCTCCATAGGAGCTCTCCCAGAAATATAAGCCTCGTCACCTGCAACGTCAAAGTAAATTTAGGCCGCGTCAAGTGACGACGAGCCTTGATTTGGGATTTTCGAGCTTTCGGAAGCCCTGAAATCGCTCTTTTCTCGCCATCTTTGGCAATATTCCCACAAACCCGATCACTCTTGTGGTAATTTGGGTCAAGTCAAGCCTAGTCATGGGTTCAAGTCGAAAGTTCGGCAGCATTTCGTTATAACGGCAATTATGCCCTAGAAAAGTGTCCTGAAAAAGCCGTCACAAACCGAAATTTCGATATGGTAGGAAGTTTACCCATCATCCAAGGATTCCAAATATCAAGTTTCATCGCAAATGGGCAATCCTAAGGCAATTTTCAAAGCAATTTACGGTTTAGCTGTGAAACCGTCTCAATTTCACTCAAATGCTCAAAACTCAACGAAAATTCAAAACAAATACATGTTTATGATCCTTATACTACCAATTAGACATTTATAAAATCAATTTTGCAAGGCAAGATCATTTGGGGGAAAAGCCCCAAAGTTTCGACATTTTAGGGTTGGAAACCCTAATTTTGTCGATCAAATTCATCCATTGTAGAAGATTAATGCAAGAATGATATACATACCTCGATTAGTCATGATGAATGCAAGCTTTTGGATCAAATTTTGGCGGAAATGGTTACGATTTGAGAGAGAAATTGATAATTTGTATTTCGAAACAAATGAAATGAGCCTCTGTTTTATCGCGTTTTTACGCTGAAGAGACACACTCGAGAACAGGACGCAAGAAAGGCCATGCCTATTCCAAGAGACGCAGCTCTTGCTGCGCCTCTTCCTTAGCTTCCCTCCATACGAGTTTTCAAAAATGCGTTATGAGTTCGTTATTTGTGGGCCCATCTTTGGTGCGCCTCTTCCCCGATGCCATTTTATCTTTTTGGTCCATTTGACGATTATTCTTCGTTCAGACCCGCATTTCTAAGCCAACTGCAGACTATTATACGTTATTTATCGCTTCCAAGACTTTGCTTGTCACAACGAGCAGATATTCCTTCACAGGTGTTTCGACACGCCTTCATTATATTCCCCCAGCGAGAGTAAGCGGATCGACAATCCCTCTCGAGACATGGAGATACATTCCTGATAGGGTTTCCCAACACGGGAGTTCACGACATACAATCGTCCCCTTTTAAGTTCCTCCGAATTTTGTTTGAAGACGACCCAAGCAGATTTCTCCCAGCAGTTCCCGCCTGTGTCCTGCTACTCACAACATTTCTTGTTTCCCCGCGGAGTGCGATAAAGGTGTCGTTCTCCAGAAGTTCCCAAACCAGTAGAGTTCCTACACTCAAGCCTTAGTTATCCCTTAGTGTGAAATTGTATTCGGGCCTCCTTCCCGTTGATGCTTTCCTTTAGAGCCCCACACCCTAGCACAAATCCTTATATATCTTTTAGGTCTTACCCTTAGCTCCTACGCTTACCCTTAGCTCCTACGCAACTCCGGAAGCATCTCGAGAAGAAGTTTCAGGTATGGTCTCTTCTTATGGCTGGCGAGCCTCCTTACGTAGTCTAATGGACTTTGAATGACCCTCCCCGACAGTCGACAGACTCTAAAATATTCCCGACGACAGGTCCTTAGCTCAGACCCCTTGAGCCGCCTCGCGTCGCCATAGTCGTCAGGTTGTAATCTTTGATTGACCTGATGGATATACTTTGACTTTCTCCTTGTCCAAGCCTCAGTCAAAGTGGAGGCTCTGTAGATACCTCATTTCTGCACCTCCCGGAAACCACCCGGTGATGATTGGGCCGCATGTTTGGTACGCGGAACGATTTGTGACAGTTCGTAAGTTTATCGTCAAGTGATTGCTCAAACACTGATGTCTACCTCTTAGTTGTCATCTAAGCGCCGATACGGTCGTTTTGACAGTAATTAGAGTACATTTGGAGCCCGGGTCTAAAACCGTCTTCATTTTCTGATAACTGTTAAAACCCGAGTCAGAATGTTCTGGAATGTTCCGGATATTTCTATTCCATATTATAAATATTTCACAATCTTTTAATCTTTGGTAAACAATTTCCCGTAATATTCATACAAAATATTAAGGAAAATAAGATTATCCCGTTATTCCATAAACAAAACACGGAAATCTTTCTTCCGCAGGAGGAAACCGCCTGGGAACAGACGCAGCAGTGTCTTTGCGCCTCTTCCAAGAGACGCGATGCATGCTTTGCGCCTCTTCCCAGGTCCTTTTCTGCGTATTTTTCGTATCTTTTTCATATCTTTTCGAGATTCACTTCCAAAGTTTCTCCGAAAACCCTATGCCTTCACGTGATTAGTATAAATAGGAGCCTTCGCTCCTCATATTTCTCACGCGAGTGTCCGCCCTTCTCTTCTCCCTTTGCATTCTAGACCACGTTCTTACTTTTTGGCGTCTACGTGCTTGAACATTCGACCACGTAAGCTCGGATCCTTCTGAGTACCAGCCTCGTTTGCATGACCGACCAATTTGACCAACTCCACAATCAATCAACTTAATTAATCTTAATCGTTTTCCTCCTACGAGGGCACTTTCGTTACATTCGAGTCGAGCATCACTAAACGTAAACTTAGTTCATCTCGTTTCGTCAAACATGTAAGTCTGAGGGTGTAAATCTCTCTTTTATTTATTGTTATTTACTTTTTGTACCACTAATGTAAGATTTATGTCGAAAGTACTTATTAAAACTGATTTATAAAACCATGTTTAAAACCCTTTTTACAGATTACCAGAAGATAACCGTCGAGAAAGGACGCAGCAACTGCTGCGCCTCTTTGAAGGAGCGCAGTACCTGCTGCGCCTCTTCGTGAGGCTGCTGCGGTTCCTGCTTCCTTTCTTCTTCCTTCGTCCTCTGTAAATCCGTTTTGTTTTGTTTGTTTTCGTTTGTTCTTCAATTCTTTGATACAATAGCATAATAATTTCACATGTACATTGTTCATCATTCATTAACACGTTTAATTTAGTCATTAAATTCGATTTAAATCCCTTATAATCAAATATTTGCGGGTTTTCGTCATTAAACTCGATCTGGGTTGTAGAAATTCGATTCGTTCGTATTGTGTTTCTGAAATTCGATCTTTGATATATTTCCATCTGTCTATTGTCCTATTCGTCATTAGTTCGTCATTAATTCGTCATGTTTAACCTATTTAGTTCACCTATGTCACTAATCAATCTTTCATCCATGTAAATAATTCGTTTACATTCGTTTCATCCATGTTTTACTGCTTTTATGACTCATTCATATGTAATTAATGAATTAAATCACTTTCATCCGAGTCGAATATCATAATCAATCCTTAAAATCACCAATTAATATTAACGATTTGCATTTCCGGCTTCACAGCCAGAACTCACCCTTGGAACAGACGCAGCAACTGCTGCGCCTCTTCCAAAGGGCGCAGTCATGCTGCGCCTATTCCAGGTTGACTTCTATCTCTGAACTTCCGAGTTGCCTTGACCTAGTTTAATTAGTTTACGTATAATTAACTATTTACCGTATTATCGCCTAATGATTTGTTCGTTAATTCATTCCTTTATTCTTTTTCTCAAATTATCCGTTTTAGAAGTATTTTTGACATAAATCGCTAAACCCGATGTAATTATTGTAATTTATATTATTGTAATTTTCCTTTATTGTATTTATCATTGTATTTTGTATCATTTGTATGCATGCCTTCACATGTAATTGAACCTTAAATTTCTACTTCGACCTAATTGTTTGCTAAATTAATTGTTCACCGACTTAGTTAATCTTCACATGCTAGGATCAAAACTTGGATGTTGCATTGCATGCATATAATCGACTATATATCAAGTATAGATGATTTTCCCTAATCATTAGTAGAGGCTGCTATCGAGGCGGACGGGATTAGGTGTTCGATCAAAAGAGCTTCCTAATATGTACCCTCACCCCTTACTCCAGATCTCTGTGAACATCCGTATTCATTGGCATCCACGAGAGTCATTCTAGACATAGAATGCTAAGGGTAACGAGTTCTTGGTGTTCATGTCACTACTTTGTGTCTTGACATGACACGAGGTATTCGAACGGTTCCAATTTCCCATAAAAATTGGTGGCAACTCCACAAATGCAAACGCTTATTTCCCAAGCGCCCCTGTGGCCCCATGTCTACACAATCCCATTAAGGGAAAAAGTACAACGTTTGTCTTTAATTACAAAAGAAAAACCTTCCGTGTCTAACACAGATACTGATATTATATTCCTAGACAACGTCGGTACAAAATAACAATTATTAAGAAACAACTGCAACCCCGAAGCTAAGTTAAGTACATAAGTTCCTACTGAGACGGCGGCTACTTTAGACCCGTTACCCATTCGGAGATCAACATCACCCTTGTTTAGCTTTCTTATGCTTTTTAAGCCTTGCAAATGATTGCACAAGTGAGAACCACAACCAGTATCTAATACCCAAGTTGTATTTGAAACATAATTTATGTCTATCATAAAAGATTCGGTTAAGAAATTACATGTTGGCTTCACAATGCCAGCTTTGATGTCATCCAAGTATTTCGTGCAATTACGCCTCCAATGTCCCTTCTTATTACAGTAATTACAAGTATCTTTAAGAGGATTACCCTTTATAGGTTTAGGCTTGGTAGAGCAATTCGCAATTGCCTTACCTTTGCCCTCCACTTGAACAGGCTTCGTACCCGCGTTCCTCTTAAACTGCTTCTTCCCCTTCACTTTAATCGCAAGTACATCGTTCCTCGTACTCCCACTCAATCCTATATCCTTCTCTGCTTGCACAAGCAGAGAATGGAGCTCATGTAAACTTTTTCTCATGTTCGTCATATTATAATTTATCCTAAATTGGGTAAATCCTTTGACTTGAGAGAGAGAGAGAGAGAGTGGAGCACTCGGTCCACCACAAGTTCGTCGGGGATCTTGCATCCCAACCCCTCTAAAGTTTCCACGTACTCAATCATTTTAAGTACGTGTGAGCTTACAGGTTGACCATCTTTGAGGTTAGCCTCAAAGAAACGAACTGCGGTGTTATACTGAATTATCCTCGGGGCTTGAGAAAACATAGTAGAAAGCCTCAAGAATACTTCTTGTGCATCGCGAAACTTGACACATTGCCTTTGTAAAGCAGGATCCATTGAAAAAATCAAAACATTTTTAATTGCAGCGGATTCCTTTTGATAATTAGAATAAGCCTCCCTTACATCGGCAGTGGCCCTAGTACTAGGTGAAGGGGGAGAGGGATCGACAAGGTAGCTTAATTTGCCATCACCTGCGGCAGCTAATCGAAGTTGTTCTTCCCAATCTTTAAAATTACTACCGCCGGCTTTTAAAACATATTTGTCCATAAAAGAACATAGCCATGAATCTCTAGCTATAGTGACGGTTTCACTAGAAGAAGTCATTGTGATTACTACAAAAGAAATGAAAGGAAAGATAAACATTTATCGTTTAAAAACTTGTGAAACATTTAACAAGTTCCCATTTATATAATGATCTCCCACTGAATTATATAAATGACTCCAAGATCCAATTTTATATAAACACGGGCACAGTGGACCGATTCAACCTATATCTATATAAAATTGGTGAGTCTACAACTTTGACTGATTTTACTACTAGAAGAACTCTTGATCGACGGATTTTCTTAAAATCTATCTTTTAGCCCCAGAAATAATTATGGGCACGGTGGACCGATTCAACCCATAATTATTCTGTTGAATCCATCCAATTTTCAAGCGTAATAACTTTTATTACCCTACTTACCCGACGTAAAAAGAGTGTACCTCGGTGATCCGAACCTACCTCTAATGAAGAAGGGATTCATAGGTGTTATTATTTGGTAAGGCTAATCTCAATTTTAAACAAAAGTGAGAGATCTTATCAATTTAATTGTCTATCACTTTTAAGTGAACAAAATTGGTGAATGCTAGACAATTAAATCGATAACAACAAAATAAAACATGTAGTGACGATTTGGCATGAATGCATATTAGAAATTAAAAACAATCAAGTCCTAATATGGCCACCTAGTTAATCTAATTAACTAAAACTATTACATATCGGAAACCAAGTCCTTGGTGCCTTGAGTCTTCATAAAATGGCCTCCCTCTTTAGGATTTCGGAACGCATTTCCGAAAACACCGTCTTCATGAAAACTTCGTCTTTAGATGCTTCATTTAATTACTAATAATTAAATTACATAACAATTTCCTATTATACAATTTGTAATAAAATTAAAATAAAAACTATTAATTAATTACAAATTGGGCGATATGAAATCGCAATTAATTACAAAACAAGTCGATATTCCCTTACATTACGGGAAATACCAACTTCTACCTATGGCCATATTAGGAAAAATTACATAATTAAAATACTAAAAACTATTCATCCAAATGAATAATAAAAATGCATTATGTAAATATGTCATGCCAAATCGTCTAACTTACCAACAACGACCATTTGAGCTTGTTTCGACGGAATTCTTACCATTAAAATTCCATAATCAATTCTTAAAATAATTTTAAGATTCACTAATTATACTAATCTGGTCTAACATCAAAATAATTATTCTCACTAATTATCTTGAATTTATATGGGACTAAAACTTAAATTATGACAAAAAGACATGATAATTCACAATTATTATGGTAAAATTCCATTTAATTAAAATATTCATGAAAAAAATAAATTTTAAGATTTTGTAAATTCTGGTATTTCACCAAAATGACATGCATGTGAAAATTTTCGGTTTTAAAATTTATTTAAAACAATTTCACAATTTACTCGGTAAACGGCAATTTTTACGATTTAATTCTAAATCAAACCATAAAAATTGAAACAACTTCAAAATAAAATTTTGTTCATTTTGGAAAAATTTCCAGGAGCTAAAATTCAAAAATTTCGAGCCCAAAAAATAAATCAATATTTATTTGCAAAATAACCATTATTTACCAATTTTTATCAAATAAAAATTAATAAACTACCTAAATTAATCACATTAATTTAAAGTTTCTAGTTTTCTAATAAATAGAACATGCAAGTAGTTATTTCTAAATAAATATGCATAAAATTAACATGCAACATAATTTAATTAAATCTTAATTAATTTTAATGCATTTTTAATCAATTTTATGCCAATTTAAGTCATAAAAAGTGGAAAAATATTACAAAAATCAAATTTTTGTACCATATCATTTTAAGACCAGATTATTTACATGCAAGACCATATTATGTGATAAAACTAATTTTAACAACATAATATCAAATTTTATTAATTTATCTCATAAATTACTAAAATCGTCTTAAGACTACATGCATGTATATAACAATGCTCTGATACCACTTGTTAGTCATTTAGACCAAATAAGAATCATCTTATGAAATCAAAATTACTAATTAATTTTATAGTGGTCTAAATCTACATGCATGCATAAGAAAATACAAGAAGATGGTATAAAACCATCTTAAGATAAAAATTCCTTACAATGGGTTAAGGCAAATAAGGGCACTACAAAGGTCTCCTACCTTTGTAGTTCTTGTGCTAAATTGACTAGGATAATCCTCCTTCTTTAAGTACCCAAAGTTGAGTACCTCCTTTAATTAACACCCAAGATTAACCCAAAATAATTACTACAAATAATATAGACTAGATATTATTCGAGTATTAATATATATATATATATATATATATATATATATATATACATATATATATATATATATATATATATATATATATATATATATATATATATATATATATATATATATATATATATATATATATTTTGATGTACTAACTTATATTATTACTTTGATAATATTGTTAGTTAATTTATACTCCCTCCTAGTCTAATTGTTGGTTCCATTTCTTTTGGGCACCAAAATTAAGGAAATAAATTTGGACCACACAAAACACCCAACGCCACATAGAATTGAATTTGGATCACACAAAACTTACCAAAAAAGGAAAGGGGAACCAACACCCGACTAACATCGAAAAGGAAAGATGAACCAACAATTAGACTAGGAGGGAATATGTGTTTTAAGATGTAAGAGTTGAACAAAATAAAAAGGAAAAATTGGTCTATAAAAGGGAATGAGGAACCGGTCAAGAGAGCTCAAAAAGACCAATATTTCCTTCAAATTTTTCAACCTTAGAAATAGAGAAATGAAGTGGGTATTTATAGGCAAAAATGGGAGACAAAAAGATGTGGTAAAATGCCACATAATGGACACTTGTTATGTCCTCATAAAACCGGTCCAAGTGGACCAAGTATGAGTCTATTTCGGTTTTCGACATTTGCCCCACAAATGCTTATAAGTCTTATATTTTATTATCTTACATAATTAAATATTAATTTAATTATTTAACACTTAAATAATACAAATTAACTACCAATGACTACTTAACTATTAAGTGGTCATAAGACTATTTTATCAACATACAATGTGTCCCATTTAGCTAATTTTACAGCTCTTGTAAAATTTAAATAGCTAATTAATTCCACCTCTAAACATATACACATATCGTATAAAATTAATTAATTAACAATTAATTAATAAATTCTAATTTATTTATTTATTATTTAAATATCACATAATTAAATAATAAATCTTCTTAGCCTGGGTTCGTAACCCGTCATCAAATAATACATTTACGCGACTAATAAAAAGTCAAATAATACAAGGAATTAATTACCTCGTATCTCATACAAACAATTAATTCATTCTTTTTGGGCGTCATCCTATAGGTGTGACCTTAAGGGATCAGCTGATCACCGCCGTCACACGACAGTAATGTCAAACTCTAGTTAGCCAATCATTACCGATTAACGATGACCAACTGACAATTAAATAAATAAATCCCTGATATTCCTTTAACGAGATTTAATATGTAAACACACTTATTGCGGAGGACACTACTCTAACACAAAGCATAGGAATTTTCAAGTTTAAACTCAAACAAGAATTAAATTCAACCAAAGCAATGCACGGGTTTGATTTAATTGCCACAAGTTCTCAATCTCTAATCACAACAATCCACATATTAGAATCAAGCCTGACTTACAACTAAGCTAAACACAAGTTTTGAAGATTTAATTCAGAGTAAATAACTCAGGTTTTTGGTTCAAAAGCAGTCTGAATGTTTCATTGCAGGCAATGCTCTTTAAATAGAGCTTGTTGGGACTTGATGCTCGGTTACATTTGAATCCTAGGGCCAGGATTAAGCTAGTATATAAAGTTAGGACAAATATCTTACAATGTGGGACTGACAATGGGGGTAAAATTGATAAAACTAGGTAAATAACAAGTAAAAATGCAGAAAAGTGGTCTGTCAGTCAACTGCCTTTGTTTTGGCTTAGTGAAGGCTTGAAATTGTTTTGTGAAAGGTTGCAGCAACTGGCTAGAGTCTTAAAGATAATTTGTTTCACCCGGATTGTTGTTGAAACAATCTCACTCTTGTTGGTTTGCTTTAGAGCCTTGTCTGAACAAAAATGGTAACCTGATAGTGACCTTTCTCCTAACCATTTCCACCTGACTTGTGTCTGAATTGATGCTGAATTAAAATGAACTGATGCCTGGCCCTGGAATTGATTCTCAGACTGGACTAAACTTGATTAAGGGGCCATTTAGGCACCCCAACACTAGACCTGGTAAACCTCTTTATGACAGGTGTAGTTGATGTGGCAGCTGAGTCAGGATTGTTGCTTACCTGTGCCTCAGCTCCTGGTGCAACCTCCCCAACTTGAGAGGAGCTTGACCTCAAGCTAGAGTCTTCTTCATCATCAAACTCCCCATAGTATGGACTCAAATCTCCAACATTAAAGGTTCCATGTACACTACACTCACCAGGGAGGTCAACCTTATAGGCATTACAGCCAACCTTCTCAATGATCTCAAATGGACCTTCAGCTCTGGGCATTAATTTGTTCTTTCTTTTTGCTGAGAATCTCTCTTTCCTGAGGTGTAACCAGACTAGATCACCTGGTTAAAACTCCTTCTTCTTACCTGAACTCTTGGAATGCTTCTGATAGGACTCATTTGTCTTCTCAATTTGCCTTCTTACTGCAGCATGCAGTTTGATCATCTATTATGTTCTTTTCTTGGCATCATAGTTGAGCTCTTCTTTAAGGACACTTGACAGGTCTAAGGGCATCAGAGGGTTGACCCATAGACTATTTCAAAGGGACCGTGCCCTGCTGCAGAAGTTGGTGCTCTATTGAAGGCAAATTCAGCCTGTGACAGTTTGATATCCCAATTCTTAAGAGACTTGTTGACAATACATCTCATAATTCTTGCCAAGGTCCTGTTTGTTGTTTTAGTTTGACCATCAATTTGTGGATGGTGAGATGCACTGAATAGCAGCTTAGTGTTTAGCAGCCTCCATATAGTTTTCCAAAAGTAGCTCATAAACTTCACATCCCTGTCAGACACAATGGTTTTAGGGACACCATGGAGTCTGACTACCTCCTTTAGATAAAGCTCAACAATGCTAGCAACATCTTCAGTCTTCTTACAGGCTATGAAATGGTCCATTTTACTGAACCTATAAACCACAACCATAATGGCATCATTTCCCCTCTGAGTTCTTGGCAAAGCCACCATGAAATCTATGCTAACATCATCACATGGCTTGATTGGCACATGCAATGGGGTGTAGGGGCCTGCTTGGAATGAGCTCTTAGCTTGTTGACATACTGAACACATTATTAGGGCAATTTGGACACCCCCCAACATTTTAGGCCAATATAATTGGTCCTGCAGAATCTCCATTATTTTTTGTACTAAAAAATGCCCACCTAAGCCACTAAAATGGACTTCCTTGATCAACAGTTCCCTGTAGGAACCTTTAGGAACACAGAGCTTGTTTCTCTTAAAGAGACCCTTCCTGTAACTGATATTTGCTCCCATGAACCCTAGTTCCCTCTGTTAATAGTTTCCAGTCTTCAAAGAAATCAGGATCATCTTTGTACAATTCTTTCATGAATTCAAATCTCAAAACTCTTTGACTTGGAACAATTAACATAGATTACCTCCTTAAGAGGGCATCAGCAACCACATTCTGTTTTCCTTCCTTGTACTTGCTGAAGAAGGTGAAAGATTGAAGGAACTCAACCCACTTTGCATGCCTATGACTTAATTTATGCTGGCCACTTATGTATTTCAAGGCCTCATGATCAGAATGTAACACAAAGGGTTTGGGTTTGAGGTAGTGGCTCTAATGCATGAGAGCCCTGATAATTGCATAGAACTCCTTGTTATAAGTTAAGTAACTCAACTTAGATCTATTGAGCTTCTCACTGAAGTAAGCCACTGGCTTCCTTTCCTGAATTAATACAGCTCCAATGCCAACACTACTAGCATCACATTCAACTTCAAATAGACAGTTGAAATCAAGTAATCTGAGTATAGGAGCTTCACATAATAATTTCTTGATCAGCCTGAAAGCTTGCAAGGCATTGTCAGTCCACTTGAACTCTCCTTTCTTCATACACTCTGTGATAGGGGCAGCTAGGGCACTGAAGTTCTTTATAAATCTTCCGTAGAATGAAGCAAGGCCGTGAAATCCCCTTACTTCTATAATGGTTTTTGGCACAGGCCAAGATTTAACAACCTCAATCTTGTCTTGATCCAGAGAGACACCTCTACCAGAGACAATGTACCCAAGGAACTTCACTTCTGATGCAATAAAGGTACATTTCTCCAGCTTCCCAAACAGTTTATTCTTCCTCAGAATTTGGAACACAGTTTCAAGATGCTTTAAGTGTTCTTCTTTGGTGGTGCTATAAATAAGTATATCATCAAAGTACACTATAGTAAACCTCCCTAAGCAAGGCCTTAACACCTCTGTCATCAATCAAATAAAGGTGTTAGAGGCATTGGATAGCCCAAATGGCATAACCTGCCATTCATAGAGCCCTTACTTTGTTTTGAAGGCTGTCTTCCATTCATCACCTTCTCTGATTCTGACTTGATGATGTCCTTACCTCAGATCAATTTTAGAAAATATCTGAGACCCACTCAGTTCATCTAGCATATCATCTATCCTTGGTATTGGAAATCTGTATTTGACTGTTATGTTATTTATAGGTTCATTGTCAATGCACATCCTCTATGAGCCATCCTTATTTGGGACTAAGAGTTCTGGCACAACATATGGACTCACAGATTCCCTCACAAAACCCTTATTCATCAATTCTTCAATTTGTGTCTGTAATTCCATAGTAGTAATTGGATCACTTCTGTATGCAGGTCTGTTAGGAATTACAGATCCTGGTACTAGATCAATTTGATGATCTCTGCCCCTGAGGGGAGGCAGCCCACTAGGAAGTTCATCAGGGAACACATCTGAACATCCCTCCAACAATTTTTGAACCTCTATAGGAATTTGAGGTTTCTCAGCCTCTGAGATTTCTTTGGCCAGTAATATGAGAACTGGTTGTTCTTGTTGTAGCTTCTTTACTATCTCAGATTCTGATAAGAATAAGACTCTATTGAGTTTATCAGTCACACTAGAACTCCCATAGCTTTTCTGATTGGGAGGTAAAGGAGTTACGGTTATCTTCCTACTACCTTGCTTAAATGTGTAGGTATTGTTCCTCCCATGGTGAACTGTACTCTTGTCAATTTCCCATGGCCTGCCTAAGAGCAAATGAAGGGCATCCATAGGCACCATATCACAGAGGACCTCATCCTTGTAAACTATTCCAATGGAGAAAGAAATGAGACACTGCATGTCTACCTTGACCTCAACTCCCTTGTTCAACCATCTGAGCTTATAAGGGTGGGGATGGGTCTTAGTGTTCAGGTTAAGCTTTTCAACTAAGGTGACAGAAGCCACATTGGTGCAGCTACCACCATCAATGATTAGGTTACAGACTCTCTCCTGAATAGTGCACCTACTTCTGAAAATTAATGACCTCCTCCTCAAGGGGTGCTTGTTGTGACTGCATAACTCTCCATAAAACCAAGTTGTGGCTAGTGTCAGGTTGAGCAATCACAGTATCCTGACTAGGTTCCTTATCCACAGTCTTACTCTCAATAATCTCCTCCTGTTCATACTCCACTAGGGCATCTCTCTCCCATTCTTCTACTTCTATGGCAGTCATGACTCTTTTAGAAGGATAATCCTTCCTAAAATGTCCATAGCCTTGGCATTGAAAGCATTTGATTCTGTTTTCTGTTGGGAGTGGGGGGAGGGGGGGGGGGGGTTGGGTAGGTTTAGAGGTAGCAATAACTTTCCCCTTATCTGAGGTAGATGGTGTTGTAGTTTTTGAGGTGTCACTGAATCTCACACCAGTGTAAGGTTTGAAAACAAGTTTGGTGATTGGTTTGGGTGTAACAGGTTTAGATCTCCCCATTTTTTCTACCCTGAGTGCTAGGTTAACTACATCATATGACCACAGTGGTTGCATCCTAACCTTAGCATCAATGTTTTTATCAAGCCCTTCTAAAAACCCAGCAATCCTTTGCTTAGGTTTCTCATTAATCTCACATTGCAAGGTTAGTTACTCAAATTCCCTTAAATTAGTCTCAATGGGTCTCTCATCCTGTCTAAGCTTAGACAATTTAGTGAACAAATCCTGAGTGTAGTCTTTGGTGACAAACTTATCCAATAATTTCTTTTTAAGTTTGGACCAAGATTTAACAGGCTCCGTCCCTTCCCTTATCTCTGGTGTTTAAGGTTATCATACCACAATGAGGCATACCCCTTTAATTTTAACACAACAACCTTACAAGCCTTAGCATCATTGTAGTTTTTATGCTCAAATATCTTTTCAACATCCCTAATCCATTATAGTAAGTCATCAGGGTTAAGACTACCAGAAATCAAGAATCTCTACCTTTAGCTGCGTGTATGTTTGCTCAAGGGCCTCCTCTTATGTCTGATGCTCTCATCAGAATCTGACCCATAATCCTCTTCATGATGTGGCTGTCCTCTTCCTGCTCCCATATGAAACCCTTTGGTCCTGCCTTGCCTCTATGTAGATACCACATTTCTGCACCTCCCGCCAACCACCCAGTGACGATTGGGCCGCATGTTTGATACGCGGAACGATTTTATGATAGTTTGTAAGTTAATCGACAAGTGATAGCTTAAACACTAGATTCAACCTCATGGTCGTCATCTACGCACCGATACGGTCGTTTTGACAGTAATTAGAGTTCATTTGGAGTCCGGGTCAAAAACCGCTTCACTTTCTAAGAAACCATTTAAATGCCGAGTCGAAATGTTCCGGAGTGTTCTAGAATTCTCTGGATATTTATTCCTATTTAAATTTAATATTTTTAAGGAAATATCTTCCGTATATTGTGTTTCACGGAATAAGGAAGTGTATATCTACCGAAATTCCATAAAAAACGCGGAAATCTTTCTTGCTGAGGAGGAAACCTCTGGGGAAATGACGCAGCAGATGCTACGCCTCTTCCAAGAGTCGCAGTGGCTGTTACGCCTCTTCCCCAGCCCTCTTTTCACGCTTTTCGGAATATTTTCGTGATTTGTTTCCGTATCCGTGCCATACCTAAACTCCTTCATTTGTTTGGTATAAATAGAGACCTTTGATCTCCATATTTGGCACGCAAGTGTCCGCCCTTCTCTTCTCTCTTTGCATTCTAGACCACGCTTTTGCTTTCGACGCCTACGTGCTTGATCAATCGACCACGTAAGCTCAGATCATTCTGAGTTCCAGTCACGTTGCATAGACCGACCAATTTGACCAACCCCACTTAATCAATTTAATCAATCTCTTAAATCCTTTAACAAGGGCACTTTCCATGCATATTCGAGTCGAACAATCACTAAACAATAACTTTAGTCAATCTCATTTCGTCAAACATGTAAGTCTGAGGGTGTAAAATCCTATTTTATTTATTGTACTTTTATTTTGCATCATTAATGTAAGGTTTATATCAAAGGCACGTTCAAAACCGTCTTAAAAACCATCCTTTAAAACCGTATTTAAAAAACAGCAAAGGTCTGACGTCAAGAAGAAATACAACAGCAGCTGCGCCTCTTCGAAGAGTCGCAGTATATGTTGCGCCTCTTTCCGAGGTTGCCGCTGCTCCTGTTTTTCTTCTTCTTCCTCGACCTTTCTACAACTCTCCTATTTCTCTAATTTCTTTCGTTTCTCTTGTTCGTATCAGTATATAATCATGTTTTATTAATTCCTTTCAAATTATAACGATTAATTCGACTTAAATCCCTTATAATCAATATTTGCGGGTTTTCGTCATCTATTCAAACCCGGATTTTAGAGGTTCGATTCGTTCATATCGATTCTCTGGAAGTCATCTTTTTTACATGCTTTTCTTTATTTGATTTCAAGTTATTTGATTTAATTCCGTTTCCAAGTTTAAAGTTCGTTCTTTTTTATTTCCGACACGAGTTAATCGTAATCATGTAAATCACTGTAAATTCTCATCTTTAATTCGTTTTATGGCGATTCCAGATGCATGTAATCTGTTACTTCTACTCGAGTTCTAATATCAATAATCAACCTTAAATTACCAATGAACATTAACAATCCGCGATTCTGACTTCACAGCCAGAGTCCAACTTGAGAACAGACGCAGGAAGAGCTGCGTCTCTTCCAAAAGACGTAGCAGCTGCTGCGCCTGTTCTGGGTTGGCTTCTGTCCCTGAACTCGTTCTCGCTTTGACGTAGTTCCTAATTGCGTATTTAATCAACTATTATCCGTATTAACACTGCTAATCTGGCATATTTTCATATTTTAATTTAATTTTATTCTCTTTTATTTTTCTTCTTCAAACTCCCGTTTGAGCGTGCTTTTGACGTAGATCATTTATTCCCTGTAATTATTGTAATTTTAATTATTGCAATTTATTTTATTATGTATGATTTATTTACTTGATCTTTCACATGTAATTGAATCTAATATCCTACTTCGACCCAAACTGAGTGCTAAATTACGTGTTCACCGACATAGTCTAATCTCACATGCTAGGATTAATTTGTGTTTGTTGCATTGCATGCATTACATCGACGACATATCGAATATGAACGATTTCCATAATCATTAGTAGAGGCCGCTATCGAGGCGGGCGGGATTAGGTGTTCGATTAAAGAGCTTTCTAATACCTACCCTCACCTCTTACTCCACTTATCTCTGGACATCCATGTCCATTGGCATCTTTGAGAGTTATTCTAGACATAGAATACTAAGGGTAACGAGTTCTTAGTGCCTATGTCACTACTTTGTGTCTTGACATGACACGAGGTATTCGAACGGTTTCCAATTTTTACAAAATAAATTGGTGGCGACTCTGCAAATGCAGGCTTATTCAACCTTTCACCGGTTTCAATGCCTCACCAATCGACAACGGCCCATAACGTGCTTTGGCAAACCCAGGGCTCCATGGGAGAAGTGCCGCCGCCTCGAGACCAATGCGCGGGTGGCCCATGTCCACAGTTTGGCGACTCCGCTGGGGATGATACACTTATGTGTTACCCAGTGTGAAACTTGAACAAGGTTAGGGAATAGTTTATACGAGACAGTTGTCGGTTTTCATTACTTGACCTTCTTAGGTCGTTTTATTCGGCCTTCCTAGGCTTAACCCAACCCACTCGACCAATCGTCCCGTCCGGACGGTCCAAATTATTATCTGGGCCTAAGGATAGATAACGATTGACGTCAACCATACCGTGGTACCTACTCATGTTTGTATCAAGGGCTTTCACTACTCGAGGAAATAGACTAGGAACCGACCTTACTCATGTTTGGCACGGACCTCTCCACAGACTAGGATTTGATTCCTTGGTATGGCAACCCACCTTTTAAGCCCAAACCCTTTAAATGCACTTAGCATATCATTGTAATGCCCGTCTGTATGTTTTTATCATATACGTGATCACCGTTTTGCAAACAAAACCACGACGAAAATTTGTAAAATAAAATCCTTTTCAAAATGTAAATATTTTTGAAAATGGCCTAAAATAGCGCAAAATAAGCCGAAACTTTGTCCAAATGTCAAGTCAAAATTCGGGCCTCAAAAATCATTTCAAACCTCACTTCGAGTCAGCACTCCTACAACTCCACTACAGTTGTCTAGGACAAACATTTTAAAATTTTTCATTTTCAAACCTCACTTGATACAGTGGCACACGCTCACCTCACGAGTTGAGTCTCTTTTGAGTAAGTGTGCGAAAATGGTCGATCGTGTTTTGATTCGTCGTCGATCTCTTATCCTTAGTTCCAAAATGGTGGGAACTAGTCATAGAAGCGTTAATGGTCAACCTCAACCATCAGTAAATGGTAATGATCAAATCCTAGCTGCACTCATTCGTCTCTAAACAAGCCAAGACCAAGCTTATGCTCGCCTTAATGCCATTGAAGTCGAATCGTCGATGTAGAAGCTAGACTTCCTCCTGTAGAGGATGCCATTCCCGACATGGTCATACCCGATAATATCCCACCCTTTGTTGGACAACCAGAAGTCAATCTTCCACCAGGTCCTACTGAAGCTGAAAAGCGACTCCAATATTTGGAGGAGCAACTAATGTATCTCAAGGAAGATGACATCTACAGGGAAAACAATCGCAAGTATGAGGCAGTAAACGCTCAACTACTAACTAACTTCAACATGACCGACATCTCGAAGTTTAAGGGGCATGAAAACCCGCTGAACCATATCTGTGCCTTCAAAGATTATATATCTATCAAAAGCATCAAGCCAGAGATATTCCTAAGGATCTTTCCTTCATCTCTCGACACTATTCCTAAGTAATGGTTCTGCTCTTTGGAACACAAGAAAATCGCTACTTGGGATGATGATGCAATTGAGTTCACCAAACAGTATGCAGATAATGCTGAAATTCAAGTCAATATGCGCACTCTAGAGGTTCTTACCCAAAATGAGAAAGAAGGATTCATCGACTTCCTATGTAGGTGGAGAAAGACTAGTACACAACTCGTCGAATGCCCAGATGGAGCTAATCTTGTTGAAAAGTTCGTGGACAACGTAAGGCCAATCTATGCGAACCACCTAAGATACCAAAACATAAAGTCTTTTAAAGACTTGATTGTGTTAGGCACAAGAATTGAAGACGACATTCGTAAGGGACTTTTGTCCAAAACGGTAGGTCGCGGATATCAAGGCACAATGAGTCGTTCCTATGGCTCCACTAGCAAGACCGACGAGGTCAACCTTGTCAAATCATCTACTAAGAAAAATGGCCCACAGAGGAAGTTCACCAACGTTGGTGACTCATACTCCAACGCTCTGAAAAGACTGATGAAGCAGGGTAAACTCCAACCTATAGGTCCTAAGCCTGACCTAGAGAATAAGTCTAAATTCTGGGATGAGAACGCCTACTGCGAGTACCATAGAGGCAAAGAGCATGATACAGAGAAATGTTTCAAATTAAAACATGCCATTCAGGATATGATTGAGGATGGGCGCCTGCCTATACCTCCTACAACTGAGCCTAACAATACTCAGATTCCTCTTGGGGTCCTAATGATCACAGATGAGGAATCCACCTTGGATTGTTCACACCTCATTTCTCCAGCTGAAGACGAGGTCAATGCATTAGAAAATGAGGAGAGTTATTCCACCATCTCCCCTACTATCGCTGACTTTGTCGCATGGGCAAAGAGTACAAGTAGGCAAATTTCAGAGCTAAAAGCTGTAATGGCATCCCTACGTAACACCAGCACTATATCTAGGGAAAACGGGTCAGTGGTTCCAAGTTTATCTCAAGAGTCTACAATGCAAGAAGTGATCGCATTGACCGACGATCTAGTCGAGCAAATAATCAACATAGAAGCTGAAATCATAAGCTTAAGAGAGCTTAATATCATCAATGGGGTTTGGGAGGACGACGATGAAGATGTTTACCTCACAGTACATCCTCTAGTCAACGTTAGTGAGATCAAGATGTGGACCACCTTACTCGCTCAAGACGTCCATATCAAAATATCACTCAAACAAATGGTCCAGTTACTACTAACACCAATGTCATCACACCAAACGATGGCGAATTTACTTCTCCTGACCATTTATTGAAACAACTTCAAAAGACAAAAGATGATCTTTCAGTCTGGCAACTAGTCGCAAGTTCATTTCCTCATCGCCAGGCTTTACTGCAAGCATTGGCTAAATTGAACGTAGTGTTGGAGCTAGTGTCCTCCACAGTTAGTGTGATAACGTGTATAAATCTCTTATAGGTTCACAGGGTATACTTAGTATTTTATCAGTTGATTAACGTTTACTAATAACGGTTGGCTTACTAGAAGTTTGACGTTATTATCATACTAATGGCGGTGATCAACTGGTCCCTAAAAGTCACACCTAAAGGATGTGTTTGAGAGATGTGATTATATGAAAATATCATCACATTGATGCCTTATATGACTAAAAGGTTAGTCCATGTATTTGACTAAAAGGTTAGTCAATGTGATGATGAGTCGATTATTTAATACAATTAAATAATATCAGCTAAGACGAATTAATTGTTAATTCGTAAATTGAATATAAACTGTTATATTTAATTAATGTATATAATGTTAGCTTAAACGAATTAAGATGTTAATTCGTAATTAAACATAAACGGTTATATTTAATTAGTAAATTATAAATATGCGATATTTATAGTTAATGTATATATTATACGTAATTGTCATAATAAATGATGACAGACCGGTATTAATAAATCGACTACAAACTGTTGTGTGTGGACTTATTAATACGTGACGACATAAATGACAATTGATAATGATACACATTTTATACAATATGATAACAACCTAAAATAAGAAGATTTTCTCCTATTTGTTTGGTTGTTACACGTTTAAAGGGGATAAAAAATAAGAAAAAGATCTGCCCTTCTTTTCTCTTTTTGGACGGTTAAATAGGAGAGAGGGTAGGATCATTTTCTCTCTTGATTTTTTCGGATACTCTCATCACAAAACCCTAAAAATTATTAGGAATTAGGGTTCTCTTTCTAGCAAGAAAAAGGCATTTCTCGGAGTATTTTGGGTGCAACGATTAGGAGAATATCGATCTCGATATTTGTTCTTAGGCCAAATTGCTAGGACCGGAGGTTAATTATAATCTCTATTCTTTTGTTTATGCATTTCCTTTATGACTCGTAATTTCATATTTCATAATTTCGTTATAATCTGAATTTTCTTGATGAAATATACCGATATTTCTAACAAGTGGTATCAGAGCATAGGCCACGAAATTATTTTATATGATTTTCATAAATGGATTAAAATAAAAAAAAAAAAAAATCGGTCGTATCAATTTTTATTTTGCCGAGATGTTTTTTTGATTTTGATGCCTTGTTTCCATTTTGATTTATTGATATTGTTGTTTTAATATGTTAAGAAGATAATATGATAAATTTGTAGATGTTTTGATTTAATAAGAATTAAATTGAAATGTAAATGGAAATTGTTTTGATAAATGATGTTCATTTGTTTTTGCTATATAGTTTTGGCATACATGGTGTTAAATTGTTGTTTAAGAATTATGATTCATTAATTTGATAATGTTCAAATCAATTGTGATGAATCGAATATTCAGATAATCAATTTAATCATAATTTAGATATTCATTTTAAGAGGTTAAATTGAATTATCTAGTTTGGATCTATGTTTAAATTAAACGTTGATGATTATGCCAATCTTGTTATAGTAGCAACATTAAACAAATTTGTTCACATAAAAGGGGTTGTTTTCGAGAAAAAAAAACTGTTTTTCGAAATTTTAGGGCAGAATGCCGAGAGCAATAAAAAAAAATTCGTTTTTTTGTGTTTTGGCCAATAATTATTATACATTATATCTATAATGTATGATTGTTTGTTGTGAAAAAGTTCACAAATTTTAGATACCCAATTATTTTAAAGTGGTTTAAAATGATGTTAGATTAATTCATATTACAAGTTAATGTGTATTAAGATTGGAATTATTGTGAGTAATTGAGGAATTGTCACATAATTTTGATCATTTTAAATAGGTGGTTTGGATAAATTACTCTACATAATTAAGTAATTATGTCTTGAATGATTAATTTATTGTTGATGCATTTTATTTAGTTGTATGAATTGTTGAATGGTTTATTTACGTATTTTTGCAATCGGTTGTAATTTGGTATTACCTAGTGATGCGTGTCTTTTATATGACGTTTTACATCCCATTTTACACGCATTTCAGAGCTCATTCGTGTAGTTTATGCTGCATTTCTCCCTATTTCCGTCTACTTCCGTGTTTTGTACATTATTGCAGAAATGTGAAGAATTCAACGGGAAAATCAAGCTAAATCCGTCCCCGAGTATCCTGCATTGCAAATGACGTAAAGGAATCACTTAAGGAACGAGCTTGGTACGCAATCCAAGACCCAAGAGACAAATCCACGAGTTTATAAGAGGCAAGTAGCAGCTCATCCTGTCGATTGACCACCTCCTTCAGTCGATCGACCAACTATCGGGTTCCAGAAGCTACTGTTTGCTGAGGACCAGTCGATCGACCAGTCCCATCAGTCGATCGACCCAACTGCTATTTCAGACGAGAATTAGAAGATTGAGGAAGCGCAAGCCCATGATGCTAGGTTTAGGAAATAAGAAGTTACGTTAATTGCTATATAACGTAACCTAGAAACTTTCAGTCGGGAGGAAGTCTATTAGTTTTCATAGAGTTTTTACCTAAGTTTTATCATCAGTTTTACATTAAGTTTTCGCATACGGTTCTTGATAGTGAGTTAGGGTTTGGGATTGTTGAGCATTGGATTTTCGGTTCTTAATAACTAATCTTTCCTCTGCAACTCGGTATTCTTCTGCCCTACTTTTAGTTCATCTTTATTTTATCAATAGTTTAGAATTGCTAAGTAGATTCCCGCGACCGTTATCATTGTTTATGTTAATTGTTTGTTCTATTGTTTTTATCATGAATTCCTTTGTTTACTTTATTAGTTTTGTTATTGTTTTTACCCTTAGCATGAGTAGCTAAATAGTTTGTGCTAGGATGTAGGCGAATTTTAGCGTAGGCGGCAAAGTATTGAACACGGCCTGATTCGCATGTCAGTCGATCGACTGACCTTCTTGGTCGATCGACTGACCTTCTTGGTCGATCGACTGACCTCGTGAGGTTACCCTTCGTTTTAATTGATTTTAATCTTGTATTTAACGAATCGAATGCATGCGACCAGTTAGATGCTTATTTTGTGACCGACCCATTAGATCGAAAGATAGGGAAAGTTATTTGACCACCAATTAAATCGACTAAACTGTGCTAAGATCGAAAGATAGGTATAGTTTAGACCGTTAGTCACTTTTCAGGACGAGAGTCAGTATTAGTGATATTAGGGACCTATAGCGAGATCGAAAGATGCTATTTGTTAAGAGTGGACCGAGAGGACCTCTTGTTTCCCGCCTCACTTGTGTTCGATTTAGACCTGTTTAGCATGCTGCCGCCGAAGCTTTAATAAACCGATCATCCTAGTACCCCTTCTTTATCTGTTAAGCCGTCTTTTTAGTTTATTATCTTTATTTGTTCTTAGCTATAGACCATCTCAACTCAACCCCCACAATTGTTACCTTAGACTGAATATAAATCAACTAGAATTTACATCTGCCTCCTTGTGGTTCGACCCTGTTACCACTAGCCTAGGTTAGTCTTAATAGGAAATTATAAATCTTATTTTTGGTGCTCACAATGACAGGTATCACCTAGTGTGGCCTTAGTTGATTATGTTTTCGTAATGATGGAAACATAATCTTGATGTAATTTTGAGATCTTGAATCTCCTTTGGTTTTCTTTAGTATTATGTTTTTGAAATTAGAATGTAAATAAGTTTATTTTGTAATTTATTAATTGTAATTTTGAGAAGACTAAAGATGGAGATTAGATTGCTCACTCCCGCTACATGGACCAAGATGGAACATCAAGACAAGCTTCTCGGGTCCTAGGAAGGATTCCAAAGTTGTATTTATGTTCATTTTGGTAGATAGGCCACACTAGGACTTTGTTTTTGTTTTACATTTTTCCATTCTTGTTGCTTTTCTTCGCATGATAGTTAATGCATCATATTCCGCCTAAACCAAACCACCTACTTATATGCATGAAAATTGACTCATATAGTTTGGATGTTAGTTATCTTGGACATAAAGATGTCACACTATTTTAAGCCATCATCTTAGTTTATTCATTCTCGCATGCTAGATATTAGTTCACTTAAAATGTATTAAAATAAAGTTGATGGGATCTTCCTCTAAAACTAAAATTGAGACTAGTCTTTATAGGCCAAACAACTGTGAATCCCTTCTTCGTCGGTAGGTATATAGGATCTTACTCTCCATATGACCCCTTCTACGTTGGGTAAGTAGTTTGTGTTGACTTATTTTACCTCAACATTATAATCCGAAGAGTTTCTCGAGATTATGATGGACTATAGATAGAATTTACAGAAATTTATCAACCAAGAATTCTAAAAGTAGAATTAGCCAAGAGGTTGCCTTATCAATTTATAGATAATTGAGTCTTGGGATCATTTATATAATTCTTGAGGGAGGTCAATTGTATAAATGCTTGAGTCTTCGCATTATAACAGTTTTGCATTAGACTTAAATCATAACGATGAGTATGCTTATTATGTTTTTCTTATTCTTTTCGCAGTGTAGAATTCGTTTTATATTGATAATACTGCTTACAACAAATGGCTGGAAATACTAATATCCCTATGCCAAGTGCCACACTTGCACGCGAGTCCTGGCTCAAAACTTTCATGGACCATGAATCAGTCCACACGACTGAAGAATGACGGGTCCAACTTTGCGGACTGGGAGGCATCATTACGGAATGCTGCCATTGCTGACGGTAAGCTCAAGTACTTGACTGAGCCAATACAGCCAAACCCAGGCCCCAATGTAATAGCTAACGAGTCACTTGCTTATAGTGACTTCGTCATGGAAGCGGGTGCGATAAAGAACGTACTCATTTTTGCAATGGAAACCAATTTGCAAAGACGCTTCATTGCCCAAAGTGCAAACAAGATTTTCACCACGCTCACTAATGAGTTCTCAAAAGCACCGAGAATCATTACTTATGAGCATACCTATCACTTCTTTGAAGCGAAACTCCATAAGGGCCAATCGGTTAGCCCACACGTTCTTGACATGATTGAGAATGTCGAGAAACTGGAGGCACTTGATTGCAAAATCAGTGAGAGCATAGTCATTGACCGTATGCTTCATTCACTTCATGATGGTTTTGCCCTTTTCAGGGCAAATTACTACATGAATGGCATGAAGAAAAGTCTTCATGAGCTACACTCACTTCTCGTACAGACTGAGAAGGATATGAAATTGAGTGGGAGCATGAAGCAAGATGTTCTCATGATTTCCAACAAGAATAAGGGTAAGGACAAAGCTCACGGCAACCTAACTGTAGGAAAGCCAAAGTTTAAGAAGTCAGGAAACGGTAAGAGTGGGCCTGGTGAGACTAGTGGCTCATAAGGCAAGGCAAAGAGCAAGGTCGGTAACGTTGAGTGCCACCATTGTCACAAGACTGGGCATTGGAGGAGGAACTGTCCCGTGTACCGTGAGGACATAAAAGCAGGCCGCGTCACTCCTATTGGTATGTCATCTTATATTCATATGATTGAGATTAACCATGCAAGTTTCGGAACATGGGTACTTGATACTGGTTGTGGTTCTCATCTGTGTAATCATTTGCAGGGCCTAAAAAACATCACACCCCTCGCAAAGGGTGATGTGGACCCACGAGTCGGGAACAAAGCAAGAGTTGCTGCAGTCTCAATGGGAACATACGTAATCCAGCTCCCGAGTGGTTTTGAGTTATATTTATATAACTGTTACTATGTACCCAGTTTATCTAAGAATATTATTTCTGTTTCCGTACTTGATAAAGACGGTTTTTCATTTTCAATAAAGGACAATAGCTGTATTTTCTCTTTTAATGAAATGGTTTATGGCAAAGCAGTTTCCATGAATGGAATTTATATCTTAGATCAAACCACAGATATATTACATGTGAATAATAAGAAATTAAAGGTTGGTGAAAAGATCAAACTTATCTATGACATTGTCGAATGGGACACATAAATGAAAAACGTGTAAAGAAACTCATTGAGAATGGGACTATCTCCACATTTTATTTCTCATCATTTGGCGTGTGTGAATCATGTCTTATCGGCAAAATGACTCGAATTTCCTTCAAAGGTGTTGTAATGCGCGCTAATGACCTATTAGGACTCATACATACTGATGTATGTGGACCTATGTCAATCACCGCTAGAGACGGCTATAGATATTTTATCACTTTCACGGATGATTTGAGTAGATACGGATATGTCTACTTAATGAAGCATAAAAGTGAGTCTTTTGAAAAATTCAAGGAATACCAGAATAAGGTTGAGAACCAACTGGGAAGAAAGGTTAAAGCACTCCGTTCAGATCGTGGTGGCGAATATCTTTCAAATGAGTTTGATCAACACCTTAAAGACCGTGGAATAGTTTTACAGTTAACTCCACCTGGATCACCTCAATTAAATGGTGTGTCCGAACGGAGAAATCGAACACTACTTGATATGGTTCGATCCATGATGAGTCACACGGTAGTACCTGATTCATTATGGGGTTTTTCTCTTTTGTCAGCTCCTCTTATACTTAACCGAAGTCCGTCTAAAGCTGTCGAAAAGACTCCATATGAGATATGGAAGGGAACGGTCCCTAACTTATCCTTTATTCGGGTTTGGGGCTGCGAGGCTTATGTCAAGTGGAGACACGAGGATAAGCTCGGCCCGCGATCGGTCAAGACATACTTTATTGGTTATCCAAAAGGAATGTTTGGTCATTATTTCTATTCGCCTACCGAACATCAAGTTTTTGTTGCGGCTAGTGCAAAGTTCTTAGAGAAAGAGTTTCTTGAGAACAAGTCAAGTAATAGAACCTTCGAGTTGTCGGAGATTCAAGAACCAACAACCGAGGAACATATGGAGGAAGATGTTCCTTAAACTTATGATACGGTTAATATTCCTCAGGAACCTAGGAGGTCGGGTAGAGTCTCTAATCCTCCAGACAGATACATTGGTATGGTCGAGGAAAATGACGTTTTGCTCCTAGAGAGTAATGAACCCGCTACCTATAAAGGTGCCATGACTTGTTCCGACTCTAAGCTATGGCTTGAAGCCATGCAATCCGAGATGGACTCCATGTATGAGAATGACGTATGGGATCTTGTTGATTTACCTAACAAGGTACGACCTCTTCAGTGCAAATGGCTTTACAAAATAAAGCATTCTGTAGAAGGGCAACCAGATACCTATAAGGCACGACTAGTGGCAAAAGGTTTCACTCAAGTGCACGGATTGCATTATGATGAAATCTTTGCAGCTGTAGTTATGCTGCGTTCCATTCGGATAATCTTAGCGATTGCCGCTTTTCATGACTATGAAATTTGGCAGATGGATGTGAAAACCGCCTTCTTAAACGGTTATTTGGAGGAGGAATTGTACATGGTACAACCCGAAGGTTTCATAGATCCTGAAAATCCTAAGAAAGTGTGCAAGCTTAAACGTTCCATTTATGGACTTAAGCAAGCTTCTCGGAGTTGGAATCATCATTTTGACCAGGTGATAAAAGAGTATGGTTTCACTCGATCGGTCGAGGAACCATGCTTATATGTCAAGTCAAGTGGGAGCAAGATTGTTTTCTTGATATTGTATGTCGATGACATACTCTTGATTGGGAATGATATTCCTCTCTTATCTTCGGTAAAAGGATGGTTGAAGAACCATTTCCAGATGAAAGACCTGGGTGAGGCACAACGCATATTGGGAATCCGTATCTATCGAGATAGATCACGATGGATGTTATCACTGAGTCAGGAGTCTTATTTAGATAAGATTCTTGAAAGGTTTAGCATGACCAACTCCAAGAAGGGAAACCTTCCAATGACTTCTGGGATGCATTTGAGCAAGTCTCGGTCACCCAAGACACCGGAAGGGGTCGAACGCATGAGTCACATTCCTTATGCATCAGCCATAGGATCAATCATGTATGCCATGATATGTACACGTCCAGACGTGGCATATGCATTGAGTATGACGAGTCGGTACCAAAGCAATCCAGGTGAAACACACCGGATGGCTGTTAAAAACATCCTTAAGTACCTACGGAGAACTAAGGATTGGGCATTGACTTATGGAGGAGATATTAAGCTATGTGCAATCGGTTACGCAGATGCTAGCTTCCAAACGGATTGAGATGATTCGAAATCTCAGTCTGGATTCGTCTTTACTTTTAATGGTGTTGCGGTCAGCTGGAAAAGTTCCAAATAGGAAGTTGTAGCAGATTCTACTCATCAATCAAGTACTATGCCGCGCTTATAAGCGTGCAAAGGAAGCTATATGGATGCGTCAATTCATACAAGGACTAACCATAGTTCCTAGTTCGATTGAACCAATCACCATATATTGTGACAATAGAGGTGCCATCTTCCAGGCCAAGGAACCTAAGTCTAGCAACAAGTCTAGACATGTACATCGGAAGGCTCACCTGATCCGTGATTACGTGGAGCAAGAGGAGATAGTGATTGACAAGATTGCTTCAGATGACAACATCGCGGATCCTCTCACTAAACCATTGAAATATGATAAGCATGAAGGGCACGTTATTTCCATGGGAATTAAACGTGTTCTTGAGTTGTAGTAGTTGCTTATGGATTCGATACATTTTCTTTTTCATATGCTATTTATAACTTCATCGTATCATTTCATATTTTGTTTTTCATGTGGATTGTACGACAACATTGAACGCCACAAAGTGAACTGAATTACATTATATTTTTTTTGGTCCGTAATCGCCTACATGAGCTAATAACTCTGGCTATTATATTGTGAAGTTGATTGATGGTGGGTTCAACGAGCCATAAGTCAAACGGTTGGCTGATCGATCACAGATGCGAGTTATAACGATACCTCGTAGGACATTGTGACAACGTAATGGAGTCCTAAATGTTTAAAAACATTGGGTGCCAGGTCGTGGATTGTACGTCCATTGTGTTCCTAGAGTCGATTCTTTTGACTATCGAATGTCTCTTGAGATTAAGGCAGTTTTTGGATGACTTTGGTTTCTTTCTCATGGTCGACCGTAACAGAAGGCTAAGCAGATTTTTACTGGGTCATTTCATACTGTGCTTGTATCTGCAGGATTCGAGTTGAAGAAAATATCCATCCTTTATCAGGTTTAGTCATTTCTCAGGGCCACTCGAGGAGTTGTAACTGAAATGCATGGCCATGCTCGAATGATGATTCGTTTATCGGTTAAGTTACTCTCTAGTCGGAAAACCACTCTTGATATTGATCACTTGTAAAATACGACCTTTGTGAATACGGATTTTGCAAATTGTTTTACATTGAGTGGGAGAAATTAAGGATATGAGAATCGGTTATCGCACATACACTTGTGAGGACAAGTGGGAGATTGTTGGAGCTAGTGTCCTCAACAGTTAGTGTGATAACGTGTATAAATCTCTTATAGGTTCACAGGGTATACTTAGTATTTTATCAGTTAATTAACGTTTACTAATAACAGTTGACTTGCTAGAAGTTTGACGTTATTATCATATTGATGGCGGTGATCAACTGGTCCCTAAAGGTCACACCTAAAGGATGTGTTTGAGAGATGTGATTATATGAAAATATAATCACATTGATGCCTTATATGACTAAAAGGTTAGTCCATGTATTTGACTAAAAGGTTAGTCAATGTGATGATGAGTCGATTATTTAATACAATTAAATAATATCAGCTGAGACGAATTAATTGTTAATTCGTAAATTGAATATAAACTGTTATATTTAATTAATGTATATAATGTTAGCTTAAACGAATTAAGATGTTAATTCGTAATTAAATATAAACGGTTATATTTAATTAGCAAATTATAAATATGCAATATTTATAGTTAATGTATATATTATACGTAATTGTCATAATAAATGATGACAGACCGGTATTAATAAATCGACTACAAACTGTTGTGTGTGGACTTATTAATACGTGACGACATAAATGACAATTGATAATGATACACATTTTATACAATATGATAACAACCTAAAATAAGAAGATTTTCTCCTTATTTGTTTGGTTGTTACACGTTTAAAGGGGAAAAAAAATAAGAAAAAGATCTGCCCTTCTTTTCTCTTTTTGGACGGTTAAATAGGAGAGAGGGTAGGATCATTTTCTCTCTTGATTTTTCGGATACTCTCATAACAAAACCCTAAAAATTATTAGGAATTAGGGTTCTCTTTCTAGGAAGAAAAAGGCATTTCTCGGAGCATTTTGGGTGCAACGATTAGGAGAATATAGATCTCGATATTTGTTCTTAGGCCAAATTGCTAGGACCGGAGGTTAATTCTAATCTCTATTCTTTTGTTTATGCATTTCGTTTATGACTCGTAATTTCATATTTCATAATTTCGTTATAATCCGAATTTTCTTGATGAAATATACCGATATTTCTAACACGTAGCACATAACACTACACCTGACGACGTCATCAACCTTGTCTTCCAAGAGTCAGTCAAGCTAAGTATCCCAGTTACTTTCTCAGATGAGGACTTGCCTCCCTTTGGTGTCACTCATAACCTTGCTCTATAGATCACAGTCACATGCTTGAAGAAAAATGTACTAATGAATTTGGTAGATGATGGCTCCGCAGTCAATGTCATACCACTAAAACAGCATACAAGTTAGGCATGAAAGAATCAGACTGGACTCCTACCAACCAAGGCATTCACGCATACGACAGAACCCGACGTAAAGTGGTGGGGCTAGTTAACCTTACCGTGGCCACTGTGCCGATCGAGCGAAAGGTCAATTTTCAGATAGTAGACATAGAGGCATCTTTCAATATACTTTTGGGTAGGCCCTGGATTCATCCTGGATTCATGCTTCCAAAGCAGTAACATCCACCGTACACCAGAAAATCAAGATCCCTCTAGATGGCAAGGTAGTGACGATCACTTCGTCACCTATCAAGGTCGTGATAGAGAAAATATCAAGCAACCAAGTAATTGTAGATCCAGTGTATGAGCTTGGAGCATTTCAAATCATAAACCTTATAGAGAGAGAGCTGGCTCCCTTATACTTCAATCCATACTCCACCTTAGTGGTCAACCACATACTCCAATCCCAGGGATACTTCCCAGGAATGCCACTAAACCCTATCAGAAAGAATACCTTTGCACATTTTAAGGAAGGAGAATCCCAAAAGATACCACTAGGCTTAGGGTACAAACCCACGAAAGCCGAACTCTTGAAATGCTTACTCAAGTTCGGAATCGCAAAAATAAGGGGGTCCAAATGCAACCCTATCTCCCTACACTAAATGGTTACTTCGTCAAAGAAGGGGACTGTGAAAGTTTTTATGCATTTTCAAAACCTTGGAGATACAAAGGCATTCAACTAGCTGGAATCGAGGTCTTCCACGATTGCTACTTCATTCCTCCGGAAACGGTTCATACCGTCAAAACTCGTCAGACACCTTGTGTCGACGAACAGGCTGTTAGCCTCCTGTTTGGAGAAGATCGATTCGTCAGGGCACCGCAGGATGAGATCATTACCATGATACTTCATGACGACCATTTTAGCCCTACAACATTGATCACCGATACCAACCTAAATTAGCAGAAAGGATGGAGAAAATCAATCAAATGGGCCAACAATCAAGGAAAGTTCTTCAAGGTCACTACCGGAGAAGGAGAGATGTTCAAAGGAGAACCTGAAGATGATGAATTCGAATCAGAGTCGGAATCAGAGTCGGAGTCGGAAGCTAAATCTAGAGAAGGTTCTAGAGAGTCTCCTCCCGTCGTCATTGCCCACCCCTCTATTTCACTTAGCATAGCGTCACCTAGTAACAGTAGCTTGGGGGATGCCCCGACAACTGTCCCTTTTACCGCCACTGACTACTGTGCAGATGGCTTCTTTGTTTTAGCTGTTTTCAAATTTTAATATGAATAAATCTGATTCTACTTACTCCTAATGTAATTCTATTTACGATGATAATGAGGATGATCCTGACCCAGACTCAATCGAGTTACCTCCCTATATAATCAAAGAAATACTAGAAGAGGGGGAAGGGGCACCAGTTATCGAAAACACCGAACCTATCAACGTAGGAACGGAATTAGAACCCCAAGAACTTAGGATAGGGACGACCCTAGACCCAACTGAAAGGGCCAATTTCATCGACCTCCTGCACGAGTTCAAAGACGTCTTCGTTTGGTCTTACAAAGACATGCCAGGAATCAACAGGGATATTACAAAACATCGTATTCCAATCAAGTCGGGTTTCAAACCTGTAAAACAGAAGCTTCATTGGATGAGGACAGAATGGGCTCTTAAGATCAAAGAAGAAGTCGATAAGCAATTCAAAGCCGAATTCATCAAAGTTTCCGAGTATTCAGACTGGGTGGCTAACATAGTCCCCGTACCCAAAAAGGATGGACGAATCCGGGTTTGTGTTGACTTCAGAGACTTGAACAAAGCAAGTCCTAAGGACCACGTCCCCTTACCACACATTGATATATTGGTAGATAACACAGCAGATTACTGTTATCCTTCATGGACGGGTATGCAGGGTATAACCAAATCAAAATGGTCGTAGAAGATATGCACAAGACCGCCTTCGTCACTCAGTGGGACACGTACTGTTACACTAATATGCTATTTGGGCTAATCAATGCTGGGGCTACATACCAACGCACTGCAACTACTTTGCTACATGACATGATGCATAAAGAAGTTCAGGTGTACGTGGATGATATGATCGTCAAATCCAAGGATAGAAAATGACACATTGATAACCTTTGCAAATTCTTCCTCAGATTGCGCAAGTACAATATGAGGCTCAATCCTCAAAAATGTGCGTTCGGAGTAACGTCAGGCAAGCTTCTGGGTTATGTCGTTTGCCAGAGAGGGATAGAAATTGATCCATCCAAGATCAAGGCCTTAATCGAAATGCCACAACCTCAGACAGAAAAGGAGGTTAGAAGATTCTTGGGCAAAGTGCAATACGTAAGTCAATTCATATCGAAACTCACTAGGATTTGTGAACCTATCTTCAAGAAGCTCAAGAAAATGGACCATACCATATGGGACGAGGACTGTCAAAAGGAATTTGACAGGATAAAGGATATACTCGCTAGGCCACCCGTGCTAATGTCTCCACAACGAGATCAACTTCTTGGTTTATATCTCACAGTCACCGAAACAGCCATGGGGGCTATGCTCGCGCAAACTATTGAAAAGGAAGAAAGAGCTATCTACTACCTTAGTAAGAAGTTCTTAGAGTACGAGTGTAAGTATACACCTCTCAAAAAGACATGCCTCTATCTTGTGTGGGCAACGAAGAAGCTACGCCATTACATGCTTAGCTACTCTGTCAAGGTGTACTCTAAAATGGATCCCGTTAAATACCTCTTTGAGAAACCCGATCTCAACGGACGCTTAGCAAGATGGACCTTGATGCTCTCAGAGTTTAACCTCAAATACGTACCCTTGAAAGCCATAAAGAGATGTGCTGTGGATGAATTCTTCACAGACAATCCAATCAATGATACACAAGCAATTGACACGTGGTCGTTTCCAGATGAGGATATTCTACAAACCAGTATGGATTCTTGGGATCTTTACTTTGACGGGCAACCAATTTGAGGGAATTCGGAATATGAGCGTTGCTCATTTCTCCTGAAGGCGAGCATATACCACTTTCTGTCAAGCTCGAATTCGAGGTGACAAATAATGCAGTAGAGTATGAAGCTTGCCTCATTGGTCTACAAGCAGCAGTGAGTTTAGGCATGAAACATCTTCGAGTTCACGGTGACTCATCTTTAATCATCAATCAAATCACCGGATCCTGGAAAATCCGAAGTAAAATTCTAGCACCCTATCAGGCTAGGATAGATCAAGTCGCTTAATTCTTCGATCAGGTTACTTATCTACACCTACCTCGCGAAGAAAATCAATTTGCGGATGCAATTGCAAAACTCGCATCCTTGATTAATATGCCAGGCGACATGGTTAAAATGCGCTTGTGCATCGAACGGCGGTCAGAGCCATCCTATGTACACTTCCTTACAGAAGAAGAAGAAAACCCAGAGGAACCTTGGTTCCAAGCAATTCTCAATTTTAAACTCAATGGTACATACCCACCATATATCGATAAGAGGGGACAATACGCCATACGCCTACTTGACTCTCAATACCTTCTCATGCAGGAGGGAATTGTAGAAAAGAACACCTCTTGGTGTCGCCTTGCATTGCCTTGATCGTTCACAGGCACATAAAATAATGGAAGAAGTTCATGATGGAGAATGCGGTCCTCACATGAGTGGGCCTATGATGGCAAGAAGATTACGCGTCTAGAGTATTATTGGATGACAATGGAGTCAAATTGCATCAAGTATGTTAGGCATTGTCATAACTACCAGATTTTTGGGAAAGTGCAAAATGTTCCTCCCTCAATGTTATATACCATGACATCTCCTTGGCCATTTTCTGCTTGGGGAATAGACATCATCGGGAAGATCACTCCAGTTGGGACAGAAGGTCACTGTTTCATTTAAGTAGCTATCAATTATTTTAATAAATAGGTCGAAGCAGCATCTTACACCGGCCTCACAGCCAAACATGTGGAAAATTCATACAAACAAATCCCATCTGTCGATATGGTTGCCCACATGAAATCATCGGTGACAATGGATCATATTTCCAGCCCGAAGCTGCGCAATTGCTAGCCAAATATAAGATCAAACATCACCCTTCCTCGCCGTACAGACCTCAGACTAACGGCGCGGTAGAGGAGGCTAACAAGAATGTCGTCACAATCCTTAAGAAAATGATTGACAATTATCGCGATTGCCCTAGCAAAATACCCTTTACATTATGGGGATATCACACATTAGTTAGGACGCCCACTGGGGCTACTACTTTCTATTTGACTTACGGCATGGAAGTTGTACAACCAATGGAGCTAGAGATTCCATCTCTACGCATTTTACTCAAAAGTCAAATCCCAGAAGCTGATTGGAAAAGGGACAGGTATGACGAACTCGTCCTCTTGGACGAACAAAGGCTACGCGCATTACATAATGTACAGACATATCAAGCACGTATCAAACAAGCCTTTAACAAAAGGGTCAAACCCAGAAATATCAAGGAAGGAGATTTAGTACTCAAGTCAGTCAGAGCTCTCTTACCCGTCGATCCACGTGGAAAATTTAAGCCTAATTGGGCAGGACCATTTTTGGTCAAGTCCATACTTTCAGGGGTGCGGTTAAGATCACAGACCTAGACGGGAATGAGTTTTCTAACCCTACCAACCTAGACCAATTGAAACGGTACTACCCTTAGAAATAGGATAAAACGCGCCACGTGTGACCTACGTGCCGCTCATGCGACACGAAATGAAACCGGCCTCAGGCCCGCTAAAAGCTCATGACATCACGCTCTTGCGTTTTGATGTTTCGACATCCTTATATCATCAAATAAATTAAATTGCACTTCCTTAGGAGTAAGTAAAGCACATGCTTATTTTCTAAGTTCATTTCAAGCTCTTGCTCCGAACATTTATTCTTCTACATTTTCCCGAACTACGCACAGAGTTTGATTTCATTTTTCTAATGAATACGTAGGCATTCCTTCACCGGATACAACCCACCATTTTTTAAGATGTAAATAGAAGGACATTTGCGTGTTGCATTTGAAATTCGACAAGAATAAATAAAAGAAATTCATGAAAGTTTCTTAACTAATAAATCTTTTATTCATTGTTCCATAAATAATAATAATACCCCAAATACATATAAATTTAAATGCTAAAATTTAAAATACTAGGCTAGGATTCTAAAAACACCGCCATTTATTACAACTCAAATAATAATAAATAATACTATTATAAAATGACTAAGGCTACATTTTCCCCTTGCCTTTGTCACCCTTGTCATATTTCTTGTCTCGACCACGAGCAGGACGCTCTTGCGTTATCTCTGACCTAATCACCAACGGTCGTTCTCGCGGTCTAGCATTACCATTTCGATCCACCACCATCTTCTCAGTAGGAGAATTCTTTTGTTTGTTCGACGGACAAACAACCCGATATCCGACCTCTTCTTCTTCCTCAGTCAAGTACCTTTTATTCTCCTTCGCCACTTCACGGATTTTGCAGTCTACAGGCTCGTGCTTCCTTAGCTTTTCATGTTCCTCAGGGTACTAGCTTTCCTCCGTTGCCGATATGAATGAGATACCCATAATGAGCCAACCGGGACAGGTATGAACCACATATTCCTTTGGGCCCAATGAATAGCCCACTCCTGACAAGACTCTGCAGTATGTGCCAAGGCAGTTTGAGGGACAGTGTCTAGATTCGGGATTTTCTGTCTTAAGCCCACTTACCTCATCAATCTCTCCGGAAAGGTATGGACCATGAATTCCAAGCCGGGAACGCGAATGGACCGCATCAGATCCAAGGATGATACTCCAGTCACTGACCTGAGATTCCATCATGGCACTATCCACCTGATCAAGGGCCCACATTCACTCTTCAGTTTATTTTCCCAATAGTCCCATACTCGAGTGAAGTCCACCATGTATAGCCTCATTCTCATTGCGATCGATCGGGAGCGATAATGATAAGTCATAATTTTATACATATTTATGCCTCCCCTTAATTACTTTTGATATGGTTTTCGTGCTAGTTTATATCATTTACATGCCTTTTATGTTCGAATGTCGATACTTCCGCTTTTTTATGTTTAATGCAGGAATGATGCATTTGAGGAGCAAAGGAATGAAATGGGCATCGCGGAGTGGGCATGAAGGTATACACGAAGCATGGCACGATAATCCATAAGAATGAAGGAAGAGAAGTTAAGAAGAAAACACGAAGAAAAGAGTTTCTTATTACTAGTGCTTATTTTGAAGAGCCATATCTCGATTTATACAATTTCTATCTAAGTGATTCCAACTGGAGGTGAAAGCTTATCTTCTTAGCTTTCCAACGCCGTGAAAACTGCTTGTTTTTGACAAGTAACGAAGAAATGGCGGCCGTTTGAAGTTCAGTGCACGAAGCAAGAACTTGGTTCCTCGATCGAGTACACCTAGGGATTGATCGAGGAACCTCCATACTCGATCGAGTACACCTTAGGCTCGATCGAGGAACCAACCTAATCAATTAAAATTTGCAATATCAAGAGTTGGGGTTCCTGAACTTTGGTGCCTCGATCGAGTAAGACCAGGCTCGATCGAGGAAGTGGTGACTCGATCGAGTACACCTTGGGCTCGATCGAGCTGACATTTATGACTCATATGATCAAAGCCATAGCTCAGGCCAAGGCTAATTAGGCTTAACCAGTGTTCAGGCAGGTTCATCTAATGCTCAGGTTACCAAGATATTCACAAGGTCCAGCTATCAGTTGCCAATCTGACCAGCTGATAGCAACCTTAATTAAGAAACAAGTCTTTCAAAATCCATGGTTGATCAAGCCTAGCTAAGTCTAATTAGCAGCAAAGAAAATGGGAGAGACAAAAGCAAGAAGTAGATGAAATGTCACTATCAAGAAAAGCAGATTTCTTTATTTGATCAAGCAAGGCTTTAGTTGAGAGCTCGAGGCAAATGGACTTGATGAGTCATATTTATATACATTTATATGCCTCCTCTTAATTACTTTTGATACGGTTTTCGTGCTAACTTACGTATTTTTATGCCATTTATATTAGAATGGTGTACTTCCGCTATTTGGTGTTTAAATGCAGGAATGATGCATTTGTGGAGCAAAATAATGAAATGTAGCACCACGAAGATGGCATGAAGAAATAAACGAAGCAAGACACGGAAATCTAGAAGAATAAAAGAAGAGAATTGCAGAAGACTAGATGAAGAAAAGAGCTGAAGCAGGGAGTACTCGATCGAGTTGCCTTGTACTCAATCGAGTGGTGTGTACTCGATCGAGCCCCCTTGTACTGGATCGAGTATACTTCGGTCTGACGGCTTTTCGCGCAAGTTTCCAAAATCGATGTATGTTTAGTATAAATACCCAATTCGTGCCCTATTATATTTTTACGTCTTATTTTACCTAGTTACTATACTTTTACACATAAATCTCCTAGAAACTCTAAGCTTAGTATTATTGTTATTACTTTCGGATCGAGACTTTGATCCTCCTTAATTTACTACAGTATTCACTCAATTCCCTTTTAATATTCGTTATTCATCTCTTATGCCTTTAATTATGTTTAATATCCATATTACTGTTGTTATTCCTTCTAGTATGCGTAGCTAATCACCTTATCAAGGGTAAAGGGGATCTAGGTTGTTAGAAGAGGGTTATATTAATGAATTGATAGTTATATTATTTTTGGTTGTTGTTCAATTGTTATCTTAAATCTAATTGATTAATTACTGGCCATGATTAGTTAATTATCAATGCGAATTAAGATTATTACCGACCGGATTAAGACTAATATAGGCTACGACAATTGAATAGATTGACTTAATAATAGCGACCGCATGTTAAGTTTAGACCTAAAGGACATATTAGAATCGACCGATCATATGACCTTAAACAATGTAAATTGCTCTATTAATTAGTTAAATCACACCCCAGATAACTACCCAGTGAACTTGATCCATAAACTCTTTAATCTTATTGAATTTATCTTATTTACTTTCGTAATTAGTTTTAGTAATCAACTCAAAAACAACCCCAGAATTGTTACTTTAAGACGAACTTAAATATTAGCAAATTGAACAATTACCACCTCCTGTGGATTCGATCCTTTCTTGCCACTAGCTACCAGTTAGTAGTAATTATAGGATTATTTTGATATAGGCCACACGACTAAATCCTTATCAAATTTAGGGCCGTTGTCGGGGAGGCAATTATTTTCTATTTGTTTTTGTTTATTTTTGTCTTTCGTCTTAGGGAGCATCAATTCCTTGAGACAGTTTGATATTTTTCTTATTAGTTTTGTATTTGCCCAGGTCTAACAGGTTGGAGATTATACCTTTTGATCCCGAACCAGAGAGGACTTTTCGGTACAGACGAAAGTTTCAGGGAGAAATTAGTCAGATGGAAGACTTGAGTACACTTGACGCTTGTTGATCAGTCCTTAGAACAGGACAAGACAGCTTCTGCCACAGATTTAATAAAGATGCCTATTCTTGCCAGTCATTCCGAGCCCACTTTGACTTCTATCCCCAAAGGATTCAAGCTTCCTAATACGGATAAGGGCACTTTTGAGATTCATCCTTCCAACATTATTTTGGTGGAGCGAAACTTGTTTGGTGGAGGAGCTAATGAGGATCCTGCCAAACATATGGAAAAGTTACTGATTATTGTTGCTCCATTCCACTGACTGCTGGAGTAACCCAAGATCAAGTGAAGCAGGTTCTTTTCCCATTATCTTTGCGAGATGGGGTGGCCAAATGGCTCCGATATTTGGACATGGGGGCGCATGGTGTTACTGATTGGAATACCTTAGCTCTTGCATTCTACAAGAGGTATTTCCCACCCCAGAAAACTAATGCACTACAGAGTCAGATCACAAGTTTTAAACAAGTTCTACTGAAGACTTTAATGAGGCATGGTTCCGTTTTAAAAGGTTGGTTCGTTCTGTTCCTCACCATGGCTTTGAGATTTGGTTCCTTTACAACCAATTCTATAATGGGTTATATGACGATCATAGAGCTTTACTTGACTCCTCTACTAATGGGAGATTCCAAAACAATACCAATGATGATAATGCCTGGAAGTTGATAGATGAGATGACTACTCACACTGATGAGTATGGTAACTCAAGGGGAAGTACGAGAGGGAATGGTTCAGATAGTGCAATTACAGCACAGCTGGAGGCCTTAACTGCTCAAATAACCGAATTAAAGACATCCCACTTCTTGGGAAAGCAGCAAAATGGTTCACGGTGTCTTGTGAAAGATGTGGGATTGATGGCCATACTGGAGCGCGATGTATGAGTACAATTGAACAAGCTCATGCTTTTCAGTCAATCAAGCAAGGTACTCCATATTCCAACTTCTTCCCTGACAGAAGTCATAATGTATTTAATCAAACCCCGCAGCAGAATGCCTATATTATTCCCCAGAATCGTGGCAATCAACCACAAGGGAATTTTGTTAGGCAAAACCAAGGAGGTCAACAATTTCAGCAGGTGCAACCTCCTCAGCAAGCTCCGAATAATGATATGGTAGAGATGAAGGCTATGTTGCAACAAACTTTGATGATGCAACAAAAGTAGATGGCTCAAATAGCCGAACTTGTGGCTCAAAATAAGATGTTGGATACACATGTTGCTCAACTAGCCGTCCAAAATCCTCAAAACAGCCCGGCAATCTTCCTCTTCAAGGGAAACAAGTACATGAACAAGTTAATGTTATTTCATTGAGGAGCGGTACTACTTATCAAAGTCCGGAGATACTTATTGTTGAAGATGAGGTTCCCTACATGCATCCTAAGGTATTGAGTAACCTGGAGTTAAGTAATGACGAGAAATAAATAAGCAAAATTGAAACACGAGATAAGAAGAAAGACGGAAAAGCTGGAAAAACAATACGTACTCGATCGAGTAGCCTCGGGCTCGATCGAGTATCCCCTCCTGATTACGTTGATTCTTGTTTTTCAGCTACGGCTTTTGATTAAAATAGGGTACTCGATCGAGTGACCCCTATACTCGATTGATTAACCCCCCTGATTGATGACGGTAATTCAAAAACTTCGAGTAAAGCAAAAGAAGCCGAGCCGATTAAAATTGCATTACCTTTTCCACACCGACTACAGAAATCCAAGTTTGATCAACAGTTTGGAAGGTTCATGGAGGTAGTAAAGAATCTTCAAATTAGTGTGCCATTTACTGAATTGGTCACTCAAGTGCTGGCTTATGCAAAGTTTTTAAAGTAGATATTGACAAAGAAGAGGTCTTTCAATGAAGTGGAGACCACTACGCCAATTCTGGCAATCAATAAGGAGCGTATCACAACGGTTTAATGCATTTAATAATGACACTTAGATTACCGTTTTCAAAATATTGGCGGAAACCTAGACCACGCAAATAAGAATAACGGTTTCCGTCGAAAACCGTTCTTATTATAATGTGACAACGCTTGTTTAACAAACCGTTATCAAAAACGTTTAACGGTTTCCAAAAGCGCGTTACAAAATCTCTCTTATCAACGGTTGTTAGACAACCGTTACCAGTTTAAGAAAATGGCATTTCGAAAACCGTTACTAAATTAGCACCAGTAACAGTTTGTGTTACCCGTTGTTATGTTATAGATACGGGTTTCTTATTACCGTTATCATTTGCTATTATGAAAGAACGGTTTTTCAATTCAAGCGTTGTCACTGTTTGATTAGGTTTCTCAGTTTGACCACTGCATTCAAAACTTTATCAGAACTTTAATAAATATTTAGTTTGACCAACCGTTTTCAATTTGACCAAAATAATTCTATAAATATGTCTTCATAATGTTAAAATCTAAATTATCAAACATTTACTCTTTAATTTCTCTCTAAAAAAAATATGGTTGGTGTATCGGAGCTACAATCACGTAATCGTTACGCACAGCCTTTTACTTGCATTCTCCTTAATCTTCCGGTTCGTTATGATGGGAATGGAAAGGGTTTAAACCCTAATTTTTGGTGGTTGAGGCAAATGCTTCATGACTCCGGTTTCACTGCGGTTACAAGCAAGGTTTTGTAGGCTTCGCTTTTATCGAGTTTGCCGAAGCCAACTGCCATGATAGTTTTCGGCAGGCAAGAACATTAGGGGCTAGATTTGCGGACAAAGATGCGGGGAAAGAGGACTTTTATTCGGATGCTAAACAAAAGGGCCCTCATCTATGGGTTGCGACCCATCTTGATCATCGTCTGCTGACACATTACCGGAGGTAGTACATTCCCGCCAACGTGCCTATGTCATGGGAGAAAGAGGCCATTCCACCATTCTTGCGCCCACGATGATGAACAAATGATCTACGACTTAATCTATGCCGAAATTGGGCATGAAGACTATCCTAATTCTTCATCAGATTCTAATTAAGTCTTTAATTATTATCTGACATTATGAGTTGTATTTTGATTATGATGGTTATTTGAATAAAAGTTTAATTATTTATATTATTTGTTACTACGTTTTAATCAAGTCCTTACACTCAAATTCAATCCACCAAATAAAATATTATAATGACTAACTTTCTATTTATAATAATAAAAAAGAATGGAAATGGCATAATAAGATAATAAGAATTGGAACCATTATGTTAATAATAAGACAAAATTATAACGGTTCTTTGTTAAGCCGTTATCATATTACATATATCAACAACGGTTATTTTAAAGCCGTTATCATATTACAACAATTAACAATGGTGTTTATTAAAACCGTTGTAAAAACAGATCCCGCGCTATGATAGCAATATAGAGTTTATTTTTTTAGGGTGTTATTTATAATGAAAAAATAATTAAAGAAGTCATCTTTGCCGTCGTCGCCGTCATTAATCTTTATAGCTTAAAAAAGGTAATCTCATTTTCATAGCTACTGGCTTATATATGGATCGTACTTGGATGATTGATGGTGAAATTGGTGATCCCATTTATAATGATGGAATTGCTGAATTTTACAATTTCGTTAGTGAAAAATTTCATCTCCACTCATCAATCCCCTGCCCTTGTAATAGATGTGGTAATATTAGGGTTTTGCCTATCCCAGATGTCAAAATACACTTAGAAAAGAATAGTTTCAGTAGAGATTATAGGCGTTGGATTTTTCATGGAGAATTAGAGGATGAGGATGGGGAATCTGATGTAGAGGTAAATAATCATACACCTGAAGCTGCTGGTTTAGATATAGGGGATGGGGCATATGATGTGTGTGTAATCAATCGTTCACCTACATCTGAAGTTGTTTTAGGTGAGAAGTTTGCTGAAGATGATGGATTCGATGATTTTGAAGCTACCGGTGATGGGGAAATAAATGCTGATGATTTAATTGAGAAGTTGAATCAATCTGAAATGCCTTTATTTACTGATTGTAAGAAGTATACCAAATTGTCCGTTGTGGTAAAGTTATATAACTTGAAGGGGGCAAATGGGTGGAGTGATAAGAGTTTTACGGATCTTCTAGCTTTGCTATATGACATGCTTCCTGATGGTAATGTTCTTCCGAGTCGGACATATGAGGCTAAAAAACTGATTAGAGAATTGGGTATGGAATATGAGAAAATACATGTTTGTCCCAATGACTGCATATTGTACCGTAAAGATTATGAGAAATTATCATATTGTCCATGCTGCTTTGTATGGCGTTATAAGACTAAGGAAGGGATCCCAGCTAAGGTGTTGTGGTATTTTCCAATAATACCAAGATTCATAAGGATTTATTTGAATGAAGAAGATGCAAGAATGTTGACTTGGCATAATAGTGGAAGGATTGAAGATGGAAAGTTAAGACACCCAGCGGATGGTCAACAGTGGAAAAAGTTTGACGCTAAATATCCTGACTTCGCCAAAGAAGCAAGGAACTTGCGTCTAGCGCTCTCCACAGATGGAATGAACCCTCATGGAAACATGAGTACCCAACACAGTACTTGGCCAGTTGTGTTGGCCATCTATAATTTGCCCCCATGGGTTTGCATGAAATGGAAATATCTGATATTGTCTTTGTTGATATCTGGCCCTCGACAGCCTAGAAATGACATAGATGTGTATTTGGAACCACTTCTAGATGATCTGAAGATTCTGTGGGAAAGAGGGATACCGGTGTTTGACGGTTATAAAAAGGAAAGTTTCAATCTGAGAGCTATGTTATTGTGTACAATAACTGACTTTCCGGCGTACAACAATCTTTCTGGACATACTGTACATGGGAAAGAGGCTTGCCCATTGTGTGGGGGGGGGGGGGGGGATGTTGAATCAGAATATTTGGATCATTCTCGCAAGTATGTGTACAGGGGAAATCGTCGATGGTTATACCCGGATCATCATTATCGTAAGCTTCACAAGGCGTTTAATGGGTGTCGTGAGCAACGTGGGAGTCCTCAGATTTTGAATGCTCATGAAGTGTATAATAAAGTGAAAGATATTGAGAAAACGTTGGGAAGAAGGGACCTAAGTTGTCTACTCGTGGTTATAAAAAAAACATATTTTTTACCAAACTTCCGTACTGGCGTGACCTCCCGGTTAGACATTGCCTAGATTTTATGCACATTGAAAAGAACGTTTGTGATAATATAATCAATACTCTGCTGAATGTCCCGGGTAGGACAAATGACAACAAGGCAGCTAGGGATGATATGGTTGAGATGGGTATTAGGCCCGAGCTGGCAGCTAAAACAAAAGGAAATCGGACTTTTTTGCCGCCTGCAGCTCATACTCTTTCAAAAAAGGAGAAAAAAGAGTTTTGCGAATGCTTGCATGGTATTAAGGTGCCAGAGGGCTATTCATCTAATATTAAAAGCCTTGTTTCGTTGCAGGACCTAAAACATACTGGTTTAAAGTCACATGACTGTCATATATTGATGCAACAACTACTAGTTGTGGCCGTTCGTTCCATTCTACCTCCAAAGGTTCGACATGCTATAATTAGATTTTGCTATTTCTTCAAATCAATCAACAGTAAAGTCATTGATCCCGATGAAGCTGAAACTTTTCAGGAGATCCTCGTCACCAGTTTTTGTCAGTTTGAAATGTATTTTCCTCCCTCATTTTTCACTATCATGGTTCATTTGACTGACCACCTAGTCCGGGAGGTTTTGTATCTCGGGCCAGTGTATTTTAGATATCAGTACCCATTCGAATGATTGATGAAAGTTTACAAGGATTACACATCTAATAGGTATCATCCAGAGGGGTGTATTGTTGAGCGAGCAATTATCGATGAAGCTCTTTCGTATTGTTATGCGTACCTCTCCTTGGATGAGTTAATTGGAGCTCCTACGAATCGTCATAGTGACTGGATGAATGGAAAAGGTGTAAGGGGTCGTGTTTCCAAGGATATGTCATCTGACATGCGACATAGAGCTCATACATACGTTCTATTTAACGATGATCATGTCCAGCCTTATAGAGCAGAACACCAGAGTTACCTTAAGGAAAAACACCCTCATAAGAACGAAAGGTGGTATGCAAATGAGCATTACAAGCAATTTAGTGACTGGTTTAAGGATACTATTTACGATGATGACAACCCAATTGATGATATCTCAACCAGCCTATGACATCTCACTTTCGGTCATGATGCTCGTGCAACTTTTTATAGTGGGTATGCGATCAATGGGTACACTTTCTACATCCGCATTCAATATGAGGCGAGCACACTGCAAAACAGTGGAGTTTGCGTAGATTCTCAGGCTATATACTTTGCTAGTTCAAAGGATAAAAATCCTATTTTGGGTACAATGCAATATTATGGAGTTATTGAATAGATATTGGTTTTAGACTACATGGATTTTGAGATACCTCTATTTCGGTGCAAGTGGGTTGACAACAACAATGGTGTTAGAAAGGATGATTTAGGATTCACATTAGTAAATTTTGACAAGGTTGGAAACAAGGACGATCCTTTTATATTAGCGTCACAAGCAAAACAAGTTTTTTATGTTACCGATCCTATGGATAAGAAGTGGTCAGTTGTTCTATCTTGCTATCGCCAAATTCCAGATGATGAAGACGTCGAATTTGAAGGACTTGATCACAATGCTATATATCGCAATTTGGTAATGATGTTGAAAATGTTAAGATTCCAAACATATATACACGGGATGATCATGATGAAGGTATTTGGGTTAATGAAGAGACTAGCAAACCCAAAAAACGTTCCCAGCAGCCGTGAAAATATCATCAATCCAATCGAGTTATCTTACGTCAAGTGTAATTATCGTCTTGCTGTTATATATATCAAATTGCTGTTGTAAACTTTTTCTGCTGTTGCAGCGAGCGGGTTAGGGAAAAATCGTATCAAACAAAATGATGCTTTATCTATATGAAAATGATGCTTTATTTCTTGGCGGTAAAATCAAACAAAATGAAATATAAATTAAAACGGATATACCCAAACCGTTGTTCGGGCGTGTACGATTATAACGTTGAGGCCGTTGTTATGTTTATAAAAATGTTGCTTTATTTCATGGCGGGAAAATCAAACAAAATGAAAATATTTCAGACAACGGTTATTTCTAACCCGTTGTAGATAGTACTAATCAATTACGGTTTCACACAAAACCGTAGTCTGTTTGGAAACAAAATATAACGGTTTTTCTTATGCCGTGTTTATTACTTTCCAATAAACAAGGTCTTGCAAGAAGTGTTGTATTATTCACACATATATACTCTGAGCTTCCCCTCCCCCACATAATATTCTAAAAAATTGAGCTTCCCCTCTACCACCAGCCTACCCCATCGTCGTCGCAGTCATCGTCATCGTCGCCATTGCCGCCGCCAGATCAATCTAGATTCTCCTCTTTAAAGAAGTAATAAATCCTCCTCTCTAGAGATTTGTTTGTTATTATAAGTATGCATTGTTATTATTTGTTTATTAATTTCTGCTTTAGATATGGTCCAAAAGCGCAAAAGAAACGATGGAAATGCATCAAATTTACGACTCGGTGATGAGAATAATTTGCAACACACTGCGGGTCGAATGCGCCACAGGGTTTCCCTAGAAGCAATAAATTCTAAGATACCTAATCCTTTACAATGGGATAAAGATACGGGGCTGCCATATGGTGAGTATGCCGGGTATTTTGCGAGATGGATTGGTTGTTGTGTAAGACAATATGTGCCTCTTGGTACGCCGCGTATCTGTGAACTGAGTCAAATACGGAACACCATGCTAATAAACAGAATAAAGGTATGTATATAAAATAATAAATGTTTTAGCTGAAATTAAGTTACTACTTGATATGTATATTAGCCGAAACACTTGTACAACTATGCTCATCATATATGCAGTTAGCTTACGTTGTCCCCGAAATGTATGATACGTACCTAAAAAAAGGACAGGGGAAGCCCTCAGATCTTGAAAGTTAAAGATGGATGAGAACCACTTGTTCAACAAGAAAACCGGGGAGATGAACAAGAACCCACCAAAAAAGAAGTATCTGTATGTCAGTCAGGACCATTATGATAGCTATATCGCTTATAGGCAGTCTGACAAGTTTAAGGTAACTTAATAATAATAATAATAATAATAATAATAATAATAATAATAATAATAATAATAATAATAATAATAATAATAATAATAATAATAATAATAATAATAATAATAATAATAATAATAATAATAATAATAATAATAATAATAATAATAATAATAATAATAATAATAATAATAATAATAATAATAATAATAATAATAATAATAATAATAATAATAATAATAATAATAATAATAATAATAATAATAATAATAATAATAATAATAATAATAATAATAATAATAATAATAATAATAATAATAATAATAATAATAATAATAATAATAATAATAATAATAATAATAATAATAATAATAATAATAATAATAATAATAATAATAATAATAATAATAATAATAATAATAATAATAATAATAATAATAATAATAATAATAATAATAATAATAATAATAATAATAATAATAATAATAATAATAATAATAATAATAATAATAATAATAATAATAATAAGTAAAGAAGTATACTTAATTTAGTGTTTGGTCATGCTTACGTTTCTTGATACAATTTATTTGAAAGAAGCTCTAAGCTCTAAGCTCTTATATGCAATGGCCTGAGAAACTCATCAATGTTGTCATCCCCGAGGTACCTATATGCAGACGTTAATCTTTACTGAGGGAGTCACTTGTTCTTTAAATATATTAGGGTACGAATATTAACATATCGTAACTACTTTGATCTTTACATTTGAAGAACTTAAGCAAAGCCATCATGGTAGCTAACGCAATTACTACTGCGTTAACGAAAGTTGTTGCAGGCAAGCCTGCTTATGATTCTTATTATGAATCGTATGAATATAAGAAAAATATGAAAATCGCCACCAAGGCTTTGCACAACCTGGTCAGAAAGAGGTCACCTACAGGTGATGTAGTCATGATTAGCATTGAAAAGGAAGTTATGGGCACGGCTGATATAGCCATACTGGACCCGAAGCAACTGATGGAATTTGTCGACCTTGACAATTTAGATGTTGTTCACATTTTGATTTGGATGAAGTAAATTTTATTAATATAACTATTAAGTCATTTCCATTTACGAATAATGATGTTTGTTAAAATTATCAATTACAATAACATTCTTCGTTCCATGTGGCGTAATAGGTACCTCAATAATCAGTTCGCTGAGTGGAAGGTCCCTAGTCACGCCTACGGATTCTTTAGTCCTAAGGCGTTCTCTGTTAACAGAATTTCATACGAAGAACAAATCAATAGTATCGCTCGTCAGTTGATGTCGTCCAAAAAACTATGGCTTGCCCCCTACAATGAGAGTATGTATGTATAGTACGTGATTATTGTAATGAATCACGGTTCTATAAGTTTATTATTAACATGCTTAAATGCGTGTAAATGAACTAACAGTTCAATGTCTCAAAATGAATAGGAAGCATTGTGTGCAACTGGCAATCCAAGTGGAAACAAAAACAGTGTACTGGATTGACTTTCGCGAAGGCAAACCCTCTGACAGTTGTGTAAGGATGATAACTGAGTAAGTTTACAACCTTCAATAATGTCATTTGTTATTGTATGACTTGAGCCATATATGTAATACTGCGTTTAATATTCAATTTGGTGGGTGCCTTACATACTTTTGTATATGCGTTTCATAATTCGTTTGCGTTGGTTGGTAGAGAGGGTAAACTTCGGGACGAAGTTTCTTTTAAGGAGGGTAGACTGTAATACCCGGTATTTTAATATGATATTATATTAGGCCGAGTTACCAGCTGGGTTGTGTAGTGTATTTGTGACTCGGGTAATTATGTGACTCGGGTTTTAATTAATCTAACTAGGCTAGGCCCGTATCGTCTTAATAGCACCTATCCTATATGTATAACCCATCTAACCAAACCCTAATCTCCCTATCACCATATTCATTTTAACCATGAGAAAAGAGAGAAAAGAGAGAAGAGGGAGCCGTGTGTGAAGGGAGCCGCGTGAGGAATTGCGAGGCGATTTCTTAGCCTATTCTCATCCTATTTCGTAAGTAGACTATCCTATTACCTCTTTATTCAATTATTAGCATAATTATAGTAGTATTGGGATAATTTTCGTAACCCTAGAATTGGTTTGGGGGTTTTTGATTATAAATTGTATGAGATAAATGAATGGAATAGTTACAGCAATTTACAGATTCGTTGGTCTGTGTTATTTGAGTGTTTTACCTATCTTAAAGCCGTGGGATGCAAAAAGTTAAAGAAGAGACTCATGTTTATTCCAAGCCTAGTTTATGTCTGTGAAAATTGGTAGCATTTCACCGTGTAGTTTTTCCTGAAGAAATTATTTGTGAACGTCTATCTAAAAAGTCCGCAAATCAGTAGAGGCTGAAAGATTACTTCTAAAACATAATTTAGATATTGAATTGGTGCTGGGTCTTTTTCATATATTTAATTTAAAGAGTTTAGATGAGTTAGGCATTGGTTTTACTTAAGAATCATTTGTCAAACTCGTTTTATGAATCAATACTTTTTATGCGACGGTTTCTGTCAGGTTTTGGAAATCAGTCTGAAAACCATTGATAAGTTTGGAATTTGAGAAACACACGTTAGATATAAATTGTAGCTAAGACTCATGGGGTTCCAATTCAATTGGCCTTGCATCAATTCGAATTTTCTGGAACTAGTTATTCATTTTATACCGAGTCTGCCATGAGCAGGAAAATCAGGAAAAGTCGTGTTTGTTCTTTAAATTGATATTCCTATTAAGTTATGATGAGTCTAGGTTATGTGCATGATTAATTGACTGAGTAGATGGTAATTATACATAATTATGTTATGTAGGTGATGGATAAGTGAAGGATCATAAGTGATTGCTTGTGTGTGCTTGGATTGCGAAAAGGTAGGGAAATACACTTGACTTATTATCGTTGATGTTGAATTGTGTTGACTTGTTTGTGTTTCGTATGACCAAACTGTGAACGTTGACTTGCTTCGTGGCTGTTGATTTACGTTATGATTCATATACTGGAAGGTGATTGACTGAATTGATCGTATTGAGTATGTTATCACAACATTTGGTAACCGGCATGATTTTATGATTGATCAGTTCAAAGATATATATATGGTGTTGCATTAATTTCTTTTGAGCATTCATATGCATTGGAGATGGAGGATGTTGTGATGATGTGGTGTGGTGAAGATGATGTTGTGATAAGGCCCAGGGCGGGTTCTCGCAGACTTGCCCTGGTGTCCTCAACAAGGAGTGCGGAGATCGGCTACGGTCGATATATAGTCTACCGGGGATCGGTATGGCTGGGTGTTCCGAGTTATGAGATATGAGTTGAGATGGAGATGGAGGTGATGGAGGAGCATGCATATCATATTTTGTTGTTTCATTGTATTCCCTACTCAACCTCGTGGTTGACCCTGTGTATTCGTGAACACATGTGACGATCCAAATATTGGGGAGCAGCTTGACAGTTTATGAGATAGGGTCTGGGAGCTTGATGGGCGTGAGACACTAGATCAGAAGACTTAGTAGCTAGATCATCATTTAGAAGACTTTCACTTTCATTTATGTTAGTTCCTTGTAATTTGATGTAAAAGAAGTTTTGTAATAATTAAGTTAAAGTAATTATATATTTTGCCTTGGAGTTTAATTTGTTATTCACTACCTCGGAAACCGAGATGGTAACATCCGTTAATTAGGGAATGTCTTGCTAAAGGCTCCTTCATAAATCGGGGTGTTACAAAGTGGTATCAGAGCGAACGATCCTCATGCCTAAACCAATGAACCCAATGAACGTAGGATGTGTCTAAATAAAATGAACCTCGGGAATAAACTGTTTGGAGCTCACAAGCATGTTAAGAAGGCGCCCTTAATACGTGCTCTTTTGCCCTCTCGCTTTTGAACCGGTAACCCGAGAGAAAATTGAGTGAATGGGGTAGTTAGAAGGAAAACCTTGGATATAATCGAGTTGATGTATACCTTGAGACCCATATATTCTAACCATTCTGCAGGACAACGTCACGGTAAGTATTTTGTATGAATGATGACGTGATCATATGATGTTGTGGAGATGAGAAATAAATTTTCGTGTTCAGATTGATAATCAATGAAGTGTTGGATTGTGGTAATCGTGAGCGTGAAAATAATTGCGAATTGATGATATTTATCTGGATGGATGTGAATGACGTGTTGATAGTGCTATTATGTCTAGTGATATGCGGTTATGTGATCCCGAAGCCATGCTAGTATAGTATTGTGATAGTAATCAGAAACACTATTGAATTGCTTGTTTCTAGTCATAGCAATCGTGATTTAGATGTAAGGAGTAGATCGAGATGCGAAGGGATTCTATGGGATAGATGTTTACGTAAGTACAAAGTGTGATATTTAAGTTGGGATGGGTTAGTATACATAGTATGTTCATAAGAGCTTGTAACATAGTAAAGAATGACCTAGTGCTGAAACTCGTTTTGTTTGATTTTACTCTTTAATTGACCTTACTGCCATTTCTTTTCTGTTTATTTCCTATGGATGAAAATTTAATGAGAGATAGCCTCGTGAGTTAGTGTTCATTTGGCGTTAGTTTCATGCTTATAGGATATATGTATTAGGAGTAATAAATATTTTAGTGGGCTGTGGTCAGGAAGTTCCTGTGCAGTGATGTTTCGACCAACGATTTTGTAAAAATCCTCATTTAAATTATATTAATAATTTTTGCATAATTCCAACTCCATCGTTCAGACGATTCGCATATGTTTTCAAATTGATAAGCCACGAAAATTCTTGATGTATCTATATTAAATGGTAAGTTTTGCAAACTGACCCAAGTTTCGGACCAATTGCTGTCACATACTTGTTTGGACCAACTGAGTTGTAAAATCCTTTAAAAATTGAATTCTTGAGCTTTGGACCTCATTCTTTTTCTCACGAATTATTAACTCTCTTTATGTTATAAAAAGTAATATAACTCAAGTTTTCGTTGAATGGTTATTTATTCGTGATTTTTTTGGAAGTTACAACGTGAATCATAACTTTTAAAATGTGAATGCTATGTTGAGTTTTCATGCAGTTGTTCGATTATTTCATGAGCCTTATTAATGTGAAATTATAGTGTCCTTATATGATGATAGTAGCACACATATTCATTGGTTATGTATCTTAACTAGTGATAAAAAAAATTATAGTTTAGTTTATAACATTGTTGGCATGATAGTATGAGTGAAATTGAATAGCTTAATTTGATTCTTAATCGAGGGTGAAATATTTTATACGAGTCCAGTTGTTTGCATATTTTATGCTTGGCATGTTATAATATCTCTGGTGTGTTCCTCATATTTGTATAGTGGTCGGATATATATAAATATAAAACTATATTGTCATATCTTGGTAAAGTTGGTGGCGTTAAATGTTAACTTGATTGTTCTAATATACTCGCATGAATATTTATAATAATTATGTTCAAATGTTTACACATGGATGGTAGTAATGAGTATGTCTAAATTTTCACACATGTAGGATGTCATCTGAGTTCTAATGTCTTTTATGTGAGTCTGTGTGCCTATAGTTATACTTATTACTTTCATTGCATTAATTTATTTCAGTTGAACCTAAACTTATGATATGATAATAAAATAGTGTTGTTGCTCCTTATAGGATATGTTCATAGTTGTATTGTCATGAAATGCTAAGGTGATTGTTGCAATTGTCACGATATTTGAAATATAGTTTGATATAGTTACGATATAGTTACGATATTTGAAATATATTCTCGAACCGTCGCTATGAATTATAATGAGATAACCCTTTGATGATTCACATGTTATGCGTATGTTTAAATGATAGTCGTTATAGTTACGTTTAATTGAGTGCAAAGAGTTGCCTATTTGTTCAAACCGTGCAAACCAGAGAACTTGTTCACCTTGCTAATCTTTTGTCATAGATAATGTTTTACAAGTTATATGATGGTATATGTACATGTTTAAGTTGTTTATGCGATATGTTTTATTTTGCTGAAAATGAATTATACTGAGTTGATGGATACAATTGAATGGTATGGTTGCTAAAATGTTAAACATATGTGTGATATGGAAGTAATTTTGTTGTTATTGTGAATCATATAACCATTAATACTCAATTGTAATTTCAGTTGTTTGACTTCTACATTATTAAGTTAATTACTCATGACGCACAGTCGATGGTTCTGTAAGGAGTTTAACAGGGAATTTTATAATATGCCTCCGATCTAAACTAATAATCTTCTTATATTGACTATATGGTTAGACTCTTGTCTAGTTCTTATGACGTGATAAATCGTTTTAAAATTTAACATGTGATTGAGTTGGTACTTATACTTTTGTGTGACCATGCAACCCGTGATAAATAGATCTGTAATAAAGAGGTAAAATTTTGATTGAACACAGTTAATTTGTAGTTACTTGCTTTACATCATGGTACGAATCGTATGCTTTGCTGAGACGTCACCAGGGAATGTGTACTATCTAAAAGGTCTCCGATTAAATGATGTAGTCGTATTAGCCGTGAATATAACTGAGTAAAGAAGTGCAACTAAAATCCTGATGTTGAGGTAATAGTCGTTCATTAGTAAAGATAGGACTGAAATGAATAAGATGAACCTGTAAATTACGAAATATGAGTCGACATCTAAGCTTGTATTGTTTGAAGGAATTGAGTTAAGTTTATCTGATTTTGAGCCAAATGGATTCTATGGACCACTCTGTTATAAGATTTATGTTAAGAAAGTTATTCACCGTCCAGTATGAAAGTAAAAGTTTTGAAAATGAAGTTAAATTTTGTCGTGTGAGTATAAATTGAATGAGATTTCCGGCCCGATTAATCCGTTGTATGGTTTCATGATATTTGCTAGTCTGGGGGAATGAAGCTAGAACGGAGTCACAAATAGTGGGTTAATTTAGTCATGTTGTTCGTTCATGTAGTGAATTAGTGGGTTGTTGTTAGTTACGAATGTCAAAACGGGAAATGTAATGTGGTGATTTAAGTGAGTTGTGTGTTAACATGGTATGTTGATATTAGCATGATATGTAATGAATATTTGTAAAATTGGTGTAGTTAAATACATTTAATCTTTTATGCCATGGTGTTGGGTGTAGTTTAAATATATTTAACACCAAGAATGAAATTTTATGTATGATAGTATTGTATGTTAACTTTCTAATATCGTTGTTTACTCGCTTGACTGACTCGACCAATAAGCTTGTAAAATTTGCCAATCAATGTGCATTCGTCATTCGTCATTCGACCAATATTTCTTGGAAAATATGTTATTTGACATGAACCATATGTGAGCACCTAAGCATCTTCATCTTTGTAACCTGAGTAGTAATGTATAAATTAGATTAACAAGCAGATCCTGTGAATGTTATTGCATGTATTGATTGATATGAAGAGTGTTTAGATTAATACTGAAATGTCTTAAGTTATTCAACATGGCTTTTGCTCCTATCCGTGGCGATGTCTTTGTCAGAAAGATAGAATCGTAGCTTCCTTGAGAGAGCTTGTATATTGATTGTCTTTAGTAGGGATTAGTTAACTTGAACGTGAGTTGTGAATCTTTTATCCTCTTTCGATTGTTAGCGATAGTTTGAGAACTTTTGTTATAATAATGAAGGTTACGGGGACGTAACCATGTTTAAGGAGGGTAGGATTGTAAAATCTTTATACTTTCATGTGTGATTTCTCAGTTTGGCTATATTGGTCATGCGTTGTGTGGGTTATGTTGGAGTGTTACATGATGTGTTTCTGTTATGGTTAAACTTCGGGGACGAAGTTTATTTTAAGGAGGGTGGAATGTAATACTACGTTTAATATTCAATTTGGTAGGTGCCTTACATACTTTTGTATATGCGTTTCATAATTCGTTTGCGTTGGTTGGTAGAGAGGGTAAACTTCGGGACGAAGTTTCTTTTAAGGAGGGTAGACTGTAATACCCGGTATTTTAATATGATATTATATTAGGCCGAGTTACCAGCTGGGTTGTGTAGTGTATTTGTGACTCGGGTAATTATGTGACTCGGGTTTTAATTAATCTAACTAGGTTAGGCCCGTATCGTCTTAATAGCACCTATCCTATATGTATAACCCATCTAACCAAACCCTAATCTCCCTATCACCATATTCATTTTAACCATGAGAAAAGAGAGAAAAGAGAGAAGAGGGAGCCGTGTGTGAAGGGAGCCGCGTGAGGAATTGCGAGGCGATTTCTTAGCCTATTCTCATCCTATTTCGTAAGTAGACTATCCTATTACCTCTTTATTCAATTATTAGCATAATTATAGTAGTATTGGGATAATTTTCGTAACCCTAGAATTGGTTTGGGGGTTTTTGATTATAAATTGTATGAGATAAATGAATGGAATAGTTACAGCAATTTACAGATTCGTTGGTCTGTGTTATTTGAGTGTTTTACCTATCTTAAAGCCGTGGGATGCAAAAAGTTAAAGAAGAGACTCATGTTTATTCCAAGCCTAGTTTATGTCTGTGAAAATTGGTAGCATTTCACCGTGTAGTTTTTCCTGAAGAAATTATTTGTGAACGTCTATCTAAAAAGTCCGCAAATCAGTAGAGGCTGAAAGATTACTTCTAAAACATAATTTAGATATTGAATTGGTGCTGGGTCTTTTTCATATATTTAATTTAAAGAGTTTAGCTGAGTTAGGCATTGGTTTTACTTAAGAATCATTTGTCAAACTCGTTTTATGAATCAATACTTTTTATGCGACGGTTTCTGTCAGGTTTTGGAAATCAGTCTGAAAACCATTGATAAGTTTGGAATTTGAGAAACACACGTTAGATATAAATTGTAGCTAAGACTCATGGGGTTCCAATTCAATTGGCCTTGCATCAATTCGAATTTTCTGGAACTAGTTATTCATTTTATACCGAGTCTGCCATGAGCAGGAAAATCAGGAAAAGTCGTGTTTGTTCTTTAAATTGATATTCCTATTAAGTTATGATGAGTCTAGGTTATGTGCATGATTAATTGACTGAGTAGATGGTAATTATACATAATTATGTTATGTAGGTGATGGATAAGTGAAGGATCATAAGTGATTGCTTGTGTGTGCTTGGATTGCGAAAAGGTAGGGAAATACACTTGACTTATTATCGTTGATGTTGAATTGTGTTGACTTGTTTGTGTTTCGTATGACCAAACTGTGAACGTTGACTTGCTTCGTGGCTGTTGATATACGTTATGATTCATATAATGGAAGGTGATTGACTGAATTGATCGTATTGAGTATGTTATCACAACATTTGGTAACCGGCATGATTTTATGATTGATCAGTTCAAAGATATATATATATTGTGTTGCATTAATTTCTTTTGAGCATTCATATGCATTGGAGATGGAGGATGTTGTGATGATGTGGTGTGGTGAAGATGATGTTGTGATAAGGCCCAGGCGGGTTCTGCAGACTTGCCCTGGTGTCCTCAACAAGGAAATGCGCGAGATCGGCTACGGTCGATATATAGTCTAATGGGATCGGTATGGGTGGGTGTTCGGGTTATGAGATATGAGTTGAGATGGAGATGGAGGTGACGGAGGAGCATGCATATCATATTTTGTTGTTTCATTGTATTCCCTACTCAACCTCGTGGTTGACCCCGTGTATTCGTGAACACATGTGACGATCCAAATATTGGGAGCGAGGGCTTGACGGGTTTATGAGATAGGCCGAGAGCTTGATGGGCGTGAGACACTGGATCAGAAGACTTAGTAGCTAGATCATCATTTAGAAGACTTTCACTTTCATTTATGTTAGTTCCTTGTAATTTGATGTAAAAGAGGTTTTGTAATAATTAAGTTAAAGTAATTATATATTTTGCCTTGGAGTTTAATTTGTTATTCACTACCTCGGGAAACCGAGATGGTAACAGTCCGGTTTATTAGGGAATGTCTTGCTAAAGGCTCTTTCATAAATCGGGGTGTTACAATATATATGCAAATAATAATGGCATGTGTGTATATTTATGAATTAGTGTTTTTGAAGCAAAAAAAAAAGATTATGTCCATTTGGGAAATATGAAAGCAACACTGATCTCAATTTTATCACGTCAATAGTAAGTGTATTCTTAATAATTAATCGTACCATTAATTAATGTTTATGCGAGAGGTTGATTATCTAATTCAGCTGACTTGTGTGTGATTTATATAATAGTCTCCTAAAGCACCAGAGAGAAACAATGCGCCTTTTACGTTTGTCACTCCATGTGGAAGGTTATCGACGGAAAATTTTCTACCATTCCGATACGGGTTAGTGTGATTTAAAAACTATTTCAGAAGTAAATTGAGTTCAATTCTTTATACTTCCATGTATTATATCTATTTTGATTATATATATTTTGAATTGTAGTTTCCACTAATACTCATGGACAAATTCCTTTTCTTAGGAACACATACAGCATTCGTCACTCCAAAAAGGATAATGGTAACTCCATTATTAACCACTTCATTTCTGAATTTCATATTCATAGTAATAGAAATACATGTCCTACCGAGACAGAATTTTGAACTTGCTATCCTCTTTCTTGTCTAGTAGGCAAAGATTGACCTCTGCGGAAAGGATGATTCATTCCATTCGGATCGACATGAGAGTCCAACTCCATTGCATTGTCAAAGCCCCAGAATATTCGCCAGAGGACATCAATCGGATGAGAAATATGTGGGCCAGTTATGTTGTTTCATTAGCGGAGTCTCAATAGTTTGCTCATGGTTTATGTACGTGTGTGTGTGTGTGTGTGTGTGTGTGTGTGTGTGTGTGTGTGTGTGTGTGTGTGTGTGTGTGTGTGTATATATATATATATATATATATAGAGCCATTGTGTATTGGCTTCTTTTGTTTCTTTTGAGGAAGTTGTGTTTTGGCTTTTGATCATCTTGTTTGTACTGTTTTGAAACTGGGTTTAATTGATCACGGGGTGTAATATTTTGATGCAGGATTGAATTTTTGCGATTGCACACAAATTCTTTGGAATGCTATTTTCAAGAAAAGAAATTGAAAAATAGCTTTCCAAAGAATTTTATACAAACGCTTTGAAAAACTAGCATTTCAAAGAAATGCTAGAATAAGCTAAATTTTTTTTAAAAAAAAAAAAAAGTTTAAAAACGAAAACGGTTAAAAACAACCCGTTGCAAACAATTATTTGACAACGGTTTTATTTAGATAAATAACCGTTGACATCTTTTACCTCCCCATTCAAACCGCCAAAAATATAAGATAACAAACGATAACCGTTGTCGACTTCAAAATTTTAACAATGGTTTATTTAAGAATAACCGTTGTCAAAGTTTCATCAATTGATAAATATAACAATGGTTTATCACGCAATAAAACCGTTGTTAAATATTGACATTTAATTAAATAAGATAACGAAATGAACCGTTATCATAGATAATATTTAACAACGGTTTTGGAACCACTAAACCGTTGTCAATAGTAAACTAGGACAACGGGTTTGAAACCGTTATTAATATCTAATAACGGTTTCTTAAAAGTATACCCGTTGCCATAAACATAATTAACAACAATTTTATAACGGTTCTTGAGTAGTGATAACAGTATTATAGATTCGTTATTGATGTTATATAACGGTCATACAACCGTGGTATATATTTAACAACAGTCGTTGCAATAACGGTTCCGTATTTCTATTTAATAACGATAATTGCATTATTTGACCGTTATTGGATGTCTTATTTGGCGTAGTGGGTCGCGTTCACTGCAGAGTGCAACGCCGCATTGCAAGCAAATTTACCTCCTAAACTCAAGGATCCAGGGAGTTTCTCTATTCCTTGTCATATTGGTAGTATTGATATAGATAAAGCCCTTTGCGCTTTAGAGGCTAGTGTTATGCCGTATTCTATTTGTCAAAATTAAATATGAGTCAACTACGTGTTACTAACATGACCTTGCAGATGGCTGGTAGATCTCTTAAACGACCTCTAGGTGTCTTAGAAGATGTTCCAGTTAGAGTGGGGAAATATTTTATTCCAGTTGACTTTATTGTTATGGATATGGTTGAGGACTCCCAAGTCCCTATTATTCTAAGTCGACCATGATGGTAGTCTTACACTATGAATTGGGGATGATAAAATCACTTTTATTCTTGAGAATAGAACCAGACAATTCTTATCAACCTTAACTTCTGTTCCCTTGTTTAACCATCTTAGTTTGTAGGGATTTGGGTGATCCTGAGTCACCATATTCAGTTTGTTGACCATGGTTATGAAAGCTACATTGGTACAACTACCTCTATTTATAATCAAGTTATAAACCCTTCCCTGAACTGTGCATCTACTTTTGAAGATCAGATATCTCTGGCCAGCTTCTAATGGTGCCTGTTGTGAATGCATGACCCTCCATAAGACCACGTTGTGTCCTGTATTAGGGTGAGCTACAACCGGATGTTGGCCCGATCCTTCCTCAGTTCCCACTTCTTCTAATACCAGAGTTTCATCTTCCTCATACTCAACCAGACCCTCTCTTTCCCACTCTTCTACTTCCATTGCTGTCAAGGTTCTGTTCGAATGACAATCTTTCTTAAAATGACCATATCCTTGGGATTAGAAACATTTGATCTTATCTCTAGACAAAGGTGGGTTAGTTTTTGGGTACATGGGTGCCTTCCCTTTGTCTCCTGTGGGTTGGGTTACTGGTTTGGGTGCCTCACCAATCCTGAGTGTAAGATTTATAAGCAGGCTTAGGTTTAGATATAATAGGTTTGGTCTTTCCCATCTTCTGTACTCTGAGAGTTAGGTTCACTACATCATCATATGACCATAGTGGCTGCGTCCTAACTCTATTGGAAATTCCCTTATCCAACCCTTCAAGAAATCTAGGAATTCTCTGCTCTGGTTTTTAATTTATCTCACATTGAAGAGTTAACTGCTCAAACTCTCTTAGGTAAGCCTCAACAGTTTTCTCATCTTGCCTGAGCTTAGACAACTTGATAAACAAGTCCTTAGTATAGTCTTTGGTGACAAACTTATCCAATAATTTCTTTTTAAATTTGGACCAAGACCTGAGAGATTCTTTTCCCTCTCTCATCCTTTGATGTTTAAGGTTATCATACCATAATGAGACATAGCCTTTTAATTTCAACACAGTAACCTTACAAGCTTTAACATCAGTGTAATTTTTATATTCAAAGACGCTTTCAACATCCCTAATCCATTCTAGTAAGTCATCAGGGTTAAAACTACCAGAAAAATCAGGAATTTCTACCTTGAGATGTTTGTCTGTATGCTCATGAGCTTCCTCTTGGGTCTTGTTGCTCTCTTCTGAGTCTGAACCATATTCCTCTTCTTGTTGTGGTTGTGCCCTTCCTACTCCCACATAGAAACCTTTTGCTCTGCCTCTGCCTCTACCTGGTGGTCTCCTTCTAGGGTCAGGGTTTGGAATCCTCTCCATGACAATGTTCATATCATTAACCATCACATTAAGAGTTCCTGCTAGTTGATCTATTCTTGTTTCAATAACAGCAAGTCTCTCTTCACTCATGGTTGTTTTTTGTGTTTTTGATGTAGTTAGGGATAATGAGCTCACATTTCTTTCAATCCAAGACTAACACAAAGGTGGAATTGTGATATAACTTGGCTCCCAGATACCAATTTGCAGTGTATAAGATAAGGACTTGATAGAAGTCAGGACTAACTTGGCAAAACTCTAGCATAATTTCTTAGAATGCAATGATCTTTATAATTTCATTAAAAATAGCAAATAACCTCCTAAATTCATGAAACTTTAGGACAAATTAGTTCAAGGATTAAACTAAATCTGTACCAAATTTCAGAATTTTAGCAACAATCTAAGTATTTTTAATAATTCAATGAACATGCTCTAACAAGGATATTCAGACAAGATGAACTCTTGAATAAACTGTGACTGTTTTTCTATGATATTTGAGCAATAAAATGAGATATAATTATTGAAATGACTCCCAAGCAAGAACAGGAAGCAAAAACAATAATTTGAACGACCAAATTAAACAAACTAAGCAAGCACAAGCAGTTTAACTTGAATCAACGGCAAAATTTAAGCAACCAAGCAAGCACAGGTTACTCAAATCTTACCACGTCCTTAAGCACCTCCTAGGCAAGCACAATGAGATATTAAGCCTGAATCATAACTACAACTAATAGCACAGTTGATAAGATTTAAAAGTTTGAGAGAAATCTCAGGTTTTTGATTCATAAAAGTCTGCCTCAGTACAGTGGAGATAGAGGACCTTATATAGGCCTCTCTTGTGGCTTTAAGTTCATTGCAACCCTATAAATCTCATCTAAGGGCCAGGATTGATCTTATAATACAACTAAAGTACTTGGAAATATATTACAAATGTCTACAAATGATTTAAAGGCAAGCTAAAAAGGCACAAAAGAAATTGCAGGGTGAAAGGGACAGGTTGCTCCTTGGCTGTTGTTCCCCTTTGGCTGGGAGTGTTCGTTCCGATCTAGGATTTGAATAGTGTTCAAGGTGTTATCTGAAATATGGAGAAACAAGGTCAAAGGTCTTTGTTAGCAACTTCCTCCTTGTTTGGCCAGAAATGACAATTTACTTTATGCACAATTGTCCTCTTCTACAACTTGCTTTCAGCTTGATTCTTCTGTGATTTGCTTTGAGAATTTAGCCTGGCTCCTTAGGATTCGTTTGGACCTGATTAAACAAGGACTCAGCTGGCAGCTAAGAGTTGGCCCTGAACTGGTATTTATGGCCCTCCAAAACTGGCCTGATAGGAGTTGAGTCCAGGTCATTGCCATTGATGTAGCCTGTTGTGGCCTAGGTTGGTCAGGCTGGTGCTTAAGCCGTGGCTTGTTTTTGGATTGGTGATGGTCTGGCTAGTGGCTCCTGCTACATTACTTCGCATACAATCAATCACGTCATACAAAACAACCAAACGATTATAGAATAAGCCTACTTTAACTTACCCTCAACTAAAAGCAGTAAACACAGACAAACAGTTTGGCGCCCACCGTGGGGCAAGGTAGTCGTCATCTATAATCGTCCGAGCACCATCATGTCAGGAAAAAGCAAGGAAGCCCAGGTCCAACAACTAGGTCAGATAAAAGTCAGACATCACCCGTGACATCAAGCCCGGTAACCACGGCGGCGGCAAGGACACATATTCGAGCACAAAGACCTCCTCTTAGGGCGGATCTGCCTCCAAATATTAATCACCCACCTTCCACAAAATGACCCGCAACGACAACGGTTCCACCCATAACGGAAAAGGGGACATAATCCACCCAGATGGAGCCAATAATCTCTCACCAGGAGAAGAGATATGTCAGTCACACCAAACGCTAGCAACCACCACCCAGCACAACACAGATTATGTTGGGTACGCTGGATGCTTTGAGGCAGTCCATGGAGAGCCTGAGGGAAGAAAACAGAATCATGAGAGCCGAGGCTTTAAAAGAGAACAGAGCAATGTGGGCCCAGATAGATGTCATATGCCATCCTCAGGCTCCACACCCGCATAAAGAGACCAGGTAGGAGCCAACACACCCGTTCCCATTGGACCTAGTTACCAGGCTAGATCTAGGAAGCACACCCGCATGCGGCAACATTATCTGAACAGACCTAGGGTTCCTGCCCAGATATGACCCAGACAACTCTGACGAATGTTAATACGGAATCCCACATCAGGTAACATCCCCTCAAGTGATTTGGTTACTACTAACCGTGTACCTTTTGCAGTATGCGACAATAAGCAGGTCGTCGGGTGACAACCACTTAAATTATGTCTTTATACTAACTTGAGTCTACTCTTGACAACATTGTATTAGACATGTGAGTGAGTGTGTGAGCTACAAGTTACAAAAATTTCATTTGCTTGCGTAATAATCTTTTAAAACCCAACAGTAATGACAAAATAATTTTTTTTTTTTGACAATTAGGAAGAGTGAGTTTACATATTAATGGCTCTTTAGGCTAGTTTATGAGCCATTTTATTGTATTTTCTAGGAATTAAACAAAATGAAATACAATGCAACATAGATCATAAATTAAGGATGTCTGTCACCAAAACTCTAGTCTTCAAGCCAATCTTCGAATTGCATGATTTGAACGAGCACTTGTAAGCAGTCAGAGAAGATACTAATATGGTAGATATTTCTTTCTAACGCCCATTTAAGGGCTTCCAGGATACCTACAGCTTCCGCTTAATCCCCTCAGAGAGAAGAGTCCACCTTTGGTACAAAAATAGGAGTCATTATTCCCATATTTGACGCACCATCCAAGTCCGGTACTTTTATCATCCTTCCAAGCAGCGTCCACATGGATGATAGTTTGGGTACAATTATAGTTGATACCAATAAGCTTACACTTGTATCCTTTTCTAAGATTTAAAAGGTTGTAATCCAGGTCATCGTCTGAGACTATGCTAGTCAAAGACTTTGGTAGATTGTTGTTGGTCGTGACGACTTTAAATAGAGAGTCTTCATAAATGCCAATGACACCTTTCAACGAAAAGGAATGCTCCCCCAAAGCAACTTTATTCCTAGCATGCCAAATAGTCCACAACGTACAAAGGAACGAAATGATTACCTCATTAGGATTAGTCATTTTTAGCATAAGAGAAAGCAAATTGATAATCCAGTCTTGGAGGCTTAGATCATGCCTTTCTCTAGAATTAATACCCAAGTGACTACCCTTCCATATTCTTGTAGCCAAGGTACAATCCCTGAATAAATGCTCCAACGTTTATACCTCCATATGATCACAAAGCAAACAGACACAAATACCATCCAAACTCCTTTTTTGAAATTCTTTTCCAACAGCTACATAATTAATAAGAATTTTCCAAAGGAGGGTAATCCAAACCTTTGGACCAGGCAAGTGCCACAAATATTTTTTTCATGAAGTTTCTGCATGAGGGGGAGATCCTAGAGAGATCTTTTGCCGAAGTCATACGATTCCAGTACGACAACCAAGCTTCATAGTAGTCTCGTGCAACTGAGTAATCTCCCTTATGATCTTTAGTCCAATAAGCCCAATCCTTATCAAAACTGGGGCTAATTGGAGTGGCCAAAATAGTTGTAATATCATTCTCCTGAAAAAAACTATAAATCATGTTAGTATTCCAAGATCCATCACTATTGATACGATTTTTAACTTTAAGATTCAGTAGCGAAGGGATTAGTATCTAATATATTATCGCTGCTAGGATAAGGTTTCACTCCATTCATCCAATTAGAATTCCAAACAGCTCAGACCACCTCCCAACTTGCCAGGCCCAATCTCCAGCAAAAAGAGCGATGCCCCAAAGAACACTTTTTCCAATCCACGTCGAGTTCAGTCGTTTATGGGAAAATGCCGCCCCACAGTTTTCCCAAGTGAGTTTATATTTTGAACCAATGGTACGAGCTAACAGAGAATTTACCTTTCTAAAAATATTATACCTAACTTTCACGAGGAGGGCTTGATTAAAGCAGAAGACAATACGAATTAATAATACCTGAAATAATTGGTGTTAGTTTGTGAACTACAAGATCCAAACTTTTATAGCCATAATTTTTTACAACCCTTCTTAACTGTTTTTACCATTTTATCATCGTCATTTACTTCTTTATACCAATTTATCCCATACTTGACTAATTCCACAATTCGTTATCTTTTGGAAAAAATGATAAGAATAATCCGACCTTTTTTGCCTCTCTTCCGAAAACAATCCAGCCTTTTATTAATTTCATAATAATCTTACCTTTATATCTTATCTTCTTTAAATGGGCCTGGTGACTTGTTACTTGATTATCCAGTTAATTTTAATATTTTTTTACTTTTTTTAGTCATCGTCCTCCCCCTCTTCTACTCCTCTAAAGTTGTGTTTATCGCAATACCAAGTTTGGTATGAGCAATAGTAAAATCTCATTCTCAACCAAAAAGTAGGAATAAAGTGGAGGGTTGCTGTAGCAAAATCTGAAGAAGGGCCTTTGATTTCCCAGACGGTGCTTAAGACTTGTAAATAGTATTTTGTGTGGGTAAAAGCGGGTCCTATTTATTGTTGTTGAGTCTAAGGGATAAAGTGGAAGAAATAAAAGAGTCTGAGTTGAGTCTTTAGAATAAAATAATAATATTTTACTGTTGTTAAGACTCATTTTGAGTCTGTGGATAAACATAGTCTAACATTTACCAGCCGCCATTTTTTTTTCTGAATTTAACTCCCCCATTACCATTTACCACTACGTATATCTTTGCACTCCCTCCCCATCACCACCATCATTTATCTCTCTTTTACCTCTTATTCTCACTCCCTCTCATATCTCTTTAATAATTTTTCACAATTTTTAATTGAAGAGGGTATTTACAATTAGAAGAAAAATGACTAAATTGAGGAGGGAATAATGACGAAGGAATATTCTCAATCCATTTTCGAAGTAATAATTATGTCTTCTACTGTCTAACAAATGACCTAATTACATTGATATATTAATAAGCTAAAGTCAAAGCAGAAGGATTATAATGGAGAAAGTCGGTTTGGTTTGAGATTATTGGTGGTCGCTATGGTTATTGGCAATGAGAGTAATTAGAAATCTTAACAACTGAACCCATTCCACGCCTTTATTGTCAATGTGTATGTACATGCCTTTATGTGATACAACATCAATCTAATTAATTTGTTTAAAGTGATCAACTTTATGTCAAATTGGGAAAATCTAGAATTGGTCTTTTTAATCAAAATTTTATAATCTGGAATTGGTATAGAGTATCATAGTACAGTACACTAAAGTTCTACTGGGTTTGCGAAGAGTAGACTGTTCTTGCGCTATTAACGTGGTGGTCAATAGTCATGTCTTTCTCGTGCGCGCTGCTCGTCGAACCTAGTGATGACTCGTGAACCCTAAACGAACAGCCTATGGTGGTAGTGTGTGCCACAAACGAACCTCCGTGAAGGCCTTGATGATCTTCTTGCTTGCTCCTTGCACGAATAGAGCCATGGTGGTGTCGTCTAGGTTGTGCGAACAACGCATACCTTTGAAATGATGACAATGGCGGTAAAAGGCCAAAAGGACGATGTTGATTAATCGTGTAATCAGTGTAAGTTTTATAGTCTAAAATTAGCATGTTCTAATATCATAATGAACATGTATAAACTGAATGCGGAAGCGATAAAAGAGATCGATTACTTACCTCCAGCCATTGCTTGAAATAAATGATCTGTCTTAATGAATGACCTAATTTATGATGCCCCAAATCTGACTTGGTTTCCAAACTCTCGGCCTCACAATTTAGATGGTGTATTTTCTTAATGAGGTAGGCTTAGTCAACCTTAATCAGAATAAATATGTTCCCCTTATATAGACTCTTGCCATCAAAGAGTCAATTGAACAAAATTGTGAATGGTAAGTTATGGGAGATAATAGTGGAAACAGAATTCTAGGTAAATTCCACCATACAATGGACAAACTTAATTTCCATAAAATAACTTAATTAAATATTAATATAATACTTATTTATTTTATGGAAATATCTTACATTCTCCCACTTGGTCCATTTAACAAGAGACACAACATATGGATCATGGCGACGAATTCTCTTAGAACAAGAATTAATATTCCATGTATCACAATATATCAAGTCACTCACACCACACACATTTAACTTAATGAGTAAATCCCATGTTTACTCGAGGTTCAAACAAAATGATATTTCTCAACATTACTTTATAAATATGCCCATAAATCCAAATGAGAAAATATCCAACTTAATAAAAGTTTCTTACAAAATACTTTATGAATGTACTACATAATGGAACCAAGTCCCATTCTCACTACATGATCCTTGAAAGTCTTAATTGGCATGCCTTTAGTCAAGGGATCTGCAAACATCAACTCTGTGCTCATGTGTTCAATGATCACTTTCTTTTCCTGAACACACTCCTTTATAGCTAGATACTTTATGTCGATGTGTTTACTTCGACTTCCACTTTTATTATTCTTAGCCATAAACACAGCAGCTGAATTATCACAATACATTCTTAGCGGCCTACAAATAGAGTCAATAATTCTAAGCCCAAATATGAAACTTTTCAACCAAACACCATGTGAGGTAGCCTCAAAACAAGATACGAACTCAGCCTCCATAGTAGAAGTAGCCGTCAAGGTTTGCTTTACACTCCTCCATGACACAGCTCCATCAGCTAGCATAAACACATATCCTGATGTGGATTTACGTGAATCTATGCAACCGACGTAGTCGGAGTCGGAGTAACCTGCTACTTCAAGATTCTCAGTCCGTCTAAACATAACCATGTAATCCTTAGTACCTTGAAGGTATCTCAACACTTTCTTTGCAGCCTTCCAGTGATCAAGTCCTGGGTTACTCTGGTATCTTCATAAGACTCCAACCGCATATGCAATATCGGGTCTGGTACAGACCTGAGCATACATAATGCTACCAACAGTTGAAGCATATGGAATATTCTTCATTTGTTCCTTTTCAATGTCATTCCTGGGGCACTAGTCCAAGCAGAACCGGTCACCTTTCACAATTGGTACTACACTTGGTGAACAATCTTTCATCCTGAATCTTTTAAGTACTTTATTGATATAGGCCTCTTGAGACAACCCCAAAATGCCTCGAGATCTATCTCTATGGATCTTAATGCCAATGACATAAGATGCCTCATCCATATCCTTCATATCAAAATTACTTGAAAGGAATTGTTTAACCTCATGTAGCAACCCTTTATCATTGGTTGCTAGCAAAATATCATCCACATACAACACTAGAAAACAAACTTTACTCGCACTGACCTTAAGATATATACATTGATCCATTATATTTTCTTCGAAACCAAATGAAGAAATAACTTCATGGAATTTCTTATACCATTGACGGGAAGCTTGTTTTAAACCGTATATGGACTTATTTAGCTTACAAACCAAATGCTCACCATTTTTAGAGAAGAATCCTTCAGGTTGTTTCATATAAACCTCTTCCTCTAAATCACCATTGAGAAATGTTGTTTTCACATCCATCTGATGTAACTCGTAATCAAAATGACCTACTAACGCCATGATAATTCGAAAGGAATCTTTCTTTGATACAGGAGAAAAGGTCTATGTGTAGTCAATTCCTTCCCTTTGAGTGAATCCTTTAGCAACGAGTCTTGCCTTATGTCTCTCGATGTTGCCAAGTGAATCTCTTTTAGTCTTATAGACCCACTTACACCCAATAGATTTTACACCATCAGGCAATACAACGAGATCCCAAACTCCATTAGATGCCATAGAATTCATCTCATCTTTCATAGCATTCAACCATAAGTCTGAATCTGTAGAACTTACGGCTTGTGAAAACGATATAGAATCATTATCAGCTCCAACATTATAATCCAATTCTTGTAGATTGATGCATAGTCATCGGGAATAGCCGATCTCCTTTCACGAATAGATCTTCTTAATGGAACTTGTTCATCCTCATGGTGAACCTCTTCCTCATTATGATTTACCACATTTTGAACGACATTTTGTGGAATTTCTATCACTGGATGTGTAACACTCGATTGAACTTGAGGAGTGTGAATGACGACCAATCTGTCACTTGAATCAGAGGGTGGAACTTCATGATGATCCCTCTCCAGGACAATGTCCTGAATTAGGTCACTCCCACTGATCAAGTCATTCTCAAGAAATTTAGCATTTCTTGATTCCACAATCCTTGTACTATGAGATGGACAATAAAACCTATAACCCTTAGACTTTTCGGCATATCCAATGAAATACCCACTAATAGTCCTTGGATCAAGTTTCTTTTCTTGTGGATTATACACTCTCACTTCCGACGGGCATCCCCAAATGCGTATATGTCTCAAACTCGATTTTCATCCTTTAAATAGCTCAAAAGGTGTCTTAGACACAGACTTGGAAGGAACCCGATTTAATATATACGATGCCGTCTTAAGAGCATCAACCCACAAAAATGAAGGAAGTTTAACATTACTTCTCATACAACGCACCGTTTCAATTAATGTTCTATTTCTTCTTTCTGCTACACCATTCTGGTTTGGAGAACCAGGCATGGTGTATTGGGCAACAATCCCATGCTCTTGAAGAAATTTAGCAAATGGACCAGGTGCTTGTCCGTTCTCAGTGTATCTACCATAGTATTTGATACGTGTCTAATATATGATGTTTTGCACCTCATTTCACACGCATTTCAGAGCTCAATTGAGTAGTTTATGCTACTATTTCCCTTATTTCGTGTATTTCTTCCTTTTCGTGTGAATTTGTAGGAATGTGAAGAATTTAATGGGAAATGGACCAAATCTGTCCCGGAGCGCTTAGCATAGGATTGGACATAAGGAGAATGCTCGAGGAACAAGGTTGGCATGCATTTCGGAGCTTGAAAGACAAATTTGGAAGCAAATTATCAGCTACATCAGTCGACCGACCGTGCCCTATAGTCGGTCGACCGCATAAGTAACAGCGCCAGATTCAGAACGTGAACAGTAGCATTGCTGAGCCCGATAGTTGGTCGGTCGACCGTAGCATGTGGTCGGTCGACCACCATAGCTGTTAGACGAAAATAAAAGATGTGGATTAAGCCCATTGTAATTAGGTTTTTAGATATGGGTTACGTGAAAAAACTCTATATAACGTAACCTCATATCCTGTATTCATCATTCAGTTCCTATTAGGTTATCATTAGCTTGCAATTAATTATTCAATACGTTAGATTGTTCTTCATACTTTATTTCTCAATAAAGCTTTGTTTCGGATCTTCTTCTGCTTTGCTATTTCGGTATTATTCCCTTTTAATTTACAGTTCACTTTATTTGCCTTTTAGTTTAGAATTGCTAGTGTAGATATCCCGAAACCGTCATTAACGTTTTATGCAATTTAATTGTTCTTCTAGTTTAATTATGAATTCTATTCCTATAATCGCAAATTACATTGTGGTTATCGTTGTTAGTATGTGTAGCTAAATCACCCTTGCTAGGATGTAGGCGAGCTATTAGCGTAGATGGCATTAGAATAGGTTACCCTCGAATTAGGGCTTGATCGACCGACTGGCTTATCTGGTCGGTCGACTGAGTCGGTTGGTCGATCGACTGGGGTAGCTGGTCGATCGACCACCTTCGTGTCTGATTCGCTTCGTTTGAATCGTTAAGTGAAATATCTATTAATGAGACATGGCGGAGACTTGTTAGATGCTTAGTTTTGACCAACCCGTAGATCGAAAGATAGGGAAAGACTTAGATTAACGAATTAAGACGGCTAAATTGTTAGATCGAAAGATAATGTAATTTAGGCATTAGGATCACTAGTCAAGAACGAAAGTTTTTTTTTTTTGATAAAATGTAAGTATATATCAAAAAGAGAAAGTCACCATACAATGGGAACGGGACATTCATCAAGTAGACGAAATGTGCCGGCCCATATTACATCTTTGGCCAAATACTAGCCCAACAAAAGACAACAAAACAAGATAAACCTGTTTTACAAAATCAGATTTGGTAAGGATGAACCCTAAATCGTCTTCCTACCCAAATCCCCTTTTATCGTCCTTCTGACAACAACAAATCACTCCCTATTACTCAACAGCTCCTGAATCCAATTTTCCTCTCTTCTAGTCAGTCTCCTGCGATCCAGTCCTCGGATTCTCAATTGCAACTCTTCTTTAATCATTCTCGCAAGCTTATGTGGTCGGATAAGCAACAAATCATACCTGCTTCTATTTATTTGATGCCAAACATAGTAGATACAGGCATTAACAGCAGCATCTAGGATCCCCAGTTGAACTTGTGTGCCATTTCTCCCAAACGCCAAGAGAGCCAATTAATGGCGGGTATGCTAATTTCTAGCCATTCTCCAATGTGAAATACCAGTCTCTTGCTATACGGGCAATCAAAGAATAGATGCTCCAATGTTTCCTCCAATCGTCCGCATATGTAACAGGTACTATCCTCACTGATTCCTAACTTGTGTAATTTACTTCTAGTATTCATATTTCCATGGTGAAATATCCAGGCTATGAAGCCATGCTTTGGAACCGTCCAAGAACGAAAGTTAGTATTAGTGACACCTAGGGACTAATAGCATACGCCGAGAGGGGCTATTAGTTGACTTGGACCGAGAGGACTTGTCATACCCATCACCCACGACTGTATTTCGAGACTTACCTAGACTTATGTGCCATCATAGCTATAGTGACCCGATCATCCTAGCTCCTTTCTTTTATTTGTTTACATCATCTTATTATATGCTTGTTTTTATTTGCTTATTTATTTCATTTGCATTTAGACTTAGACAAAATCCAGACCCCCTCAAATTGTTACCCTAAGACTAGAATATTAAATAATAGAAACTCCTCCGCCTCTCTGTGGTTCGACCCTGTTACCACTAACTTTTGTTAGTTTTAATAGGTATTATAAATATTATTTTTGGTGCACACAACGACAGGCATCACATTTTAGCGCCGTTGCCGGGGAGGCAGCGCTAGTTTTTATTATTTTATTATTTTAGTCTTTTTCTTAGTTTAAGGAGCTTTTGTTCCTTAAACTTTTCTCATTGTTTTTGTGTAGTTTTATCTTATGCGCAGGTCTCAACAAGGCGAATTATTTCCCCTTGATCTCGAGCTTGAAAGAACTTTGCACGTGAAGAGGAGATTATTTCAAGAACAACAGTCAGAGGAAGAGCCTGGTTCTCATTCTAGTTTTTACGAGAACGAATTATTTGAGGAGAACCCACCATCATCTCCAGTTTCTTCAACCGATACCGTTACCTCACCAGATTTTGAAGAAATGGCCCAGGAAGCTAGCATTGCCAGTTACTCCGAGCCGAAAGCTGAGAATCTCTATAAGGGATTCGCATTGCCAGGTGGGACGGAAAGAAAATTTGAAGCAAAGCCGTCCTACATCAACTTGGTTGAGAGAAACCAATCCGGGGGAGCTGCAAATGAAGATGCAGCCAAGCATATGGAGATATTTATTGATTATTGCTGTTCTATACCCCCACCTGCAGGTGTGATCCAGGACCAGGTAAAGGAGACGATGTTTATATTCTCACTCCGTGATGCTGCTAGGGAGTGATACCGAGACCTGGACCGAGCTGCTAATGGGATTACCGATTGGAATTCGTTGGCCCTGGCATTTTATAAGAAATATTTCTCTGCATCGAAGACCAATGCGATTAGGGCTCAGATCACAGTTTTCAAGCAAGGTCCTGATGAGGATTTTCATGAGGCATGGGTCCGTTTCAAGAGACTGGTGCGATCTATTCTGCACCATGGGTTCGAGCAATGGAGCCTATGCAATCAATTCTACAATAGGCTCTATGTTGATCAGAGGGCTATCCTGGATGTCGCAGCTAACGGCAGATTCCAGGAGAATGTTGGAGAGACTAAGGGGTGGAATATAATTGAAGACATGGCCACCCATAGAGCTGAGCATGGAAATTCTCGAGGTAATCAAAGGAGAGCTGCTGAATCCTCTTCTGTAGCTGCTTTAGAGGCTCTCGCGGCCAGATTTGATAAGTACGAGTTGGGAGGAGCTTCAAGAGGAGGGATCTATCAAGTGAATGCTGTGTCAGACGGTCCTTTCGTCTGCAAGAGATGTGGAATAGATGGTCATGTAGCTGATTTTTGTACTACTCCTAATGAGACGTGTGCTGCTTTTCAACATTATAGGCAGACAAACACGTATTTTGAGCCGAATGTTCATCCGAATCTGAGGTGGTCTAGCCAGAATGTCCAAAATCCGACTCCACCTCCGCAGCAGCATAACTATGTGCCTCTACATAAGCAGCAACAACAGTTTCAAAAGCCTCCGTATGTCCCGCAGCAGCAGCAGCAGTCCCATGGCTCCGATTTTGCCGAGTTGAAAAATCTGTTGTTGAAAGAGTCTCAAGCTAGAGAAGCTGGAATGAAAATGTTGGAAACTCAAATTGCTCAACTGGCAAGCAAGAGTGCAACTCGAGCTCCTGGGCAACTACCATCGCAGCCGGACCAAAAGAAGGAGACCCTTAATGCTATTACTACCAGGAGTGGGTCTACACTTGAGGGTCCTACAGTTGAAAATGCTAAAGGAAAGAAAAAGGCTGCTGAAAAGGGGAAGAAACAGAAGACGTATAGCAGTGGAAGCAGTTGACCGACCGCATCACCCAGTCGGTCGACCACTGAAGCTGTTCTAGAAGACTTCTCTGATGCTTCTGGCAATTAGGGTAAAATCGTCCATGGTCGACCGACCGAGGAGGGTGGTCGACCGACCACCAGTGCTGTTGACGCTGAGCCTTATCGCCCATCTATGCCTGATAACTTGCGTGAATTCTTGTTCCAAGGCGATTCAACTCCGAGATTTTTGAGAAGAGCTCCAACTACGTATGGTACTATTCGCGTCCCATATCCGGAGAGGCTAATTCCGACCAAAGAACAGGTATCTTTCGATAAATTCAAAGATGTGATTCGTAGTTTAAATGTTCAGGTACCTTTCCTTGAGTTGGTCAATCAAGTGCCCGCTTACATGAAATTCATGAAACAGCTTTTAACTAAAAAGCGGTCACTTGAGCCTGTCCAGTCCGTGGCTTTTACCGAGGAGTCTAGCTCCTATCTTACCTGAGATCGCCCCTAAATTAGCCGATCCGGGTTTCTCTCGTCCCATGTTCTATTGGCACCTTTCCCATAGAGAAAGCCTTATGTGATTTGGGGGCTAGCATTAGTGTCATGTCCTTAAGTCTAGCGAAGAAATTAGGCTTGACCAAATTTGTCGTGACCAACATGACTGTCCAGATGGCTGATCGCTCTGCGGTCCAGCCGATAGGAGTCTTAGAGGACATTCCTGTCCAAATAGGGAAATTCTTTTTCCCTGTTGACTTTATTGTCCTAGACATGCCCGAGGATGATCATATACCTATCATTCTAGGGAGACCATTTTTGCACACTGCTGGTGCAATAATTGATGTTGGGGAGCGGACCTTAACCTTTAGGGTGGGCAAACAGTCCATTGTTTTTACTCAAACCGCTAGAAAGAAGGATCCCATGTGGGCTGTTACATGCAATGCTATTTCTGCTAAACCGTCTTCTGTGGTCATTTCTGATGTTCCTACTTTATTGCCTGTACCCATTATTCCTGCTGTTGTGACACCTCCGCCCCCGATTGGGAGCAAATTGGAGGACGATTTGTCTGTTTCATCTATTGTAGGAGCTGGTTTGGGGAAGGATGAGCTGCCCGTTACTCCAGTTGAGCCTATTGTTCAGCGCGGCGGTCTTGGATGCTTGAGCTATGGCACTAACGAGGAGCCTGAAGAGGATGAGCCGGCCAAAGTTACAGTTTCTGACTTGGAGCTTGAGGAGTCAGATGACAATTGGGAGGATGCGTCAGATGTAGATCTGTCGGACGATGTTGTGGATTGGAGTGCTGAGAAGATAACCACCATGGAGGGTACTTCGTGTAGCCAGAAGCCATGGTCGGAGATTTTCCGCATTTTTCGCGGATAAACATTTTATTGCTTGAGTTTTTAAGACAATTTATCGCATTTAAGACTTTTTACTGTTTTTGGTTTGCGCGAGACTTTGCTTTGTTTGGTTTACTTTAGGATTTTTAAGACTATAGACTATTTTTATTGGGTTTGCGCGAATTTTGGGCGCGTATATATTGTGCATTTGCAGGTTTGTAGACCATGATAACTCAATCTATTGAGTTATTTCGAACAAAAATAGGTTATGTGTCAGGTACAGTGGTCGGTCGACCGGTTCCCTTGGTCGATCGACCGGGTTGCTGCTTCCAGAGAGCACTATTCACCCGTCGTGTGGTCGGTCGACCAGCCCCATCGGTCGGTCGACCACCAACGCTGCTATACTTAACTCTCGTTTTCTTCTACTTTAAATTCCATGCACATTTTTCCCGCCCAAGTTCTTTTATTTCCGAATGATGTTTGCTTTTCTGTCTTTCAGGTATCTTATGGTAGCATTGCTGGCTACCGGAACCTCCTAGCTCGAGCTGGTTTGGGGAGGTTTCCGTTTGCGCTTAAATCTTGTGAGTTCCCGACATCTTTATCTCTTATGTCTTATTTAGTTGTAGTTCTTTAAATGCAAATTCCCATTTCCTTTTTCGCTTCTTATACATGATTTTGCACAATGGGGACATTGTGTGATTTGGTTTGGGTAAGGGTTTTGCATAACATTCATTTGTTTTTGCATTCACGTTTAATTATTCTGTTTGCATTGTTATTTAATTTCTCCATATATACCAAAATACCAAAAAAAAAATCAAAAATTTCAAAAAAAATTCAAAAAATGCACGTTTATTTTAGCATATAGGTTGAGTCGGAACGATAGTATTTCAATGATGACATTGCATTTGCATCTGTTTATGCCTAAGCCTTGCTAATTGACATGTTATTAGTAGAATCATTTGCATAGTCTACGAGTTTTTGTTAATTTATTTGCTGAACTTGAGACTTGACTTAGATTTTTGGCAAACTACGTCATTTTCTGAGTTTTAGAGCCTATAACTGGTGTCATCTGTGACCGGTTTATCTAGGAATGTGAGTAGTACTCCTTATGAGACATGTTTTATCAATATGCTTAAATATGAACTTAATCTGCTTAATACCTGTACGCATTTGGTTTGTGGTTTGTTGACACATGTGGTAGAGGTCCCTTTCCTCATTTTTGCCCAATAGCCTCTCATTAGCCAAATTAGCCTTTTTGTCTCATAAACTACAGACTATAATTTAGCCTACCTTATCCGAGCTAGTACTTGTGTTTGTGGGAATGTTTTATTGCAAATTTGGTCATATGCTCAATTATGTTGTTGGAGAAATGTGGGAAGAAAAGAATTGAAAAGAAAAAGAAAAAAAAGAAAAACAGAATTCGAAAAAATTATATCAGACCCGACATTCAGTCGACCGACCGTCCCCTATGGTCGGTCGACCAAGTTACTGCAGTTTGAAAAAAATCACATGTTTCAATTATTATGATTTGGTGATTTTCACTCCCATGTTATCATTTATATTCTTTGGGGAGTTGAATTCTATGGAGGTTGTGAGTTTTGTGCTTCAATTTGGCACCATATTGTATCATTTACATTGAGTTTGAAGTTGGGATCCGCTTATAGTTTGGATTGTAGTACTAGCTTGGCTTATTACTCCTCATATCCAAATTCATTTTAGCCCCTTCTTACCCTTTTCCTCACATATCCATATTTACCTCGGCATGTGTCATGGTCCTTTATGGTTGGAATGCGTATGTACGGTTGTAGAGATTATTTTCATATTAGATTGCAGGCATGTTCTTATAGGTCGTAGTTAGGTGAGTGTCACTACAAAATGAATTCTTTCTATCTTTTACATATATTCACCTGTGCTTATGTGTGATATGAGGGACCCGTGAGAGTCCAAAATGATAAGTCTCTATAGTTTACGGTTCAGCAAGTTTTTAACGACTACATAACTCGTTTGCATGGTTTATATTACTAATTGATTGTTGATTTGTAGCATTAAATTGGTTTAGGCTTTACTTGTTGCATTTCGCTCTGAGATTGAACTCGTTCCATTAGGTTCCAAGATCGAGTCTAGTTCTTGCTTGGGGACAAGCAAGGGTTTGGTTTGGGGAAGTTTGATGCGTGTCTAATATATGATGTTTTGCACCTCATTTCACACGCATTTCAGACCTCAATTGAGTAGTTTATGCTACTATTTCCCTTGTTTCGTGTATTTCTTCCTTTTCGTGTGATTTTGTAGGAATGTGAAGAATTCAGTGGGAAATGGACCAAATCTGTCCCGGAGCGCTTAGCATAGGATTGGACATAAGGAGAATGCTCGAGGAACAAGGTTGGCACGCATTTCGGAGCTTGAAAGACAAATTTGGAAGCAAATTATCAGCTACATCAGTCGACCGACTGTGCCCTATGGTCGGTCGACCGCATAAGTAACAGCGCCAGATTCAGAACGTGAACAGTAGCATTGCTAAGCCCGATAGTTGGTCGGTCGACCGTAGCATGTGGTCGGTCGACCACCATAGCTGTTAGACGGAAATAAAAGATGTGGATTAAGCCCATTGTAATTAGGTTTTTAGATATGGGTTACGTGAAAAAACTCTATATAACGTAACCTCATATCCTGTATTCATCATTCAGTTCCTATTAGGTTATCAATAGCTTGCAATTAATTATTCAATACGTTAGATTGTTCTTCATACTTTATTTCTCAATAAAGCTTTGTTTCGGATCTTCTTCTGCTTTGCTATTTCAGTATTATTCCCTTTTAATTTACAGTTCACTTTATTTGCCTTTTAGTTTAGAATTGCTAGTGTAGATATCCCGAAACCGTCATTAACGTTTTATGCAATTTAATTGTTCTTCTAGTTTAATTATGAATTCTATTCCTTTAATCGCAAATTACATTATGGTTATCGTTGTTAGTATGTGTAGCTAAATCACCCTTGCTAGGATGTAGGCGAGCTATTAGCGTAGATGGCATTAAAATAGGTTACCCTCGAATTAGGGCTTGGTCGACCGACTGACTTATCTGGTCGGTCGACTGAGTCGGTTGGTCGATCGACTGGGGTAGCTGGTCGATCGACCACCTTCGTGTCTGATTCGCTTCGTTTGAATCGTTAAGTGCAATATCTATCAATGAGACCTAGCGGAGACTTGTTTGATGCTTAGTTTTGACCAACCCGTAGATCGAAAGATAGGGAAGGACTTAGATTAACGAATTAAGACGGCTAAATTGCTAGATCGAAAGATAATGTAATTTAGGCATTAGGATCACTAGTCAAGAACGAAAGTTAGTATTAGTGACACCTAGGGTCTAATAGCATAGACCGAGAGGGGCTATTAGTTGACTTGGACCGAGAGGACTTGTCATACCCATCAGCCACGACTGTATTTCGAGACTTACCTAGACTTATGTGTCATCGTAGCTATAGTGACCCGATCATCCTAGCTCCTTTCTTTTATTTGTTTACATCATCTTATTATTTGGTTGTTTTTATTTGTTTATTTATTTCATTTGCATTTAGACTTAGACAAAATTCAAACCCCCTCAAATTGTTACCCTAAGACTAGAATATTAAATAATAGAAACTCCCCCGCCTCTCTGTGGTTCGACCCTGTTACCACTAACTTCTGTTAGTTTTAATAGGTATTATAAATATTATATTTGGTGCACACAACGACAGGCATCAGTATTCACCACCTCTATCAGATCTCACAATCTGAATGCGCTTACCGCATAGGTTCTCTACTTCAGCCTTAAACAATTTAAAGGCATCAAAAGCTTCATCTTTAGAACGAAGTAAGTAAAGATACATATAACGTGAGTAATCATCAATAAAGGTGATAAAATATTTTGGATCATTCGCGTTCATGTTCGGACAACAAATATCCGTATGTATGATTTCTAATAGGCTAGAACTTCTCTTTGCACCTTTTTTAGGCATATTAGTTTGCTTACCCTTAATGCAACTAACACAAGTATCAAAATCAGTAAAGTCTAAAGTATCAAGTACTCCATATTTTACTAATCTTTTTACCCTCTCAATGGAGATATGTTCCAATCTCCAGTGCCACAAAATAGAGGAATTCTCATTCATAATACAACGTTTTAAACCAGCATTGACATGCATTGAATTATGAGTAATATTATTTTGCAGTTCAAGACGATATAAATTATCAGACAAAATACCATAACCAATAATTTCAAAATTTCTGAGAATACTGAATTTAGAGTCTGAAAAATTAAAGGTAAAACCTAAAGGTACAAGTCTTGATGCTGAAATAAAATTTCTAGAGAAATTCGGAACATAAAATGTCTTTCAATTCATGGACTATACAACCAGTTGTATATGTTGTACGGTGTAGAACCTGAGCTTTGTGTCAAAGTATCCGAGCTTTATATTAAAGAATATGAGCTTTATTAGAAAGTATTGAGTTCATTCATTTACACATTAAAAACATGAAATTTAAATTAGCTCAGAAAGAATACACATAAGCTCGGATTCTTATACTTGGTTGTACCATGCTTATGGTACAACTGGATGTATAATCCTATTTGTGAATGTCTTTTCCAAATGCAAAATAAAACCACTACTTAATATTAAACTGCATGTTCCAATGGCCTCCACATGTGAACTAATCTGGTTTTCTGAATAGATTGAAAGTTCACTGCCTACTGGTTTCCTTAGGTTTGTCATACCCTGCAAGGTATTCGAAACATGGATTATAGTTCCAGAATCAATCCACCATGTATTATGATAAACATTAACCATATTAGATTCATAACAAACAAACGCATGAAAATTACCTTTCTTCTTTAGCCAAGCCTTAAACTTAATGCAGTCTATCTTCATGTGTCCCTTCTTTTTACAGAAGAAACACGTAGACTCCTTTTTAATGGCTAGCTCAGCTGAAATCTTCCCCTTTCCCTTATCTTTATTGTGATCCTTTTGCCTCTTTGAAGAAGAAGCAACAGTAAGGTTTACCTTTTCACCTTCCTCCATTAACAATCTGCCCTCCTCTTGAACACATATGGCCATAAGTTCATTAATTGACCATTTATCCTTATGTGTTGTAAGAGATCTTAAAAGGAGCATATTTTGGAGGAATAGTGCATAAAATGAAGTGCACGAGGAAAGTGTCAGACATGGTAACTTCCAAAGTCTTAAGATGAGCTGCAATGTCCCTCATGCGCATGATATAATCATGCACACCCTTAGTCTCGGTGAGCCTCAAAGATGAAAACTTCATTATTAAGGTACTAGCAAGAGTTTTATCAGAAGTTGCAAACTGCTCATCGATGGCCTTAATTAGATCTTTAACCTTAGTATGTTGATCGACAGAACCACGAATACTAGCACACATTCTGGTCTTTATGAACATAATGGAGAGACGATTAGATTTCTCTCACTTTTCATAAAGATCAATTGCTTCTTTAGTGTTTTCTTTAGTTACTTTAGGTGGTTCGTCTTTCCGAATAGCATAATCAATATCTAACCATCCCAACTGCAGTAGTATTTTCTCTTTCCAGACCTTATAGTTATCACCATTCAATTCAGGAATGTCAAATTTAACATCAACAGAACTCCCAGGTAAAATTACTGCAAATATAATAAAATAACATGCTTATTACCAAAATTGAGACTTTAAATTTAATCATGCTTTACCAATGTAAATCATGCTCAAATATGAATTTAGAGACATAAAACTTGCATGTGGGCTAAAGTCTTACTCAATTAGATACATATAAATTTTAACTTTATGACAATACTATCAAATCATATACGTCTCTTAACTCCTGTGGGTAGATTAAGAAACAAGATTCAATATATTATCCTAAATAGACATACAAATACATACAACAAGATTCCTGTGGGTAAGTCTCATTATATACATATGACTAATCACAAATTATGTCTAGTTTCCACACGTGATTCCAAAATAAAATTTCAATTAATTAGAGATGCTGTGGCTATTCTCTAACAAACAAAATTTTGAATTACTCAACATTAATTTTAGTCTATATACTAATAGCTCAATGTATAGAGAAGTCTTAATGACCAAAAAACACAATTGGTCTAAGACAATACTTCTTATCAAAACAGTTAAATATACAATAGATAAGGACCGAATGAAACATAGCCCACAACAGACAAAAGGTATCCATGACAATTAACAAGCACAGTATCCGAATATCATGCCATTACCTTATGCTAGCAATTTCCAATCTATTCTACCTAATAGTCACGATGGAATTAAGACATGGCAAACTCACTGAAGTATTCATGGGGAATGCAACTTGCGCAAATTTTCAAAACAAATTTACGAAACATAGGTACTCGTATATGGAATAAAGCGAGCTAAGCAGTACAACATGTGTTCGTTATGTCACAGCAAGCGAGTACAACAACAACAACAACAAAATATTGAAGATTTTTTTCCAGATCTAATATCATACCACGAAACAGATTCATTAATAGTTGCAAAATAAATTCTGGATCGCAGCATACAAAGTCAGAAGGGAAATTTAGGTTTTCATATTCAAGCAAGACAGAGGCGATTATTCGCTCTGATACCAACTGTAAGTTTTATAGTCTAAAATTAACATGTTTTAATCTCATAATGAACATGTATAAACTGAATGCGGAAGCGATAAAAGAGATCGATTACTTACCTCCAGCCATTGCTTGAAATAATTGATCTGTCTTAATGAATGACCCAATTTCTGATATCCCAAATCTGACTTGGTTTCCAACCCTCGGCCTCACAATTTAGATGGTGTATTTTCTTAAAGAGGTAGGCTTAGTCAACCTTAATCAGAATAAATATGTTCCTCTTATATAGACTCTTGCCATCAAAGAGCCAACTGAACAGTTTCCTAAATTGTAAATGGTAAGTTATGGGAGATAATAGTGGAAACAGAATCCTAGGTAAATTCCACCATACAATTGACCAACTTAATTTCCATAAAATAACTTAATTAAATATTAATATAATACTTATTTATTTTATGAAATATCTTACAACCAGAGGTTTAGGTCAAGCTCTAGCTAATCGAAATTATGAAACGAGGTCATCGTGTTACATTTTCATGTTTTATGACGTTTTGTTACCCATTTATTTCCTAAATTGAATTTGAAATTAGTGTCTGAGGTTTTTTAATTTTGTAAAAAACCGAGTGACAGTGCGGAGGAATTGATCAACCGTTTGAAGATGGTCACGTTACCTACTATAACAGTTCATTTTTGTAGAGGGATTGTTTAAAGAATATGGGGTTTAAAGCCGAGATTATTTTATAGATTATTGAAAGCTGAAATTATTCATGGAAGACGATCTAAAAGTGAGATTATTCTCATCAATTTTTCCTTATTTTTTTGGGACATGCTAAATCCCGCACACAATTTTACTAAATTCCGCACATTTTTACATCCTATTCCGAGTTTATCCCTCTCATTTCTCACCCCACAAAGAGAAAGATAAATCAAAACTTAAAAAAAAAAAAAAAAAAAAAAAAAAAAAAAAAATCCACAATAAATGCCCCAATGGACCACCAGGCTAGGTGCCCCCCGGAAACTGTCTGATGACAGGGAGAGGGGAAGAGGACGTCGGTGACAGAAGTCAATCGACGGTCGTTCGGTGTTGGCCGACGACGCAGGGTGGTTATGGTGGAGGATTGGTGGTCACTGATGGTGTTATGCTGTGTGCCCATGATTTATTAAAAAGAAACGCCACACCATTGATGAAGAAAGCAAAGCAAGCTATACTCATTGATAACTTGGTCATTTAATTTTCTTTAGTTGATTCTGGCCATTGATAATTTAACTTGCTCATCATAATTTGGTCAATCAATCTTTTCAACGACAAAAAATAAAACCCTAATTTGTGATTTTTATTTGGATAAATTACAAATAACCATCACGTATTTACATATTTTTACAAATTATCACCTTGTATTTGTTTTTTTACAAATAACCTCTCACCTTCCTTGTATATTCCCCAATCACCACCGTATATTTATCCCGAGTCTCATTTTTCTTATTTTCCGACTCGCTAAGTGATAAATTACTCGGATTACCCAAATAACCCTTACTACCTGATTACTGGGTACCCTCGACGAACAAATCCCATTCTTTCCCCAATTTATTATCCCTAACCCCCTAATTCCCCAGTTATTCCCTAATTCATCAGATCAATACCATCCCCAGTTACATCGATCAACCGTTTACTTCCCAATACCATCCCTAATGAATGTTCAGTGAGTAATTAATTACACCTGTGTTCCACTAAATTATAAAAGTTAAAAGAAAAGAGTTGTGGGTCTTTGCTTCATTTAAAATGAAAAAAAAAGTTCTGAATTTTGCATCAAATAATGGATAACCCTACGAACAGCTTATTGTGGTGGAGAGCAAGGGCTTAATTCCTTGAATTTCCAATCCATGGGTATGCTTTCTGTTAATAGTCAAACTCAGCAAGGGCTTAATTCCTTGAATTTCCAATCCATGGGTATGCTTTCTGTTAATAGTCAAACTCAGCAGTATCAAGCCTTGTTATCATCCAATTTGCATAATTTGAGAGGTGTGTCTGCTCTGTCAGTCCCCAGTTGATGCATTATCTTCAGCAAACTACCACTCAGATTCCGATATTGCAGCAACAACAACAATTGATGCACCCGTCAATTACACAACAGAACTAAATTGCAAACACTAAATTGCTTTTGGGATCTAGAAATTGTGAGAGAGATGAACACACAAAGGGAAGTTAATAATGGAGGAATGAGATAAGATTATGAATTAGGGGAATTAGGGTGTATAGAAATGTCTTGGGAGATTTGGGGGTAAATTGTAATGTTAGAGAAAAGGGTAATTTGGGCAATACAACTAAATTTAGGCTTAACGAGTCGGAAAATAAGAGAAACGAGGTTCGGGACAAATATACGGTGGTGGTTGGGGAATATACAAGAAAGGTGAGGGGTTATTGTTATTTGTAAAAAAGCAAATACAAGGTGGTAATTTGTAAAACTACGCAAATAAAAGACGTGTATTACAAATACGTGGTGGTTATTAGTAATTTATCCTTTTTGTTTTTAAAAAACATTCATTCAATCAATTAAAAGACGTGTATTACAAAATTGTTGATTAAACAACAAAATTACTTACAACATGTACGAATTAAGATACATAATTGTTAAACTATTAACCAACGTAGTTTATTTTCCCAGTACGATTTTTACTCATTATAGTACTTCTTACACTAAATTTTCCATTTGTCTACCCTTCCTTAAAAATCATCAAACTTAATTCTCTCTACCTTCTCTCAATTTATGAAACCATAACCTTCTTCAACCTCCTTAAAATTCTTCAATTATGAACGATTATTCGACTGTAGAGTATGTATTTAATTCGTTAATCCTATATTAATAATTGAAGGGATTATTTCTTATAATTTTGTTCCTTTTTAATTAGGGTTTATGTTTAAATTAATTAAGGGCTAATTAATGTAGTATGATGGGGTTTGTTGGTGGTGGTTTATGGCCAAGCGGCATCGTAAACCCTGTGACTGACGTTGTGCATCTTATATTAAGAATTGGAAGAACTTCATATCTACTCATCGATGTTTGTGGTTAAGTTCTTCCTTTAATATTAATCACACAAGGAATTAGTTGGATGGAAAATTGGAAACCATAATGATTTGATAACTATGCAAAATCAATTATGCCTAATCTTGCAAATTACGTAGTACACATTCAAGACGCAACCAACCAGATGAAATTCAACCCTCACGCACCATTGCCGGCTTTCCCGACGACGACAACCCTAGCAAGAAATAGGGTGATGTGAAATTAGAGGATGAGTATGTGAAATTAGGGAGAAGTTAGAAAGGGAAAATGAGAGAAAAAAAATGCAAGGGGTATAATTGTCAACTATGTACTGAGAGGAGTAAAATGTGTACTGCGAAAATCAGCCCCCTTAACAAATTGTTATGCGGAAGGGTGAATATCCTTCTGTTAAGCCTGCATCTGTGTCTACTGCTCATAATAGTACGATATTGTCCGCTTTGGGCCAAGTCCTCACGGATTTACTCTTGGGCTCCTTCCCAAAAGGCCTCATACGATGTGAGACATGGGTTTGCACCCTAACACCAATTTATTAAGTTTTGGGAGGGGAAAAGGGGGAAAACTTTTTTACTTTTTTTAGGATGAAGGATAGGATTGGAATAAAGAGATAAAGTGTTCGGGATTTAGTAAAACTATTGCGGGATTTAGCAATTACGATTTTTTTTACACCAAAAACAAACAATTCATTTTCGTTTACCAATTTTAACAATATCTTTCTCCACCATTTGAGGATCTTGCAAGAAGAATTTGGCGCGAAATGTGATACAACAAGTGGAAATTTCAAAGATCCTACTTGGAATACACCCAAGTACGCTGTACGCAATAGTAGTTGTTGAAATTTCGTAGAATCCCCCTCTTGAGCTGCAACCAAAGTTTGTGTAAGGCAGCAGGTACAAGTTAGAAAGAAGATCCTCTTTGACTCTAGCTTCAGTGGAACGAGCCATTCAGGAACACAAACACATCCTTACGGCCAGAGAAGAAGCTAATCGCAATTACGCAAACAGAAACAATCAAAACACAAACTGCAGCACCAGACAGACAAAGCAAAGGTGCAACAGCATATCAAGTGAAAGGATTGAGATATCTTTTGCCTCAAAGAAAGCTCATTACAGAAACCATGACATTCTGATGAGCCAACCATTTGAGGCTTTTCTATATTCTTTCTAAGCTAAATCCTATTGTATTCGTCGTGTGATTAATTGGCTATTGAATAAAATTTGCTCAAACTTATAAGCTGCAGCACCATTAATATAGTGCACTGCAAATACTAACATATAATAAATAAGCTTGAAATATATGTTGCTTCAACGAAAGCTAAATCAGAAACTCAATTATTCTGACAGCCAACCAGTTCAAAGCTCTTGAGAAAATCAAAGGCATATATAACTCAACAACAGTTAATCTTGCATAAGACGGTTTTATAAAACAGATTCAAATACCAAGTCTATTATTCAATAAATTATCAGAGATGGATCAAAATGCTTGAAAGACCGATACTCTTACAAACAAATAAAATGAACCAAAAAGTGAGAGTTAGAGAGATCTGAGGTGTGAGAATGAGCGAACGGGTGGAGTTGAAGAACCCTAGTTTAAGTAGGCTACCCCATTCGAGCTTTAGGGTTGGGATTAGCTCATCAGATTTGGGCCTCTTTGATTCTAAGGTGAAACTTATCAGTGTTAAATGGGTTATTCGTCTTAATATTAAAATGAATCAAATATCATGCATATATTAGGAGTCTTTCACTTTTCCCTACGTATTATGTTTTTGTTTTATTCATCTCACACGGACATATTTGACCCTTTTTTACTCAATTCCTCCATCGCAGCAAAATCTTCCTTTCCCGCCTCCTTAACCTTTAACCTTTGGTGTGTGAGGGAAGTCGTGGTTGCATCGGTGGCGAATATGTCCGTGTATAATCGAAGCTCTGAGCCTCCGACAAGTACTCAAGCCACGCGACTTCTGCTGCACCTCCATGTATCCGTTTCCCCACCATTCGTTGAATTGAATCGCTAGGGTGTGGGGGTGTTTGGCGTAGTTGATAGGGAGGAACGAGGAGAAAGAAGGGCGTGATTGTCGGGGACGGATTGACAACAATGGAGCTGGTAAGGCGACAAGCCACGCCATTTGTTTAAGGAGGCGACGGTGGTGGCATCGGTTATGAGATGGTATTAGGGTGGTGATTTATGGGTTAATTTAGGGTAGTGGTTTATGGGTTAAGGTGGTTGTGAAATGGTGTAGTTATGGTGGTCATGATCTCGTGGAGGGTGGGGGTGAACGCAAGTGGATTGGAGTTGGGTGTAACCGCGTAGGTGGTTATGAGTGCATGCTCGTGGTTGTGGTGGTGGTGAAATGATGAGAGAAGGATTGGGGTGAGTTGTTTTGTGAGGTGAATAAGGGGAAGTGACTTGCTAAGCAAATTGTCGATCACTCTAGTGTCTTGTGGTAAGATGCAATATTATGGTTAATTATGAGTTAAAATGAAGTTCCCTGTACTTGAGATTATTGTTATTAAATAACCCTATTAGCCACTTGATAAAACTAGTAAAATTACTTTTTAACTTGAACTTCACGTTTAGAATGAGCGAGAACTGTGAAATAGTTATATGGTGGGAAGGTGGGAGATGTAGGCTAGTAGTGATCAAAGACGACAGTTGATTCGAACTTGATATGGGCCATGTGAGGTGTTGATGCGCGTTGGGAGCGGATGATGATCATTAGGTGGCCAAGAGTTGATGTGGGATGGACAGAGACTTGGTAGAGGGATGATAAACCATCATGCTGGAGGGAAATGTTGTGGTGTTAAGTGGTTGGAGCTGATTGTGGTGTGGTTGGGAGTGGCTAGTGGTAGGGATGGTGGATATGTAAACAAATTGATTGCTCCCATCCATGATAAAACCATTCTTGGAAAAATAGTTACGAAATAGCCTCGTTTGACAACACCGAGTCTAGGACTACAAGAAATGGGAGCAACACTTGGTTTTTGTGTTTCACACAAATAATACACAATGGTACATGTTCTTTGACATTTATTCTCACTGTTAAGTTACAATCATGCATGTTCACATCAAAGCTGAAAACTGTTTCTTTCGAGCATACATGCACATTTCCTTGCTGCAAATAACTTCAGAGACTTCCAGATTTCTAGTATTTTCTTTGCATCTAATTATCAGTGTTGCTGAAGGTACGAGACTGCACAGAACCTGAAGTTCTACCTGCATGCCAAGAAATCTATGATTGATAAATCCACACACACACTCAAAACTATAGCATGGTAATGTGAACCATGGTTTGAGCCGACACATCAAATCATGACGGAGTTATCAAGGTTTTTAGGTTACCGTGGCAATGTTGAATTAGTGATATCAACAGCATTTATTGGACAACAAACCAAGATAGGGCTGTGACGACTTTTAATATTTACATATCAAACTAAGATTTCGTACCATTTTGTAAACACCTAGTAACACAGCACAATGTCTACTACAAAAACATTGCACTGGCGCCTCAAAGACCCGCAAATAGACAGATGGGGTCAAATGCAAATAGGTTGTTTTCAAATGACACAAAACAAAAATTGCAAATAATTGCAACTTTGTACTAAAAAAATGACTAGAGATTTATTTTGATTTATTCCAACATAATCTAGTGTCAAAGAATAGCACATTGTGGGCTCTATTGAACATGTAAATATAGCAAAATGTTCACCGTTTCATCATTTAGCAATCTAACTTTATGCAGCATTCCATTCTTGGACACAGAAAACAGATATAGCCAGTTGTAGCATCGTTGCCGTGGAGAAGGTATGACATGTTATGCAAGACTTGGAAAGTTTGGTATGGGGTTCTCAGGAAAGGATAATGAATCAAAATTAATCATTCCCTTTGTGTTTGTTTTTCTATAGTTCCTTTACCCTTCCTCACCCCCAAACTCCTCTACACTCATACCCCCACCCCCCAAGGGTATACCATTCCCTTTCCCTACCAACCCAACCATTACTATCACACACCAACATCCACTACCACTACCACGAGCACTCATCACCACAGCCGCCGCAACCACCAGTCCACCACTACCTGGCGGCACCTTCCTTCCGCCCCATCGCTGATCGTCGACTCCCCGAGCCATCGCCCTCCATGCTCCAGACCACCGTCATCCTCGTCACCCCCCCACCCCCCGCTAAAACCATGACCTCCGCCTAGTAAAAACCTCCTCCACAACCAAAAACCCCTCCCGCATCCTGGTGTTTTTGGGGGAGTGGAAAGGGCTTTTTAGGATGAGTGGTGGTTTTAGTGGGTGATGAAGGGGGGTTTCGACGAGGACAACGGTGCCGTCGCCGGGATAGAGTAACAGAAGGTCGCTGGCGACGGCGTAGGAGTAGGTAGGTTTTTCGTAGTGCCAGTGTGGTTGTGGATTTTAGTGGAGGTGGTTGTTTATGGAATATTTTTGAGTGTTTGAAACCAAACAACTACAATCATCAAAGGGCTTTTTATTCCTTTTCCTTTTTAACTTCTTCCTGATTTCATTCCCTTACTCTTTCTCGAACCAAACGCCCTCTAAGTTAATTTCACTGCTGGTCAATAAACTTTTGTCTTGATAGGACTTAAGACACATATACAATGACTCCAAACGTTTCTCCTGGTAGTTTGCCGTTATAATTTTGACAATTAACACAGATGCAAGTAGCTGAACAACCACCAAAAGAAAAAAAATATAGGGGCATTAAAGCAGAATATTTACACTATAGGCGACTCCTTGAGGCTGGTTTGAAGCTGGCAATGCCAGTAACTTCCCTTCCAGTTATCAGTGTGTTGATGTCATAGGTTCCTTCATATGTGTAAATGGGCTCAAGATCACAGAAAGCCTGAGGATCAAATTCAAGGAGATCAGACATTGTTAAGACGAGAAGCGTTAGAGAATAGGAACACTTCTAGAAAACTCTATAGTTTAAACCAATATTTACTACAAATAAGTATTTTTTACAAATTAATACCCAATATAGTATTTTCAAAAATTACTACCGATTGAGACACTTGTTTTACAAATTAATACCTAAAGTGAAATTCGGTCAACTTTTTTTTTTAAATGATCTCCCGCCCATTTTAGTTGGCTATATTCTTGTAATGTGTTGCGTCTTTTAATGGTTAGTAAAATGAATCTAATCTGTACAACATACAGGAAGTTACTTTAAAAGGCCTACAAAGTTCATTTTAGGAATCAGTTTGTAATAAAGTGTCATAATACGTAGCAATTTTTAAAAAGAATTATATTAAATAGTACAGAGTAATTCGTTAAAAAGTGTAAAAATAGGTAGGTAGTATCAATTTTTCCAAATTAATTTTCTTTTATCTAAAGAAAATTTCCTACAACTTGACCATCAAAAAGCCGGCGGTATCCAAACTCGCAAATTAAAGATGGACTATGTAGTAAACTTCATATCGGGCATTTTCAATTGTGAATCAGTCAACAAAGAAATAAAACGGAAATGTTAAAAGATGGAGACCCAATAAAAAATAATGTAATAAACTATTGAAATAGCTTTAATCTGTCAAGGAAGGGTACAACAGCTGAAACCATGCACACTAGCTGGAGTAACTACCAAAATTACTCAAGTCACTGACAACAAATTTGTATATATGTCAGCAATCAAGAAAGCAATGTGATAAGTAAACAGTTCCTCCAATGTTAAAAACTATGCAACGGTTGCACAGAAACCCTATCCAGGAAACAAGGATGAAGAAAAAGACTTTATCAACAAGGAAATCGCAAAGAATTTCTCTACCTCCAAGTAGTTACTCAAGACACTGACAAGTAGTTTATTTCTATGACATTAATAAAAAAATCAAGTGTGGATACAGAACAGTTCTCAAAGACCAAAAACAAAACAATGTGATGATTGCACATAAATCCAGAAACAAAGGATAAAGAACAAGACCTTCGCAACAAGGAAGTCGCCAAGGATTCCATTGCCTCCAAGTAGCTCTCGGCCAAGAGCAACTGTCTCTCTAGCTTTAACGGTTATCCATGACTGATAGTTCATATAGAATCATTAAACTTAAGAATTTTCTTGAAAATCATGAGATTCTTGCTGAGTTATAGAAAATTCACCTTTCCCAAGCTTGCATGGCCAGCAGTCATTTTTCCACTTTCATATAATTTACAAAGGCGCCAACCAATTAGTAACATTGCCTGAACATTTCCCAGCATCTGAACAAGCTTTTGTTGGTTTAATTGGAATGCGGCCAACGGAACCCCAAACTGCTTCCGCTCCTTCAAGTACCTTCGAGATTGTTCATGTAAAAAAAATCAGAAATGTAAAGCAGCTTAGTACTACCTCCATCCCCTTTTTATTCTCCATTTGACTTTGGCCAAATGGAGGTTAACTGATGTAACTTTTGACACTTAATTTCACTAAATACATGAAAACAATTGTAAAATTATCATGTTTGTAGTCACAACCACTATTTCGTGAAAGCATATCGCTCAAAGTCGACATTGCTTAACCACCAAAGTCAAATAAGGACAATATAAACACGATGGAGGGAGTAATATAGTAATAAGTATATACTCAAAATACCTGTGACACATGTCATAAACACCCATACAAATGCCAATTGGCTGCCAAGCAACCATGACCCTGGAAACAGCAAGTACCTGGATTCAAAGACATGATATTATTACTGATAGCCTGAGTAAATGAAGTAAGTAAAATGATGTAGTGCTGCAAAAAATCCCTACAACAAAAGCTGAAAGGGAGCGTGAGAATGGAGTGTTGGACTTTGCATTAACCCATTCACCTCTTCCTATGCAATTATTACTGTTAAACAATCTCATTTTCCAACACATCAAACAGAAAGCGATATTCCATAGCAAACACGTACAACAAAAATTCAGCCAACAGCACACCTGAAGATCTTAGAGAGATACTAAATGGAAGATCTTAAGTTGTCCATCCATTTTGAAGGCCAACCTCTTGGATTGGTAACACTGTCTTTAGTGGAAGCTAAATGGTAAGATTGGTAACAATGTGGGTGTGCTTGGGATAGGGTAATTGTTACGGCCTATGGAAGCAACTGAAAAGCATCAAGAATGTGGGCGAAAGTGGTGGCAACAGAAGGTGCAGTAAGGAAGGAGGTGTAATAGTTATTCCATAAAGGGAGGTAATGTGTATTGACCTCTCTTCTAGGTAATGCTTTAACTACTGATAGGAGTGATACTTCCTCCACCACTTTTTTCACCCTAAGTACCACCGGTTTGTCCATTTTTCCCCATTTGTTTTTATCCCTAATATGTAATACCCAGGTAACAATTACCCCCATCTCAAGCAAGCCATGTGTTTACTCGTGTTTATTGATAATTAATACTATATATTAAATCCAGAAACCAAGGGATTTTAATGTAATTAAAGAAAGTTATACAAATTAATTATATTATATAGTTTTAAATCACTAGCACTGTGTGATGGACCCGATTAAGGGATTTCAATGCAAATATTATATAATTTGGGTTAAAATTAAATTATATAGAAGTTTGGTAATTTTCCTAAACATTTGTAAGAGACTAAAACATGGTCAATTTCCTTAAAATAAAATAATTAATTAAGATGGTCAATTTCCTTAAAATAAAATAATTAATTAAGATGATCAATTTCAAGGAGACTAAAAGAAAGAAGATGTTTGGTAATTTTCCTCAATACTTATAGTAGACTATAAGATGGTCAATTTCCTTAAAATAAAATAATAATTAGTATAAACATGCACACTTATGGTATTAATTATTATCATCATAAAATTATATATTAAATTTAAAATCTATGCAATTTTATTAAACTTTACAGATTTATTAGATGTATAGAGATGTTTATTATTTAACATACAAAAATATAATATAAGTGGGTTATAAATAATTCAAGTTAGATTCCATAATATATAATATTGCATAATCTTTCGATTTGATTTAATGCATATATATGTAATATATTTATATAAATATATAATTCTCTTAAAATTGCATGCCTAAGTAGTAAAAGTAATTTCGTCAGTAAAGAAAAAAATTGTAGTAACATTGGATATAGTTATATGATAGTAATCACTCATTTGAATAGTAAAAGTAACAATATTATCAGCGAGATTAGTGAAAGTGGTAGAACAACAACGGGAGTAGTGAAATAATCAATATTAATGCGGCAATAGTGAAAGTAACAATAATTACGGCGGGAGTAGTGAAATTATCAAATATTAATGCGGCAGTAGTGAAAGTAACAATAATTACGGCGGGAGTAGTGAAATTATCAATATTAATGCGGCGTGAGTGATAAATAATAATTACGGAGAGCGAAAGAAAGTAACAATGATTAGGGGCAAGTAGTGAAATGTTATTACTATTGTTTCATTAATAAGAGTAAAATATTAATAGCGGAGTAGTGAATTTGTCTCAAAATTTATTTCATCGTAATTTTAGGTTATATCATAGAAAAATATATTAATGATAAATTTATGGGTTATGCAACTTTAAGTAATTTTATTTAATGAAAAAAAAATTTAATGGTAAGTAGAGGTAGCCCGGGCGAAGCAGGGCACCAATACTAGTGAATTTTTAAAGCAGTAACATGACCCCAATGAATTAACATATATGCAAGATAGAATAACACTTCAAAAGTAGATGGTAAACAAAATAGAAAGATATACATGAAAGCGAATCAAATCTTAGGCTTCAGAAATCAAACACATGGCTAAATGTTACCTTGCTTGTATCTTGGAAGGAATTGACACCGGTTAGCCTATCCTCATCAGGGACAAAAACCTTTTTCAGGACTATGTCTCCATTCTGAACCATCCGCAATCCTATTTTATTCGCTATTTTCGTTGAAGTAAGACCAGGAGCATCCTTTTTTACTATGAATCTGAAAAAAATAATGGAAGGCCTTTAGGACTTTAGGAGAGAGAGCGAGACACAATCATGATCACAGAATGTTAAGGCTCCACAACATAGAAGTAAACAACATAATCAATCATGAGGTTTCTTTTGTAGATTGAGGTCTGAGGCAGGGGCGGACGCAGGATTTTACTCGAGGGTAGGCACCGGTTTTTTATTACGGTATTAAAATAATGTTTGGTATTGGATTTTTTTCCGAATATATTTATTAAATATAAGAATATTTGGTACTAATTGGGCAATTACTGAATTTCTATTTGATGTTATATTACATTTCACTACAACAATATGCATTTAAGGTTATGTTTGCATATACACAAGAACTATAAGGTCTTGGGTTCAACTTTCAAGCAATGAAAGAAACATTTAACACATGCCTTCTACTAAGGGTGACAACCATAAAAAAATTCTAAAAATTAAAGCTTTAGTGGGATTCTAACACTGGTCTTCTCATTCAGATAGTGGATAACTAATCATTCAATCATTCTAGGATTAATGCTTATACCATGCACCAATAGCTATTTAATTCTGGAATTTGGGGGTAGGCACGTGCCTAACCCATCTTACCCCCAAATCCGCCCCTGGTCTGAGGTAGTTCAATTTCAAATACTAGGGCATTGTTTGGATACCAAAATAGGAGGGAAAGGGAGGCGTGGGGAAGGAGGGAAGGGAAGGGAAAGGGAGGGGAGGGAGATTGGGAAGTGGATGTTTGGATACAATTTCCCTTCAAATCTTTCCTGTGGTGGAGGGATTTTGATTTGCCTTGGAGGGAAAATAGATCCCTCCAAATCCCTCCTCCTCCATTTCCTTCCAACCTTATTTGATATCCAAACAAGAGGATTGCGTAGTGACTCTTAGCTTCAAAAGGCGAAAGGTGTACCAAGCGATGCGGGCCCATGGCAACGAGGTGCAAGGTGCGAAGTGAACGTGTGAGCCTCATGCACACGAGGCACACTGTTTTTTAAGACAAGTGTATATTTTTAACCAGAAGTTTTATGATACAATACCGTTATGGATTTTAAAGAGGGTCAATATATAAAAAAAAATAAACTCTTGCTATAATGGGGTAAACGAAAGGATAATAAAATAACTACAAGGATGGAAAAGTGCTGTTAGCCAACATCAAATTCATTTTTGGGTTAAGACTCTTGTCGTCGTTTATGGAAATTAGATAGTAGTGCACCTCGTTAAGTGCGCATTATGCAAAAGGCACACGTAAGGTCCCCAAGGCATTTTGGCTAGTGTCATTATTGCACTTGAGAGCGAGGCGCAATGTTATAAGCTAAAGCAAAGTAGGTTCTGAATTGTTATAACATGGTTTAGACCCTTGCACAAAATTCATATTAAATAAGAAGCCGGATAATGTATTAAGACCTAGGTTCAATTTAGTTGGAAACACTCTTACTTACTTGACTCGTTGACCATTCTATAAAACTAATAAATAGTCTAATAGTGTACAGGCAGGAAACTTACACACAAGTCAAATACCGTCCTATTAACTATGTTAATTCAGATACAAGGACATTTCACACATACTTAGTAATTCGACATTGAGACACTGATCAGCTACGCATTTAATACAAGTCTATCAGAACCACCGTATAAAACTGCATTTGAAAGTTGAAACCAACACAAGGCTAATCTGACATTTAAGTGAGTTATTTTCATCTCATCAATGGTCAGCGCCCTGTAAAGTATGACCTCACAACACTTCACACATACAGATATCCCAAGAGCAGCTAACTTAATGAAACATTTTAAAGGGTTTTTGCACAAACCCATTTATCTGATTTGTAGTCGTGTTCCTTGCGAATATGACAAGCACGTCTGCGAAAGTACTGTTCCCAATCCAGCGTTTCTGACCTTCTATCAACCAACCTCCACCAACCTAAACATGGACACACCAATACTCCACTTACAAGTAAGAATATTACTATTTACAGTAAAAATATCACATAGGCAAAGAAGCCTCGAACCTTTGTTGCTGTTGTATTCAACCCACTTGCATCACTACCATTGTCAGGCTCCGTCAATCCCTATAGCAAACAAAGACGACGTTCAGGAAGATACTACCCAAAATTTACATAAGGTATTAATTACAGAAAATGTGGAACTTACCCAACACCCTACAGTTTTAAATTCTGCTAAAGAAGGCAAATATTTCTGCTTCTGTTCCTCTGAACCGCATAGTGCTATCCTCAATACACAATAAAGTGTTATCAATATTAGTTACACGATAATTTTTGTTTTCAATAGTACCCCATGGATCATAAATAGGAATGTTATACAATTATGCACTGAATCAAAGTTTAACAAATGAAACGGAATAAGGAAGACAAAAAAGTCACCAATGGTAAGCATCGCCAGTGAAGAGTGGACCAATATGAACGTCGAACAACTAGCATCAACTCTCGCAACCTCGGCTGTTGCAATAGCATTGGCAGTGACAGAAAGGCCTGGGCAACCATAACCCTGATCAACAGAAGTTATGAGCATAACATCGAAATAAGCTAAGGTATGACCCTGGAAAAGCTACAAAATAACAGTTACCTTAATAGTTCCCCCAGCAACCCTCAATGCCCCCAACTTTGGAATAATTTGGAAGGGAAATTCCGCTTTCTCCCAGTACTGCAACAAGCAAAAGGTGTATCAACTTCAAGTCTCCAACTATTAACGGTAATTGAGATCTTATTGTATTTCCCTAGAGAAAGAAAGAAGAGACGACTCGGAATCATTCGCTGATATACGCTTATAGACTAGGGGTCCACAAACACTAAAGAAAACTTTTCTGGTGCATTTCTTCCACGTTTTGTACTAAAAAAATTTGGAAATATAAAAATTCATTGGGACACCAAAAAAAAATTCTGGGTCTGCCACTGCTTGGATATTGGATAGCAGGCAGATTCAGAAAAGAGCTTCCACTACACACTTCCTTTTGCCAGCCATCTATGCATCTCACTCAAAAACTTTTTATCTAGTAACAGACTTTAGAGCAAACATTTTCAACAAACCGAGCACAGAGACTAGATAGCAAACCACACAACAAGAGGATTTCAGACTACACATGCTCATATATTAATTACCTCTGCCATAATAGGAGCAACTTCTTTTTCCATACACTCTCTAACTTTTGAACGCACAGCTCTCTCCTCCGCACTCAGTAGATCATCAAACTGATAATAGTCAGATGCTGACATTCAAAGGATAAAATTTAGAGCATACACATTGAAGTATTGTTTAAGGAACCAATAAACATCAATAACCCAAAAATATCGTGCTATTTCTCCCTCCATATAGTTTATATTGTCATCATGTAACTTTGGTAGTCAAAGATGTCGACTTTGACCACAATTTTCTCACAATATAAAACAGTTCTCACTATTTATCAATGAGATAACATGAAGATACTTGTTTTGATCATCAAAACATGACAAACTTACATTACATCGCTCTATATATATTTTGAAGAACTTAATGGTCAAAATTGGCATCGGCTGACCTCCAAAGTCAATTGGTACAATAATTTCGAATTAAAGGTAGCACTTATTAGAGTAACAGAGTTAATATTAAGTGATAAACTTCAATCTTTTCTTAATTATCAATGACAAATGTCACTAATCTCCACCAAAGGTTCCAGCCTCAAATATACTCCTTATCGAACGGTAACTCAAAGGGAGAAAAAAGAAACATTTTTTGGCGGAAAGCAAAGGGAATTGGAAGATCATCCAGAAAATACAAGTTTATAACGAATAAAATCTCACTGCAGGGGGGAAACACAGATGCAGGAGTTGCCTGCGGAAATGCTGCTGAAACATCAAGCGGTGGCAGTTTGACATAAGAAATATTCCCTTCCTTGTAAACATCATCTGCAACATTAATACCATTACTGTCAACAATAAGCAAAAAGGTGATAGTGTGTTACAGAGTACAACAACTGCGGAAATAGTATATAGAGTAGACTAGAAGAAAATCAAAATTTTAACTAAAGAGCGTCAAATTTTCACCTTTGAAACATGTATTCTGACAAAAAAGAGAGATTTTCTCAACTGTAGGCTGTACCCTTGAATTCCCTCTTTTTAGAAAGGAAAAAAAAAAAAATTTAACTTAAATTTTGGTTACGGAAAGCGACGATTTTTTTTTTTTAAATTCACCCACATTATGAGATCTTTTACTTGGAAAACGAAAACGAGGATGTAGCAAATTAACCCCATAACTTATGAACTATGTGCAAACAGCCCCTTAAGTTTCACTTGTAGCAAATTAGCCCCATAACTTTCCAAAAATGTGCAATTAAGCAGAAATCAAATTTTTTAACTAAAACCTATTGTTTTCTATTATAAAAATTATTATAAATATATTTCTTAAATAATTAAATATAATATTTACATATTCAACAAAAAATGCGAACCAATTGATAATGTAACTTTTCATTATCATTAACAATTCTCATATTAGGAACATTTTTCGCCAAAATAAATTAAAAAAAAATTGAACATGTTTTTTTTAGGATTAAAATCTAATCAATAATTTTGATTTTAAATAATAATAAAATATTTAATTAGCAAATTTTATTCATAAAAATAAGATACGTGGTTAATTGCACATTAAGAGAAACTTATGGGGTTGATTTGCTACATTTATAAGTTAAGGGGCTTAATTGCACGTAGTATCAAACTTATGAGAGTGATTTGCTATATTACCCGAAAACCGAAAATCACTCGTAGTTTATGGTCCCTCAAAGGTTTTCACCAAATAAACTGGAGTGGCCATAACCTCACGTTCAGAAAGAGGGTGCTTTTTATCTCGTATTCACAGTCTTTACGAGATCTTTGATTTCAATAAATTTTCAGTACTTTCTGAACTCGTAGCTGGGGTTATGATCCGTCAAAGCTTTTTTTTTTTTCACAAAAAGAGGGATACCACTTAGAAACTACTCCTTTGTATATGGTTTATTTGTTTACCTTTTATATTATTTGGCAGAAGTGATCAAAGGTAACAAATGATTGGGGCGGAGGGAGTAAATAGCAAAGACCATGTTGTTTCTTTGCATGGGATCCAAAACATATTACAGATTAAACTTGAATTTTGAGGTTAACAGAAGTTGCAAATTTGGCAAAAAATAAAACAAGGACATGTTAAATTGTTAATTATTAGTCGTGTTACGGTAGGATGAGATTGATGAGAGAATTATGATGGCATAATAAAAGTGAAAAAACAAAGGTGAAAAGGAAATAATGAAAGAGTATGAGACGCACCTTTGGTAGAAGCAGAAGCGGGAGTTTTAAGAATCGCCATTGTTTGAGAGAAGAGAAGAGAAGAGGAAAGATGGAGGCAGAGACACGCAGTTTAAGAAATGTGTAAAATTGGCAAATTGGATATGTATTGTGAATGCCTGAATGGGACGTGTCAATATTCAACAATATTCAACATTGCATTAATTCAATTCATCATCATTGTCTTCATTTCTGTAGATCTAATTCTACCATTTAAGAATCGCCATCATTTAGAGACCGGATGGCAAGTATTGTCTCGGCTAAATGCTTTAATCGCCAATTTTGTCATCTTCCTATAATTTTACGAATTACTACCACACTTTTCCTTAATCATAATCAAACTAACTACTCCAATCATATTAATTAATCTAAAAACTAAAACAATGAATTATAATTTTTTGACTAGTGAAGTAATTTTTCGTTTTTAGCAATCTAATTAATTAATCTAAAAACTGGAACAATGGATTATAATTCTTTGACTAGTGAAGTAATTTTTCGTTTTTAGCAATATTAATACGTCTTTTTGAAATTATTAGGTTTAATTTTGAGTGAATGAAATTAATATGTAAAGCAATTATTATTAATTAGGGTGGTCAGTGTTGGTCGGGGGAGTGCAGGCGAGGGAGTGGGAGTACGAGGCAGGGGGGAGGAGGAGGGAGGTCGGAGTTGGTGAACGAAAATGAGAGAGGGGAGTGCAGGCAAGGGAGGGGGATTGCGGGGCAGAGGGAGGTCAGTCGAGGTTGGCCGGCGTGAGGTCGATCGGAGCGATGTTTGTTCTCGACTGATCGGAGGAGTTGATAGGAGATGGTGAACGGAAATGTTGATGAGAGATGAGGGAAGAGGGTATAAACCCTAATTAAAAAATATGAAACAATGACATGTTTAATTGTTATCGTTGACATGGTGATGGTCAATGTACTCCTTGACTGGCTGATCAGATGAGATCGTGTAACCATCCTTGAATTTCATGGACTTACGTTTTACCTCAAAAACTATCCAACACTCACCAACATCATCCAGAGTTTTTTCCATGACTACCAACTTGTTTATACCCTAACCAAATACTCTCCCTAGCATTTCCCTTTATCGCACTGCCAACAAGAGAATATAACATATCTTGCATTCCTAAAAACCTCTCGACACCGCATGCTTTATAACCTATGCAAACCACCACCCCAATTGGTTCCATACCACTAATATTTACCTCAACCACTGTAATACTACGGTTTTCTATGACTATGGGTACTCTATCGAGTGGGGCTTACTCTGTCGAGTAAGTATCTTTTTACGCAAAACAGTAGCCGACCTGATGGGTACTCGATCGAGTATGTGTGACACTCGATCGAGTAAGGGGCACTTGATCGAGTAAGTGACTTACTCGATCGAGTAAGTGCGTATTACGGGTTGTTTAGCTGGGTTTTGTTAATAATGCGAGATTAATATAAAAGGGTTTCCGTCACTTTGCTTAATCACTTTTTCATCTTCTTAAACCTTTCAAAGAAAAGAAAAGAGTTTCGTAGTTCGCATCCATCGCATTATTAGCAAATCTCAAAGCTTGGTTTGTCGGATTGTCTCGTTCTTTACGCCGTTGTGATCGTTGTGTCGAGGGTAAGCTTCTTATATAATTTTTATAATGTTTTGATAAGTTTGGTTAAACCCTAATTGGGTAGAATTGGGGGATTTGGGTGTATTATGATGATTGCGTGGTAATTATGTGATTATGTGTTATAAGAGGAGGATTCATAGAGGAAAGATTTTGATTAGCTGTTGTGACGGTCTCGTGTGATTGCTATTTCAGGTAGGGTTTCTCTACTCAGTATTGATTACATGGTGTTGTTGGTGATTAATTGTTGTTGTTGTATATCATATTGGGATTGTATTTGGAATTGGTGATTGTTGATAGTATAAGGTGATTGTTGTATAATTGTCTGTGGTTTGCGAGGTGCGTCCTCAGCTGAGTGGAGTCACTTGCGGGAGTGGCTTCACGCCCTTGATTCGGCTTCTGTGGAACCCGCCACAGAAGGGATGTGCACATTTAGGAACTTGGATTTATCGCTCAGATGAGATGAGCGGGGCTTAGGTGGGAACGGCTGCGGTCCGCCACTGGCGGTGTGGAATACTTGTTGCGATGAGTATTTCGGTAGAATTACACACTTTAGTGTGTAGTCAGGTGTGTGGTGATGTGACGGAGTTTGGTTGATTGGATTGGATTATAGTATTGTTTTATTGCAGCTGTGTTGTTTTGTGTAATCAGTACTGACTCCGTTTAAATTGTTTTAAAAACTGTGGTGATCCATTCGGGGATGGTGAGCAGTTATTGAGCAGGTGTGGGTTGATGCGCATGGGATAGCTGGGTTAAGTCATCACGAGCTGTTTAGAAGTCTTCCGCTGTGTCGAACATTATTTTATATTGTTTTAGTTGGTTTGATAGTTTGAGGAACATTTGTATTTTACTTTATCGGTTTTGGGATTTGTACTTGTATCGCTTTAAACTTAATTATTAAAGTATGTTTCTTTATGGTCTATTTGATATTCATTGCCTCGGGTAACCGAGATGGTAGCATTATCATGCCTTAAGTGGTCCTGGTAAGGCACTTGGAGTATGGGGGTGTTACAAAGTGGTATCAGAGCGACGATTTTGGAACCTGTAACTAATGAACCCAATGAACTTAGGGAGTTAAAATAAAATGAACCTGGGTAGGAGTTGTTAGGAGCTAATGCAAAGACTTGGGAGACGTCCTAAAGTGGCGATCTCGCCCTACAACTTTCAACCGGTCACTATGGGGTGTGTCTTGGGATCGTTATGTGTTTGTCTTGTATGTTGTATATCTATATAGAAATGCGTCGTGTGAATTGGTGGATGAATGCATGTGGAGTGTTGGACCCAGAATTACCCTGCATCATCAGATACGAGTCAGGCAATACCCAAAGCCGAGCCTGAACATTAGTTATCTCACACAAAGAATTAGAACGCCTGATCAGGCACCAACCAGGAGGGAAAGACAGGACATGCATCTACTAGGCCTGGCCTGAAGGGATACCACGTTAGCCACAAAGTCAGCATAGCCAGGGCAAGGCAGACAACAATTAAAGCACGGGCAAGGCTTAGGAAAACAGTTCCTACAATCAAGGGAGACCCATTCAACATTCCACACAAAAAGCATAGAGGATTTGACTAAGCAAGAGTAACGGCTGAAAGGTTATAAGAAGTCAACCAACCACCCCCGGGTAAATAGGGCACGAGTCCAATTTACCAAAAAAACCCTAAATTACCCTGAAGAAGTCGTTGCAAAGCTATTATAAATAGAAGAGAAGAAAAGAAGAGGATCACTTGCTTACACATTTACTTACTCTCACTTTACTCTCACACTTGTATTCAATTAAATATCTTAGCATTACTACTAAGCAGCCGTACTATACATTTCACCTGACATACACATTTCCTGTCAGGGTATCAAAAGTCATAATAATAATCCCTCCTGACTTGATGCTCGTGGTTTTTTCCCTTATTCCTAGAGTTTTTCCACGTATAAATCTCTGTGTAATACTTTTGCATTTATTCCTTTATTCGTTCTATTATACTAGTCAGGCTATTTGTTTTGAATTAGATCACCCTGCAAATTCTTCCATGGCAGGATATTATCTCTGTGAAAATTCATGCTAAAACAATTGGCGCCTACCGTGGGGCATCTAGCTCAAAAATAATCAAAACCTAAATCTAAACAACACAAAAACAATTTCAAAAAATGACTGGAGATAGCATTGAACAACAATCGTCACGCCAAAGACCAATTGTTGGAAATGGAACAACTGAAACAGAAAATGGCCCAGGTTGAAGCTGAAGTTATGAAACTAAAGGAATCAGAATCTAGTTTGAAACAAAGGCTAGGAGACAAAGCCTCGGGTTCAAAATTAAAAATTCAGCCTGACACCACACCATTCTCTTCAATCATCAAGAACAATGATTTCTCCAACATTGGTACTCCAACTCCATCAAAATCCAGAGCAGGAGAAGGTGATACAGACTCAGAAGAGATCCCAAATGAAGAGGCTGTACCAGATCAAACCAACACAGCAATAATGATGGCCATGCTCCAGGAAATCCAGAAACTCCATGAGAAATTTGAGAAGATCCCTGGAGTACTCACACCCATTGAAGAAGAAAATCCAGAAAGCTCTGCTGACTCACCCTTCGTGGATAAGATAGCAAAGATAGATCTACCAAAAAAGTTTGTGGTGCCATTAATGAGAGTTTATGATGGAACTACAGACCCACAAAACCATGTAGCCTACTACAAACAAAGAATGTTGACAGCCTCCATGCCTAGTGAACTGCGATAAGTTTGCATGTGCAAGGGATTTGGAACAACCCTGAATGGACATGGCCTACAATGGTACATAAATCTACCAAATGGAAGCATCAAGTCCTTTGCTGATCTGATAAACTCCTTCAACCACCAATTCGCCAGCAGCAGGGAACTTGAAAAGAGACCCTTGACTGTCAGATCAAGCAAAAGCCTGGCAAATCAATCAGAGCATTCATGACCAGATTCAACAAAGAGAAAGTATCAATTCCCAAATGTTATGTTGGAACAGCCGTGGAAGCTTTCAGGAAAGGGCTACCATTGGACAATGATTTCTATGATGAAATGACTATGAAGCCTTGTCAGAACTTTGAAGACGTCCAGACATGAGCCCTTGGCTACATACGGCTAGAAGAGGATAAAGGTTTCAAAGCAGACACCACTGATAACAATTCAGGATATGACAGGTCCAACAGAAAAGTTCAAATCATAGAAGAAGCAGTTCCAGGCCATCCCCTTATACAAGGCCTGACATATCAGAAGTCAACTATGCACATGAACAATGAGGTAACTCCTATACTTATCCCCCTATTCAAGAATATAACTTCTTTGTTGACACTGCAGGATTGATCAAAAGGCTTGAAAACATGGGAGACAGTGTCAACTGGCCAAAGAAGACAAATAACCCTAATTCAAGGAAAGACACAACAAGATGGTGTGAGTTTCACATGGACATAGGACACACAACAGAGGAATACCTGGGACTATGCAGGCAAGTGGCTTACCTGTTAAAGAAAGGCTACCTGAAAGATCTAGTGCCATCAAAGAGCAGGTAAGACAATGGAACAAGAAAGGACCATGAGAGACCACAATGTAACCTATCTCCAGCACCACCCATCTATGAGGTCAAGTTCATCAATGGAGGATCTGAAATCTACGGCCTAACAAGCTCTTCTGCAAAGAAAATAGCCAGGGAGTCAAAAATGAAATCTCCTTTTAAACCTAGAAATTTACCTCAAATTACTTTTGATGATACTGACATGCAGGGAGTCTCTGATGTCCATCATGATGGCCTGGTCATTACCATGCAAATAGGAATCGCACGTGTCCTCAGAATTTTAGTAGATGGGGGCAGCTCAGTCAAGCTAATCATGCTTGATGTCCTGAAAGCAATGAAGATTGATGAAAGCCAGATCATAAAGAAATCAAATGTCCTGGTAGGATTCAGTGGTGAAACAAAGAACACTCTAGGAGAAATCTACCTGCCAACATACGTTGAAAGAGTCTCCTCATATGAGAGATTTGGAGTTCTGGATTGCCTGTCATCCTACAATGCCATCCTAGGCAGACCCTGGATCCATAATGTTCGAGCTATCTCTTCAACTTACCACCAATGCATCAAGATACCAATAGAGTGAGGAATAACAACCATCAAAGGTGAACAAAAATATGCCTAGGAATGTTATACTGAATCATTAAAACCTTCCAAGGCAGGTAAGTCACTCGCCTAGCAATTACAGTACCCTGTCAGGAGTACTTATGTGGCAGAAACCAAAATGGAGAAAGATCAGGTAATTTAAACCCTGAGTATCCTGACAGACATGTACTGGTAGGATCTGATGTCCCTGACAATATCAGACCAGAACTAGTAAGTTTTCTTAAAAATAAATTTTCATGCTTTGCATGGTCTCACTTTGATATGACTGGTATATACGCCAATATTATTGTTAGGGATAAAAATTACAAATTTATTAAGTAATGACGTGGCATCTATCCATTGGACGAAACCAAGTGGGAAGGATTGATGACGTGGCGCGATATGGACCATAAGA